>NC_141873.1:459131193-459434223 GCF_056163025.1 Triticum urartu | reverse complement strand
ATCGTAGGAACTTTTTTGAAATACTGTGTTCCCCAACAGTGGCCTCCGAGCCAGGTCTATACGTAGATGATATATGCATGAGTAGCACACAATGAGTTGTGGGCGATAATAGTCATACTGCTTACCACCAACGTCTTACTTTGATTCGGCGGTATTGTTGGATGAAGCGGCCCGGACCGACATTACATGACCGTGTTTATGAGACTGGTTCTACCGACGTGCTTCACACGCAGGTGGCTGGCAGGTGTCTATTTCTTCAACTTTAGTTGAATCAAGTTTGACTATGGCCGGTCCTTGTTGAAGGTTAAAACAGCACACTTGACGAAAAATCGTTGTGGTTTTGATGCGTAGGTAAGATCGGTTCTTGCTAGAAGCCCGTAGCAGCCACTTAAAACTTGCAACAACAAAGTAGAGGACGTCTAACTTGTTTTTGCAGGGCATGTTGTGATATGATATGGTCAAGACGTGATGAGATATAAATTGTTGTATGAGATGATCATGTTTTGTTAAAGTTATCGGCAACTGGCAGGAGCCTTATGGTTGTCTCTGATACGTCTCCAATGTATCTACTTTTCCAAACACTTTTGACCTTGTTTTGGACTCTAACTTGCATGATTTGAATGGAACTAACCCGGACTGACGCTGTTTTTGGCAGAATTGCCATGGTGTTACTTTTGTGCAGAAATAAAATTTCTCGGAATGACCTGAAAATTTACGGAGACACGTTTTGGAATTTATAAAAAATACTGGTGAAAGAATCAGCATAAGGGGGCCCACACCCTGTCCACAAGGGTGCAGGGCGCCCCGCTGGGGCACGCCCCCTGCCTCGTGGGCCCCCTGAGGCTCCACCAACGTCAACTCAAACTCTGTATATTCACGTTCGGGGAGAAAAAAATCAGACAAAAGGATTCATCGCGTTTTACAATACGGAGCCGCCGCCAAGCCCTAATCTCTCTCGGGAGGGCTGATCTGGAGTCCGTTCGGGGCTCCGGAGAGGGGAATCCGCCGCCATCGTCATCACCAACCTTTCTCCATCACCAATTTCATGATGCTCACCGCCGTGCGTGAGTAATTCCATCGTAGGCTTGCTGGACGGTGATGGGTTGGATGAGATTTACCATGTAATCGAGTGAATTTTGTTAGGGTTTGATCCCTAGTATCCATTATGTTCTAAGATTGATGTTGCTATGACTTTGCTATGCTTAATGCTTGTCACTAGAGCCTGAGTGCCATGATTTCAGATCTGAACCTATTATGTTTTCATGAATAAATGTGAGTTCTTGATCCTATTTGCAAGTCAATCGTCACCTACTATGTGTTATGATCCGGTAACCCCAAAGTGACAATAATCGGGACCACTCCCGGTGATGATCGTAGTTTGAGGAGCTCATGTATTCATGATACGTCCATTTTGCATCATGTTTTTATATCAATAATTATCGCATTATGGGCTGTTATTACACATTATGTCACAATACTTATGCCTATTCTCTCTTCTTTTACAAGGTTTACATGAAGAGGGGGGATGCCGGCAGCTGAAATTCTGGGCTGGAAAAGGAGCAAATATTAGAGACCTATTCTGCACATCTCCAAAAGTCCTGAAACTCCACGAGAATTATTTTCAGAATATATAAAAAATACTGAGCGGAGAAAGTACCAGAGGGGGCCACCCACCATCCACGAGGGTGGAGGGCGCGCCCCCTGCCTCGTGGGCCCCCTGGTGGCCCTCTGATGCCCATCTTTGGCTATATGGAGTCTTTCATCGAGGAAAAAAATCATAAGCAAGCTCACGGGACGAAACTCCGCCGCCACGAGGCGAAACCTTGGCGGAACCAATCTAGGGCTCTGGCGGAGCTGTTCTGCCGGGGAAACTTCCCTTCGGGAGGGGGAAATCATCACCATCGTCATCAGCAATGATCCTCTCATCGGGAGGGGGTCAATCTCCATCAACATCTTCACTAGCACCATCTCATCTCAAACCCTAGTTCATCTCTTGTATCCAATATTTGTATCCAAACCTCAGATTGGTACATGTGGGTTGCTAGTAGTGTTGATTACTCCTTGTAGGTGATGCTAGTTGGTTTACTTGGTGGAAGATCATATGTTCAGATCCATTATGCATATTAATACCCCTCTGATTATGAACATGAATATGCTTTGTGAGTAGTTACGTTTGTTCCTGAGGACATGGGAGAAGTCTTGCTATAAGTAGTCATGTGAATTTGGTATTCATTCGATATTTTGATTAGATGTATGTTGTCATCCCTCTAGTGGTGTCATTTGAACGTCGACTACATGACACTTTACCATTGTTTGAGCCTAGAGGGAGGCGTTGGGAAGTAATAAGTAGATGATGGGTTGCTAGAGTGACAGAAGCTTAAACCCTAGTTTATGCGTTGCTTCGTAAGGGGCTGATTTGGATCCATATGTTTCATGCTATGGTTAGGTTTACCTTAATACTTCTGTTGTAGTTGCGGATGCTTGAAGTAGGGGTTAATCATAAGTGGGATGCTTGTCCAAGTAAGGGCAGTACCCAAGCATCGGTCCACCCACATATCAAATTATCAAAGTACCGAACACGAATCATATGAACGTGATGAAAACTAGCTTGACGATAATTCCCATGTGTCCTCAAGAGCACTTTCCTTTATATAAGAGTTTGTCCAGGCTTGTCCTTTGCTACAAAAAGGATTGGGCCATCTTGCTGCACCTTATTTACTTGCATTACTTGTTACTCGTTGCAAATTACCTTATCACAAAACTATTTGTTACCGATAATTTCAGTGCTTTCAGAGAATACCATAGTGAAAACTGCTTATCATTTCCTTCTGCTCCTCGTTGGGTTCGACACTCTTACTTATCGAAAAGGCTATGATAGATCCCCTACACTTGTGGGTCATCATGACTCTTTTCTGGCGCCGTTGCCAGGGAGGGAAGCGCCTTTGGTAGGTGGAATTTGGTAAGGAAAAATTTATATAGTGTGCTGAAATTTACTGTCACTTGTTACTATGGAACATAATCCCTTGAGGGGCTTGTTTGGGGTATCTTCACCCCGACCAGTAGAGCAAAGAGTTGCTCCTCAACCTACTGAACCTACTGAAAATGTTTACTTTGAAATTCCTTTGGGTATGATAGAGAAACTGCTAGCTAATCCTTTTGCAGGAGATGGAACATTGCATCCCGATTTACACTTAATCTATGTGGATGAAGTTTGTGGATTATTTAAGCTTGCAGGTATGCCCAATGATGTTATCAATAAGAAGGTATTCCCTTTATCTTTGAAGAGATATGCATTGACATGGTATAGGCTATGTGATGATATGGGATCATGGAACTACAAACGATTGAAATTGGAATTTCATCAGAAGTTTTATCCTATGCATCTTGTTCATCGTGATCGTAATTATATATATAATTTCTGGCCTCGCGAAGGAGAAAGCATGACTCAAGCTTGGGGGAGGTTAAGTCAATGTTATATTCATGCCCCAATCATGAGCTCTCAAAAGAAATGGTTATTCAAAAATTTTATGCTCGGCTTTCTCTCAGTAATCGCTCCATGCTTGATACTTCTTGTACTGGATCTTTTATGATGAAGCCTATTGAATTCAAATGGGATTTATTGGAAAGAATTAAACGCAACTCTGAAGATTGGGACCTCGACGAAGGTAAGGAGCCAGGTATAACACCTAAGTTTGATTGTGTTAAATCTTTTATGGATACCGATGTTTTCCATGAATTTAGCACTAAATATGGACTTGACTCTGAGATAGTAGCTTCTTTCTGTGAATCCTTTGCTACTCATGTTGATCTCCCAAAGGAGAAGTGGTTTAAATATAATCCTCCCACTGAGGTAGAAGTAGTTGCACCTATTAAATTTGAAGAAAAGACTATCACTTATAATGATCCTGTTGTTCCTACTACTTATATTGAGAAACCATCGAGGGATTCCTGGATTAAGGGGTCCTCAGGCGTCCGGCCTGTTAGCCATGGGCCGGACTAATGGGCTATGAAGACACGAAGACCGAAGACAGCACCCGTGTCCGGATGGGACTCTCCTTGGCGTGGAAGGCAAGCATTGGAGACCAGATATGTAGATTCCTTTCTTTGTAACCGACCTTGTGTAACCCTAGATCCTCCCGGTGTCTATATAAACCGGAGGACTTAGTCTGGAGGGCAGGGACATCATCATAACCATACAAGCTAGGCCTCTAGGGTTTAGCCATTACGATCTCGTGGTAGATAAACTCTTGTAACACTCATATCCATCAATATCAATCAAGCAGGACGTAGGGTATTACCTCCATAGAGAGGGCCCGAACCTGGGTAAACATCATGTCCCCTGTCTCCTGTTACCATCGACCTTGGACGCATAGTTCGGGACCCCCTACCCAAGATCCACCGGTTTTGACACCGACATTGGTGCTTTCATTGAGAGTTCCACTGTGACGTCGATGACAGGATTGATGTCTCACCTTGTTCTCAAGGATAATATCACCACCGGAGGAACGCTGGCTCCAGGACAAATCCTCCGGCTGGGCGACTTTACCATGACTGCCCGGTCGGTCATTAAGCTGACGATGACCTCTCAGGTCATCAAAACCCCCCTTCGTATCGACTCCGAACACTCCAAGCAGATGGATCCGGCAGAGCTTTCGTCCTTAAACGAGCTCCTAGATCACATCGCCGCCCTGGGGGTCGCTACAGACTACGATCAGATTGGGCTTAAACCCGATCAGAGAGAAATCAAATCTCCACTGATCACCCACTATATAGCGGTAGTCGAGGAGTGAGTCAACAACTCTTCCTCCATAGTAAGGACGGACTATGTCCGGATCTCCGGTCTCGAAGAGCCGGACACCTACCCGCGAGGAGATGCATCCGACCGTCCGAACATAGAATCGGACGACGGGCCTAAGAAATTAGTGGACACCCCGGAGCCCGATCTGCTAAGTTCGGAAGACCTTCAGACTCCGGATCCAAAACTGGGTTAGGGTTCAGATTTAAATCCACCCACCCACCCAAATACAAGCGCTCTCATGAGCATACAACAACAGTCTCAGGAAACGGTCCACCACTTCTGGGCCAGATTCCTTCTTGTCAAAAACAAGATTAAAGATTGCCGCGACAAGGAAGTGATCTTAGTGTTCCGCAACAATTGCAGGGATGAAGGAATCCTCAACACCATCAACCACCGTCGCATCCTACACTTCGCTGACTTGGCAGCTATCGTACAGAAGTACAGCGCAATGGAAAGTGCCTGGAAAACTCAAGCAGCCCGTTGGGAATCATCGGTCCCCACTCAACCTCTCATTCAGGTGAAAAGGGTGCACCCTTGCAACACGCCTAGTTCAATAGTAAATAAGTACAAATACAGTACGGGGCGCGGAACCGTTCTGGAAGGATGGCTTGATGGGCCATGCAAAATACACGGAACACCGGATAACATACCAACACATAGCCTTAGATCATGTTGGATACTCCGGCAAGTGGCGAAGAGCGGCGAGGATATCCTCACCAAGAATAACCCAGAACAACACCCCCTAGAGGACAGCAACCCCAAAGTACTGACGGTCTTCAAGACATTCGCCTCAAACAATAGGCGCGAAAAAGCACTACGCGGACTCACCAAAGTCTGTCAAATAGCAGCATTAAACCCTTGGAACGACACGACTATAACTTTTAATGACGGCGACGACCAAAATACAGGACAGTCCGAGCACCAGCCACCTTGGTCCTCAGTCCAATCGTGGACGGCTTTCGGCTCACCAAGGTCCTGATGGACGGCGGCAGCAGACTAAACCTCATCTATGAGGATACAATACAAAAAGTGGAAATAGACAGGAGCCGCATCGAGCAAAGCAACACGACCTTCCGAGGAATCATTCCTAGTCGGGAGGTACGGTGTGTGGGAAAATCACACTCGACGTGGTATTCGGCACACCAGAGAAGTATCGGTCCAAAGAAATAACCTTCCAAGTGGCCCCTTTCAACAACGGATATCACGCCCTCTTAGGGCGAGATGCATTTACGCGCTTCCAAGCGGTACCCCATTATGGATACATGAAGCTTAAGATGCCTGGGCCCAATGGTATAATTACTCTAGCTAGTGATCCGGACATAGCACTCCGTGCCGAAAATAAAACTGCATCCTTGGCCCTCGAGGCATTATCTGAAGCCCTCACGGCCGAAGAATTAACCACACTGTGCTCCACGGTGGACAGGGATGATGTGGTCATAGACAAATGACTCAAATCCACCTCCTTCAAACCAGCAGAAGAAATAGTCAAATTCCAAGACCATCCGATGGACCCCAAGAAGACAGCATCCATCGGAGCACAACTAGACCCAACAGTTGACGCTGTGCTACGAGAGTTCCTGCATGAGAATTGGAATATATTCGCCTGGCACCCTTCTGATATGCCATGAATCCCACGCGAGTTGGCCGAACACAGCCTCAACATATTAAAGGGATATAAACCGGTCAAGAAAACACTGCGGCGCTTCTCCGAGACCAAACGCCAAGCTATGGGGGAGGAGCTGGCCAAGCTAATTGAGGCTGGATTCATCAGAGAGATAAAACATCCGGACTGGTTGGCAAACCTGGTGATGGCACCAAAGAAGGACAAATCCTGGCAGTTGTGCGTCAATTTTAAAGACCTTAGTAAGGCTTGCCCTAAGGATCCCTTCCCCCTCCCCCGCATTGATCAAATCATTGATGCTACCGCAGGATGATACGTCTCCAACGTATCTATAATTTGTGATTGCTCCATGCTATATTATCTACTGTTTTAGGCAATATTGGGATTTATTTTCCACTTTTATATTATTTTTGGGACTAACCTATTAACCGGAGGCCCAGCCCAGATTTGCTGTTTTATGCCTATTTCAGTGTTACGAGGAAAAGGAATATCAGACGGAGTCAAAACGGAACGAAATCAACTAGAGAAGTTATTTTTGGAAGGAAACCCACCTAATGGACTTGCACCCCATGTCAGAAGATACGGGAGGTGCTCACGAGGGTGGGGGGCGCGCCCTCCCCCCTGGGCGCGCCCCCTGCCTCGTGTGGCCCCTATAGCTCCATCGACGTACTCCTTTCACCCATATATACCGTCGTACCCTAAAACTTCTATAAGAGAAGATAGATCGGGAGTTCCGCCGCCGCAAGCCTCCAGAACCACGAAAAACCAATCGGAACCCCTTTCCGGTACCCTGCCGGAGGGGGGATCCATCTCCGGTGGCCATCTTCATCATCCCGGCGCTATCCATGACGAGGAGGGAGTAGTTCACCCTCGGGGCTGAGGGTATGTACCAGTAGCTATGTGTTTGATCTCTCTCTCTCGTGTTCTCTCTCGTGTTCCATCTATGGCACGATCTTGATGTATCCCGAGCTGTGCTATTGTAGTCGGATCTTATGTTTCTTCTCCCCCTCTACTCTCTTGTGATGAATTGAGTTTCCCCTTTGAAGTTATCTTATCGGATTGAGTCTTTTATGAACACTTGATGTATGTCTTGCCATGCTTATCTGTGGTGACAATGGGATATCACATGCCACTTGATGTATGTTTTGGTGACCAACTTGCGGGTTTTGCCCATGAACCTATGCATAGGGGTTGGCACACGTTCTTGATTCTCCGGTAGAAACTTTGGGGCACTATTTGAAGTACTTTTATGTTGGTTGGATAAATCTGAGATTGTGTGATGCATATCGTATAATCATGCCCATGGATACTTGAGGTGACAATGGAGTATCTAGGTGACATTAGGGTTTTGGTTGATTTGTATCTTAAGGTGTTATTCTAGTAAAAACTCCAGGGTTGTTTGTGACACTTATAGGAATAGCCCAACGGATTGATTTGAAAGAATAACTTTGAGGTGGTTTCGTACCCTACCATAATCTCCACGTTTGTTCTCCGCTATTAGTGGCTTCGGAGTGACTCTTTGTTGCATGTTGAGGGCTCGTTATATGATCTATCTATGTTATTATTGTTGAGAGAACTTGCACTAGTGAAAGTATGAACCCTAGGCCTTGTTTCCTATCATTGCAATACCGTTTACGCTCACTTTTACCACTCGCTACCTTTCTGTTTTTATATTTTCAGTTTAAAAAAACCTATATCTACTATCTATTTTGCACTTGTATCACCATCTCTTCGCCGAACTAGTGCACCTATACAATTTACCTTTGTATTGGGTGTGTTGGGGACACAAGAGACTCTTTGTTATTTGGTTGCAGGGTTGCTTGAGAGAGACCATCTTCATCGTACGCCTCCTACGGATTGATAAACCTTAGGTCATCCACTTGAGGGAAATTTGCTACTGTCCTACAAACTTGTGCACTTGCAGGCCCAACAATGTCTACAAGAAGAAGGTTGCGTAGTAGACATCAAGCTCTTTTCTGGCACCGTTGCCGGGGAGGTGAGTGCTTGAAGGTATATCTTTAGATCTTGTAATCGAGTCTTTTAGTTTCTTGTTTTATCACTAGTTTAGTTTATAAAAGAAAACTACAAAAAAATGGAATTGAGATTGTCTCATACACTTCATCTTTTTAATATCTTTCGTAAGTATGATGGAAAGGATAATTGTGCTCAAGTGCTAGAAGAAGAAATCTATAAAATGTTTGGCACTAAATATTTGAATGATGAGCATGATTGCAATGTTGTTAGTACGAATTATTTGAATATCCATAATACTAATGATGATTGCAATAGTTATGATGAAAATGCCTCCTATAATCATGTCAATTTTTGTGGAGTAGACTGGGTTTGCAAGTACACACCAAATAGGGAAGATAGATATTGCAAGAGGCATAAGTACTTAGAAACCAAATTGTTGCAAGAAGAGCTAGATGATTGTGCTGAAAGATTCAATATTTTTCGTGCTCCTTGTGAACTTTGCAATGAACATGGTCATTTAAAGCTCCAATGCTATTTGTTTCATGATCAAGTCGTGTCCAAATATTGTGATAATTTGATTACCCTTGAGCATCGTAAAGAGCTTAGCCTTCTTTTGGGTTATGAAGAAATGAAACGCATAACTGAGGATATTCCAAAATTTGCCCTTGATAAAGTTCTTCGTTTTGATTTAGAGAAGATTTATATGTATTGTGCGGTGAATTGCATTGAAAATCCTTATATTGCCAATTACATAAAGAAAAGAAAACAAATAGAATATGAAGAGAATGCTAACGAAAGAGAAGAGACTTCCCAATATTCTCCTATTATTTCTTATGATGAATCAGGTAACGAAGAGGAGCCCTCTATTCAACCAATCTCATTAATAAGGAGCTCCAAAAATAGGATTGAACCCACGCATGATGTGGTGAAGAAGAAGAAAAGAAAAAGGAAGAGAGGTAAAAAAATATCTCTCCCAAATAATGCTGCTCCTATTACTATTGTCCCTCATGAAAATATAATTGTGGAAGATAATGATACTTCTTATGATCTTGAAAATCTTTTTGGCACTTGCTTGGAAGAATATAATAATTGCTATACTGTTGGTGCTATCCATGCTATTAATTATGAGAGTGATTATGCTTATGATATGAAAAGGCCCAAGCTTGGGGAAGCTATGTTTGATGAGGATGACATATTTGAGAATATATTTGCTGCAATTAATGTTTGTCCCAAGCTTGGGGAAGCTATGATTAATGAATATGATATTTTTAGTCTCCCAAGTTTTGATATGCAAGTTTATAATAATGATAGCATGCCTCCTACTTATGATAATTATTGCGATGATACATATGCTATAAAAAGTAGTGATTATATTTATAAAACTTGTCATTATTATGATTACCCCTTCTCTGAATATTACTCTTTTAATGTGGAAACAATTTATAATATTCAAGTCTCTTATGATACTCCCACTATCCCGAAAGAGAAGAATTTTGCTTGTGTGGAGAGTAGTAAATTTTCTATGCTTGTAGATCATGAAAAGAATGCTTTAGGTACTGGTTATATTGTTGAATTCATTCATGATGCTACTGAAAATTATTATGAGGGAGGAATATATGCTTGTAGGAATTGCAATAATATCAAGTTTCCTCTCTATGTGCTTAAAGTTTTGAAGTTATGCTTGTTTTACCTTCCTATGCAAGTTGATTCTTGTTCCCATAAGTTGTTTGCTCACAAAATCCCTATGCATAGGAAGCATTTTAGACTTGAAAGTGCTAGTCATATTCTTCATGATGCTCTCTTTATATTTCAATTCTTATCCTTCATGTGAGCATCATTGAAATCATCATGCCTAGCTAGGGGCATTAAACGATAGCGCTTGTTGGGAGGCAACCCAAATTTATCTTAGTTACTTGCTTTTTGTTACAGTTTAGTAATAAATAATTCATCTAGCCTCTGTTTATATGTGGTTTTATGCTTTTAATTAGTGTTTGTGCCAAGTAGAACCTTTGGGAAGACTTGGGGAAAGTCTTGTTGATCATGCTGTCAAAAACAGAAACTTTAGCGCTCACGAGAAGTACTGCCATTTTTATTTGGAGAATGCTATTTAGTTAATTCTTTTTGCAGATGATTAATAGATAAATTCCTCAGGTCCAGCAATTTATTTGAGAATTTTATGAGTTCCATAAGTATACGTTTGATCCAGATTACTACAGACTGTTCTGTTTTTGACAGATTCTGTTTTTCATGTGTTATTTGCTTATTTTGATGACTCTATGGCTAGTAAAATAGTTTATAAACCATATAGAAGTTGGAATACAGTAGGTTTAACACCAATAAAAATAAAGAATGAGTTCACTACAGTACCTTGAAGTGGTGTTTTGTTTTCTTTCACTAACGGAGCTCACGAGTTTTCTGTTAAGTTTTGTGTTGTGAAGTTTTCAAGTTTTGGGTAAAGATTCGATGGACTATGGAATAAGGAGTGGCAAGAGCCTAAGCTTGGGGATGCCCAAGGAACCCCAAGGTAATATTCAAGGACAACCAAGAGCCTAAGCTTGGGGATGCCCCGGAAGGCATCCCCTCTTTCGTCTTCGTTCATCGGTAACATTACTTGGAGCTATATTTTTATTCACCACATGATATGTGTTTTTCTTGGAGCGTCATGTCATTTTATTTTGTTTTGCTTGCTGTTTGGATACA
This sequence comes from Triticum urartu, assembly GCF_056163025.1. Taxonomy (NCBI): domain Eukaryota; kingdom Viridiplantae; phylum Streptophyta; class Magnoliopsida; order Poales; family Poaceae; genus Triticum; species Triticum urartu. The sequence continues at coordinate 459,423,130 of NC_141873.1, read as the reverse complement.
ATACCAATATCTGAAATTATTAAATGGGAGAGTCTTCACATAGTTACATAATTAGTCGACTACTCATTGATCTTCACTTATATCTTTTGGAGTAGTTTGTTGTTTGCTCTAGTGCTTCACTTATACCTTTTAGAGCATGGTGGTAGTTTTATTTTTAAGAAATAGATGAACTCTCATGTTTCACATAGATTATTTTGAGAGTCATTAATAGCATGGTAATTCTCTTAATGTTAATATACTTGGTATTCAAGATATGTGAAACTTTCTTTTGAGTGCGTTGAATACTAAGATAAGTTTGATGCTTGATAATTGTTTTGAGATATGGAGGTGATAATATTAGAGTCATGCTAGTTGAGTAGTTGTGAATTTAAAGAATACTTGTGTTGAAGTTTGTGATTCCCGTAGCATGCACGTATGGTGAACTGTTATGTGATGAACTCGGAGCATGATTTATTTATTGATTGTCTTCCTTATGAGTGGCGGTCGGGGACGAGCGATGGTCTTTTCCTACCAATCTATCCCCCTAGGAGCATGCAAGTAATACTTTGCTTTGATAACTTGTAGATTTTTGCAATAAGTATATGAGTTCTTTATGACTAATGTTGAGTCCATGGATTATACGCACTTTTTCCCATCCTTCCACTATTGCTAGCCTCTCTAATACCGCGCACCTTTCGCCGGTATCATACACCCACCATATACCTTCCTCAAAACAGCCACCATACCTACCTATTATGGCATTTCCATAGCCATTCTGAGATATATTGCCATGCAACTTTCCACCGTTCCATTTATTATGACACACTCCATCATTGTCATATTGCTAGCATGATCATGTAGTTGACATCGTATTTGTGGCAAAGCCACCGTTCATAATTCTTTCATACATGTCACTCATGAGTCATTGCATATCCCTGTACACCGCCGGAGGCATTCATATAGAGTCATATTTTGTTCTAAGTATCGAGTTGTAATTGTTGAGTTGTAAGAAAAATAAAAGTGTGATGATCATCATTATTAGAGCATTGTCCCAAGTGAGGAAAGGATGATGGAGACTATGATTCCCCCACAAGTCGGGATGAGACTCCGGACGAAAAATAAAAAAAGAGAAAAAAAGAGGCCATAAAAAAGAGAGAAAAGGCCCAAACAAAAAAAATAAAAAAATAACAAAAATGAGAGAAAAAGAGAGAAGGGACAATGCTACTATCCTTTTACCACACTTGTGCTTCAAAGTAGCACCATGATCTTCATGATAGAGAGACTCTCATTTTGTCACTTTCATATACTAGTGGGAATTTTTTATTATAGAACATGGCTTGTATATTCCAATGATGGGCTTCCTCAAAATGCCCTAGGTCTTCTTGAGCAAGCGAGTTGGATGCACACCCACTTAGTTTCTTTTGTTGAGCTTTCACATACTTATAGCTCTAGTGCATCCGTTGCTGGCAATCCCTACTCACTCACATTGATATCTATTGATGGGCATCTTCATAGCCCATTGATACGCCTAGTTGATGTGAGACTGTCTTCCCTCTTTTTGTCTTCTCCACAACCACCATTCTATTCCACATATAGTGTTATATCCATGGCTCACGCTCATGTATTGCGTGAAGATTGAAAAAGTTTTGAAAATGTTAAAGTATGAAACAATTGCTTGGCTTGTCATCGGGGTTGTGCATGATTTAAATATTTTGTGTGGGGAAGATGGAGCATAGCCAGACTATATGATTTTGTAGGGATAACTTTCTTTGGCCATGTTATTTTGAGAAGACATGATTGCTTTGTTAGTATGCTTGAAGTATTATTACTTTTATGTCACTATGAACTTTTGTCTAGAATCTTTCGGATCTGAATATTCATATCACAAGTAAGAAGAATTGCAATGAAATTATGCCAACTAGCATTCCACATCAAAAATTATCTTTTTTTTATCATTTACCTACTCGAGGACGAGAAGGAATTAAGCTTGGGGATGCTTGATACGTCTCCAACGTATCTATAATTTTTGATTGCTCCATGCTATATTATCTACTGTTTTAGGCAATATTAGGCTTTATTTTCCACTTTTATATTATTTTTGGGACTAACCTATTAACCGGAGGCCCATCCCAGATTTGTTGTTTTATGCCTATTTTAGTGTTTCGAGGAAAAGGAATATCAGACGGAGTCAAAACGGAACGAAATCAACTGGAGAAGTTATTTTTGGAAGGAAACCCACCTGATGGACTTGGACCCCACGTCAGAAGATATGGGAGGAGCTCACGAGGGTGGGGGCGCGCCCTCCCCCCTGGGCGCGCCCCCCTGCCTCGTGGGGCCCCTGTAGCTCCACCGACGTACTCCTTTCACCCATATATACCGTCGTACCCTAAAACTTCCAGAACAGAAGATAGATCGGGAGTTCCGCCGTCGCAAGCCTCCAGAACCACGAAAAACCAATCGGAACCCCTTTCCGGTACCCTGCCGGAGGGGGGATCCATCTCCGGTGGCCATCTTCATCATCCCGGCGCTATCCATGACGAGGAGGGAGTAGTTCACCCTCGGGGCTGAGGGTATGTACCAGTAGCCATGTGTTTGATCTCTCTCTCTCTCTCTCGTGTTCTCTCTCGTGTTCCATCTATGGCACGATCTTGATGTATCCCGAGCTGTGCTATTTTAGTTGGATTTTATCTTTCTTCTCCCCCTCTACTCTCTTGTGATGAATTGAGTTTCCCATTTGAAGTTATCTTATCGGATTGAGTCTTTTATGAACACTTAATGTATGTCTTGCCGTGCTTATCTGTGGTGACAATGGGATATCACGTGCCACTTGATGTATGTTTTGGTGACCAACTTGCGGGTTCTGCCCATGAACCTATGCATAGGGATTGGCACACGTTCTTGATTCTCCGGTAGAAACTTTGGGGCACTATTTGAAGTACTTTTATGTTGGTTGGATAAATCTGAGATTGTGTGATGCATATCGTATAATCATGCCCACGGATACTTGAGGTGACAATGGAGTATCTAGGTGACATTAGGGTTTTGGTTGATTTGTATCGTAAGGTGTTATTCTAGTAAAAACTCCAGGGTTGTTTGTGACACTTATAGGAATAGCCCAACGGATTGATTTGAAAGAATAACTTTGAGGTGGTTTCGTACCCTACCATAATCTCTACGTTTGTTCTTCGCTATTAGTGGCTTCGGAGTGACTCTTTGTTGCATGTTGAGGGCTCGTTAAATGATCTATCTATGTTATTATTGTTGAGAGAACTTGCACTAGTGAAAGTATGAACCCTAGGCCTTGTTTCCTATCATTGCAATACCGTTTACGCTCACTTTTACCACTCTCTACCTTGCTGTTTTTATATTTTCAGTTTACAAAAACCTATATCTACTATCTATTTTGCACTTGTATCACCATCTCTTCGCTGAACTAGTGCACCTATACAATTTACCATTGTATTGGGTGTGTTGGGGACACAAGAGACTCTTTGTTATTTGGTTGTAGGGTTGCTTGAGAGAGACCATCTTCATCCTACGCCTCCTACGGATTGATAAACCTTAGGTCATCCACTTGAGGGAAATTTGTTACTGTCCTACAAACCTGTGCACTTGCAGGCCCAACAACGTCTACAAGAAGAAGGTTGCGTAGTAGACATCACAGGACACGACTCACTGTGTTTCCTTGATGCATATTCCGGGTACCATCAAATAAAAATGAAGGATTCCGATCAAGCTGCAACAACATTTATTACCCCATATGGGCCATTCTGCTTCAACACCATGCCCTTCGGGCTGAAGAACGCCGGCGCCACATACCAACGCATGATTCAAACATGCCTGGAGAAACAGATCGGCAAGACAGTTGAAGCTTATGTGGACGACATCGTCGTCAAAACTAGGTGCGTCGAAACACTAATAGACGATTTACGTCTCACATTTGATAACCTCCACGCGTATAACATTAAGCTCAATCCTGAAAAGTGTGTTTTCGGCGTCCCCGCTGGAAAATTGCTGGGCTTCATTGTTTCCAACAGAGGAATTGAAGCAAATCCAGCCAAAATCCGAGCTCTGTCACAATTGGCTACGCCAACAGACCTTAAACAAGTCCAACATATCGCGGGTTGCGTGACAGCTCTAAGCCGCTTTATCTCCAGATTGGGAGAAAAGGCACTTCCACTCTATCGCCTTCTACGGCGAACCGATCACTTCGAGTGGACGGACACGGAAACAACCGGACTGGAGGAAATAAAAAGCCTACTTGCGAGCAACTCAATCCTGGACGCGCCAAACATCGATGAACCGATGTTATTATACATATCGACAACACATCAGGTGGTGAGCGCCATGCTCGTTGTTGAAAGAGAACAGGACGGACACAAATTCCCGCTTCAGAAGCCAGTATACTATGTATCCACTGTCCTTACACCATGCAAATCCCGGTACCCCCATTATCAAAAGATAGCATACGCGGTCTTCATGGCATACCGAAAGCTCCGCCACTACTTCCAGGAGTGTTCAATCACGGTGGCTTCCAAAGTACCACTCAATGACATTATAAACAACTGTGATGCCACGGGACAGATTACCAAATGGGCCATTGAGCTTCTTCCATTTGATATTACATACAAACCACGTCGAGCTATTAAATCCCAAGTACTAGCCGACTTCGTCGCCGAATGGACAGAGGCCGAACTCCCTAAAGAGTACGACGCATGTCCCAATTGGGTTATGTATTTCGATGGCTCCAAAATGCTGGCAGGGCTAGGGGCGGGTGTCGTTTTAACGTCCCCTACTGGAGATGTCGTAAATACATACTCGAAATACTATACACAGACTCCAATAACACAGCCAAATACGAGGCCTTATTGCATGGTCTCCGGATGGCTGTCTCCATGGGCATACATCTCTTGGAAGTGCGCGGGGACTCAAACCTTGCAATATCTCAAATAAATGGAGACTTCGATGCCAAAGACCCCAAGATGGCAGCTTATCGTAATGCCGTCCTAAAAATGTCGGCTCAGTTCGAGGGACTCGAGTTCCATCACGTGGCCCGAGAAAGTAATCAAGCGGCGGGCGTTCTTGCTCGCATAGGCGCTAAGCGTGACCCCGTCCCACCTAACATTTTTCTGGAAAGGCTTTTCAAGCCATCCCTGGTGTGGCACGGGGAGGGCGGCAACATTAGTCCGGATCCAAACACAACCCCAGATTCCGAACACACCGATACCATCGGAGGATCAACCTCCGAAATAAATCCATCGACCCATCTCATTATGGCAGTCATTCCCCAATGGACCGAACCCTTCTTGGCATACCTTAACAAGAAGGAGCTCCCCGAGGATCAGAATGAGGCCCCGCTGCATTGTCCGGTGTTCGAAAGCCTACAAGGTTCACGACGGGGAGCTCTATAAGAAAAGCTCTACCGGAGTTCTTCAAAGATGTATCTCAGAGGAAGAGGGCGATAGCTCTTGGCTGAAATTCACGCCGGACTCGGCGGTCACCAAGCCGCAGCTCGGGCCCTTGTTAGCAAGGCCTTCCATACAGGGTTTTATTGGCCAACGGCCTGAGCAGATGCACAGGACCTTGTCCAACATTGCGTCGGATGCCAACTCTTCGCCAATCAAAGCCATATGACCCCACTGCCTTACAAACAATCCCCATCACTTGGACTTTTGCGGTCTGCGGACTCGATATGGTCGAACCCCTTAAAGGAGGAAGCCATAAGAGAAATTATTTGCTGGTCATGGTGGATAAATTCACTAAATGGATAGAGGCCAAACTAGTCAAAACGGCCGAGGCGGGGGCGGTAATAGATTTCATATCCGGCGTGGTACACTGTTATGGTGTTCCACACAACATCATCACCGATAATGGCTCTAATTTCACAGCCGATGAAGTGAAAACTTGGTGCGCTAATCTGGGTATTAAGCTTGATTACGCCTTTGTCTATCACCCGCAGACAAAGGTCAAGTCGAACGGGCTAATGATCTTATTATGAGCGGCATCAAACCTAGACTAGTGCGGTCTTTGAAAGAATCAGACAAGCACTGGGTGGAGGAACTTGACTCCGTACTCTAGGGGCTACGGACCACGCCCAACTGCACTACTGGATATACACATTTCTTCATGGTGTACGGTGCGAAAGCCGTGTTACCCTGCGATATTATTCATGACTCACCTCGAGTGCGCATGTACGAAGAGAGAGAGAGAGAGAGAGAGGCCGAGCTTGATCGGCAGGACAGCTTAGATGCCCTGGAGGAGGAGCGCGATGTGGCAAAAGCCCGTTCTGCATTTTATCAACAGCAGGCTCGCAGGTATCAAAGCAGAGAAGTGCGGGCCAAGACTTACAATGTTGGTGAACTCGTTCTACGCCTGCCGGATAAGAAAAAGGACAAACTCAAGCCCAAGTGGGAGGGTCCCTTCATCATTGATGAAGTTCTCACCGGAGGAGTGTACCACCTGCGTGATGCGTCAGACAATCACTTGGAGCCGAACCCCTAGAATGCGGCCAGACTCCGACGATTCTATGCCTAGCGCCAAACTCTGTGTTCGTCTCCTTCCTCCTATTATTAACGTTATTTTTTTCTCTCCTTTCGTTTTTTTATCTCTTTTCGTTTTTCTCTTTAGCCCTCCAGATTTAGTGCGGCTAGACCGTGCTCCCTTGATGCGTACATCTCCAAATATGTACGTCCATTATACCTGGGGGCTTCTTGTACAGAAGCTTCCTATTATTATTCGGGCATCATGCTCACCACATATGCGTTCTTCCCATATGTACCTTTTATTTGCCATTATATGCAGCGATATGACTTAAGTTTTGGCCAAGCTGGGTTGCCTGGCTCCTGTGCTTATGCCCTACGTTCCCGTTAGTTCGGCTAGGGCAGAAAGGGAGCACCTCTGCGATTGTTACTGCCGGGTCATCCGGATGTGTACCTCAGACTGGGTGAAGACGAAAGCTAGCATTCTTAAGGGAATATTCAGTCAGTGAATTAAAGACGTTTCCGCATTCACTCCATTGTGAAACCCCAGAAGTTACTTACTCTATGTTTTTTTCAATCACAGTTCGAACATGCACATTAAACGCATGCACATCCAGGGAAAGGAACCCTTAACAGAACTATTCTCTCTAGAAGATGTTTCTTACATAATGTAATATAACATAACTAGCCGGATACACATTGTCTATTCAAGCAACTATGACCCCTACGCCTGGTTCCCATGCATACCCCAGTATATTCTACCGCTAGGGTGTATTCGGAAACACTCTGCACCTTCGGGTCCAGAGGTCGAAACGAAAAGGTCGGCCATGACAATTGTTTTTACAATCCAGCTAGAAGGAAAGTACATAGTCACTTAGGACTTAAAAACTTCCTCCTCTATACCTTCCAACAGGTGGTCTAACTTACAATCCTGTTGGGAATATTTCGCGGCCACCTCTACTTGGTCATATACTAAACTAACGGGAATTTCTTCCCCATTTGACCCTAGCGGTCCGACCCGGGCCATGTGATTCGGATCCAGCTTGGTATACCGTGTTTTTACCATGGCCCAGGGCTCTCGCGCACCCTCTTGGTAGGCCGATATCTTCCATAGTCGGATATGCCGCCGCGCTCCCTTGAACAGCTCCACAAGCTTCTCCATACTCCCTGGAGGGGAGGAGGATGGCCATAACGCCTTGGCTACACTCTGCATTGCCTGCCGAGCTTGCTCGTGTAACTGTGTTAGCCCTTGCACAAGATCACTTGATGATCCGGACACCTCCTCTTCGGGACAGCCCGTGAACATACCTACAATATAGCTATATCAGCTAAGTTTACCCCCAAACTGTTATAAGATAAATTCGGCCACATACTAAATATACCGCCTCGCAGCTTTTTGTTCTCCTTCATGGAGTCGGCTAGCTGGGCTCGCACATCTTTTAGTTCTTCGCTCAGTTTGGTGTTTGAATCCTGGAGTTTGTTTTTCCCCTCTCTGACTCGGGTCAGAACGCGCTCGCCTGCCGCATGTTGTCTCTTCGCCTCTTTTTCGCTCGTTTGAGCGGCCTTCAGTTCCTCTCCCAGTTGGTCCGATGACCCTGTTATGAGACAAGCAGCAGTTGCAATACAGCCGGCGTATAATTTTTTGTTTCTTGATGGAGGGAAATATTACCAGAGGACGCCTTCTTGAACTTTTCCAGTTCGGCGGTAGCAGCAGTTAGTTGTGTCCGGCACTGCTCCAGCTCTTGGGCTAGCAGGTCATTCTTCTCTGTAAGAGCCTGGTTATACAATGATCCTTAAAACATTTGTCCCAACTGCTTCAAGTCTCGGGGGCTACGGGCACATGGTTATCAAATTCGGACAAGGTAAACTTACCTGCACATCTTTCAAATGTTGCTCGGTGGCTCTGTTAAGCCCATCTCGAGCAGCTCGGATGTATGCATCAGCCGAGCTGAAGGCACCAAACGCCTCTTTTGAGAAGCGGGGATTTCCTAAAATGGCCCTCTGGCGCCGGTGATTCATGGCGCTCTCCACTTCCGAATTGGTGACAGATATATTTTCTGAACCCGCGGTAGAGGGACAGTCCGGCGCCACTCCCATATCGGGCCCCGTCTCTGCAGCTGGGGCCGAATCTTGGTTCTCAGGAGTATGACTGGTCGGGTCCCCGGACAAAGTCCGTTGAACCTTTTCCCTGATACAAAATGAACATATGAATCACAGTTGGACGCGACTGTTAAAACGAGCATAGTTGCAAACCCATACCTCTTCAAGGAAGGCCGACCGTATCCCTGTTTGCCTTCCTCTTCGAAGGCCTGCGCGATGCGGGAGCCGCTCTCTCTGGAGATGCCCCCGGGGCGGCACAACGCGCCAAATGCCTCCCCTTCTGAGAACAAGATGGTGCGGTGAGTGAGGAAGAATGAGAAAACTCTCTCGGACAAAGTGTCTCCTGATTACTTACATGAGAAGCAGGGAGAAGACCGGGGTAATCGGCAATGATGGGTATGTCTGTACCGTCATAGCTCGTCTGATAGAAAACTCCATCTTTGAGCTCCACGAATATGTCTGGATCTTCCTCATATCCGGGGTCTAGATCCCAATTGTGATTCTCCGGCTGAGGGGCAGGGTCATGGATCCCCTCGACAGCCTTTCGCCATTCCTGTCATGAATGAATAAGATACCACCCTTCAAAAATAATTCAGGGAGAGGAGTCGAATAGTGGAGTTAGAGCTTACCCAGCTAGGAGAATTGTACATGGAAAACCCATCTCGATTTTGGAGACGGGTGAACTCCTCCTGCTCCCCTTTATACAGTTCGGCCAATATTTTGGCCAGAGCGACGGGAGTCTTCGGGCCCTTCCGACCGCAGCGGGAGGCGTCGTCTTCCCCATTGTAATGCCACATGGGTAGCCCTCTATATTGGAGTGGTTGGACCCCCCGCGTTATGGAGACCAACATTACCTCGACTATTGACAATCCGGACTGGGCGAACATCTTAATCTTACCCAGCAAAAGACTAATCTTAGTTCTATCCTCTTCCTCGAGGCTCTGAGGACGCCAGCTATGGCGTTTCTTCAACGGAGCACTTGAAAATTCGGGGAGGCCCATCCGGACTAGGTCGGGAAGAGCGACGTCGTCAATATAAAACCATTCAGAGGTCCACTCTTCAGAGGCTTTCTTCGGTGTGCCGGGTAGGTATCCGGTCTCAGCAATGCGCCATATTTCAGCCCCGCCCACTTCAAATATCGATCCCTTGTGGTTGCGCAGGACAAGACAAAATAACCTCCTCCACCGATCAAAATGGGCCTCACAACACATGAATAGTTCACATAAAGTGACATAACCCACAATGTGCAGGATGGAGGCTGGGGTAAAATTGTGCAGCTGGAGGCCATAATACTCCAGAAGCCCTCGGAGGAATGGGTGAATTGGAAATCCCATGCCCCTCAGCAGATAGGGGACGAAGCACACTCACTCCCCCGCAGATGGATTGGGGAAATCTTCCGCCTGGGTTTTGCCATTGAAAGAAGCCAGCCCTACTCGAACAGGGATCAGATCCGCAGGGGGGAGCAATCCCTGTGTTTGCAACTTTGCTAATTGACTATGGGGAACGGAGCACCTCTCCCACTCGCCTTTCTCTGGTTTGGAATGGGAGGAGGAGTTGGGAATGCTATCCATGTTGGAATGGTCTTTCCTGGCAATCTCTGAGGATTTTCTCCGTGTGGTGCCGAATGGATCTGAGACCCAATCTCTTTAAATATACGCTCTTTCTTGCATGGTCGGGGTGTTATTTGAAAAATACCCTGACCGTCCGCATTCGCCCAACACGTGGAAGCTGAAGTCATCGATGCACAGAAGCCGAGGGGTGCGACATTGAATTGAAAGCCGAATACATTACTTGGAAGACGTCGGAGGAGGAACCCGCCTTGCAATGCCGAAGACAATCTGCACGCCGGACACATCGTCATTGAAGCCTGGTTCGGGGGCTATTGAGGGAGTCCTGGATTATGGGGTCCTCGGGCGTCTGGCCCATTAGCCATGGGCAGGACTGATGGGCTGTGAAGACACGAAGACCGAAGACTGCACCCATGTCCGGATGGGGCTCTCCTTGGCATGGAAGGCAAGCATTGGCGACCAAATATGTAGATTCCTTTCTTTGTAACTGACCTTGTGTAACCCTAGATCCTCCCGGTGTCTATATAAACCGGAGGAATTAGTCCGGAGGGTAGGGACATTATCATAACCATACAAGCTAGGCCTCTAGGGTTTAGCCATTACGATCTCGTGGAAGATCAACTCTTGTAACACTCATATTCATCAATATCTATCAAGCAGGACGTAGGGTATTACCTCCATAGAGAGGGCCCGAACCTAGGTAAACATCGTGTCCCCTGTATCCTGTTACCATCGACCTTGGACACATAGTTCGGGACCCCCTACCCGAGATCCGCCGGTTTTGACACCGACATTACCTTTCCCTGTTAGAATAAATGATCATGCTAAAGCTTCAACTGTAGTCAAGAAAAGTAATATTAGGACACACAAACCCCCTGAGCAAGTTAAAGTTGAACCTAAAATTGCTATGGTTAAAGATCTCTTGGCCTATAATATTGATGGGCATGTTATTTACTTCTACAATGAAGCTGCTAGAATTGCTAGACCTGATGCTAAAAATAAACATAGACATGTTGTAGGCATGCCTGTTATTTCCATTAAAATAGGAGATCATTGTTATCATGGCTTATGTGATATGGGTGCTAGTGCAAGTGCAATACCTCATTCCTTATACGAAGAAATTATGCATGATATTGCACCTGCTGAGATAGAAGATATCGATGTTACCATTAAACTTGCCAATAGAGATATTATTTCACTAGTTGGGATTGTTAGAGATGTTGAAGTCTTGTGTGGGAAGGTTAAATATCCTACTGATTTTCTTGTTCTTGGTTCCCCAGAAGATAGCTTTTGTCCCATTATATTTGGTACACCCTTCTTGAACACTGTTAATGCTAGGATAGACTGCGAAAAGGATGTTGTTACTATTGGTTTGGGTGATATGTCTCATGAGTTTAATTTTGCTAAATTTAGTATACAACCCCGTGATGAGGAATCGCCTAGTAAATATGAAATTATTGGTCTTACTTCTATTGTCGTGCCTCCTACTGATCCTTTACAACAATATTTTCTAGACCATGAAAATGATATGTTCATGAATGAAAGAAGAGAAATAGATGAAGTATTCTTTAAACAGGGACCTATTCTGAAACACAACTTGCCTGTTGAAATCCTAGGGGATCCTCCTCCACCCAAGGGTGATCCCGTGTTTGAGCTTAAACCATTGCCTGGTACTCTTAAATATGCTTATCTTGATGAAAAGAAGATATATCCTATTATTATTAGTGCTAACCTTTCAGATCATGAAGAAGAGAAATTATTTAAAACTCTGAAGAAGCACCGTGCTGCTATTGGATATACTCTTGATGATCTTAAGGGCATTAGTCCCACTCTATGTCAACACAAAATAAATTTGGAGAAAGACGCCAAACTAGTTATTGATCACCAATGACGGCTAAATCCTAAGATAAAAGAAGTGATAAGAAAGGAAATATTAAAGCTCCTTGAAGCAGGTATAATTTAGAGAGAATTTCTTATTTGACACTCTCTTAAAATTGTGTTCCTTATTTGACACTGGAGAAAATTTTCTTCCCTATATGATCTCTAGTCTTAATTTTTTTCCCTATATGACACTCTAGTGCATTTTGTACACGTGAAAAGACCATTTTACCCATATGTATAATGTGACCACAAATATGTACAAGATAATAGTTGTTCCAAAAAAATCAGTCGAGTTATCCATATGTGACATCAGATATGCTGGTATTGTCATGCCAGTCGATTTGCTACTGTTCCGGTTAGATTGTATACCTGCAGTAGCATATATGTGGAAATGATCCATGCTACATTTTGTTAAATATGCGAGCACGCCAGCATGCATCACCATGCAACTGTGCAACACGAGGAGCACCGTACGTACGTAGGTGCGTACGTGAAAGGTCACGTAAACATTTGACCTCAAGAAAGCATGTGATTTGGTTTGACCCCCCGCACTTTCGAAGAGTCTGTTGAATTAGGCCGACCGGTAAAAAATCGGGTCAAGTCTACTATGTTTAGGAATTTTCCCCTGGATGAGTGGCGGGGTGGGCGGATAGAGTCAGCCGGCCGGATAGCAACCGAACACGGCCGGAGCCCGGAGTGGCCACCTCGCCCACACACACCTACCGTGGACTTGGTCCCCGCCTTGGTTTCTTCCTCTTTTCTCCAATGCTAAGAGCATCAATGATCAATGTCGATCGACGTCGCACTCACAAACCATACTGCATGAAACTAGACCCACAGCTGAATACGTTCTAAATACATTGGATGCATGCGCTCAGGCTCAGGAATACAAAATACACACGCATCCCAAAAAAGACCAACGGAGGAGATAACATGTTCAGCTGTGCTCACTCTCAGAAACAAATTTTCCATAATTAGGCTCAATGCTGCATATTTCTGGTCACATTATGTACAGGGGTAAAAAGGTCTTTTCATGTGTACAAAATGAACTAGAGTGTCATATAGGGAAAGAAATTAAGACTATAGGTCATACAGGGAAGAAATTTTTTCTAGTGTCAAATAAGGAACATGATTTTAAGGGAGTGTCAAATAAGGAATTCTCTCTATAATTTATCCCGTTGTTGATAGTCAGTGGGTAAGTCATGTCCATTGTGTCCCTAAGAAGGGAGGTATTATTGTCATTCCTAATGATAAAGATGAATTGATTCCGCAAAGAATTATTAAAGGTTATAGGATGGTGATTGATTTCCGCAAATTAAATAAAGCTACAAAAAAAGATCATTACCCTTTGCCTTTCATTGATCAAATGCTAGAAGATTATCCAAACATACACATTTTTGCTTTCTAGATGGTTACTCTGGTTTCTCTCAAATACCTATATCAGCTGATGATCCAGAAAAGACTACGTTTACTTGCCCTTTCGATACCTTTGCTTATAGACGTATGCCTTTTGGTTTATGTAAGGCACCTGCTACCTTACAAAGATGCATGATGGCTATATTCTCTGACTTTTGTGAAAAGATTTGTGAAGTTTTCATGGATGATGTCTCTGTTTATGGATCCTCTTTTGATGATTGCTTGAGCAACCTTGATCGAGTTTTGTAGAGATGTGAAGAAACCAACCTTGTCTTGAATTGGGAGAAGTGCCACTTTATGGTTAATGAAGGTAGTGTCTTGGGGCATAAAATTTCTTTTTTTGACTGTACATAGTAGGGCAAAACCCCACTGAAATTTTTATATTATAAAATAAAAGCAAAGGTCCAATAGTAAAAAGGCTTGAGGTAATCCAGAAAAAACTATCTACAAAAGAAAGCCAGAATTACAGAGCAAGGTTATCAAGCCAAGTACAAAATGCCCTAGCATAGCTCTTTTTTATTCTAAATCTGAGCAAGTTAAGCTCTTCAAGGAAAATGACTTTCCACCTCTGAATGGTAGGTTGAATTGCTTGAAAGATCAGATTATTTCTTGAGATCCAGATAGCCCAAGAGGCTAGTATGATGATTTCCATGAAGAATGGTACATGAAGTTTCTGCCTGAGATCAGCAAAAGCTTCAAGCATAGAGACATTAGCTTGTCTTGAAGGGCATATTAGATCCCAACACTGGGTTGCAAAAGGGCAGGTCCAAAAGAGATGCTGCAAGGTTTTCTCCTGAGGACAATTGTTGACAACACAGTTGTAGTTTTCCAGATGGAAAGTTTTCCTGCGAAGAAGGTTCCTAGTATTGAGCCTGTCATGAAGTAATCTCCAAAAGAACACCTTGTGCTTGGGCTGACAGGAGCTATTCCAAATCCAGTTGAACTGTTGGGGCACAATTTTAACTCCAATCATCACTTTATAAGCCTTAGCAACTGAAAATTGATCATTACCCCAAATGTAACTCCAGGTGTCAGTGCAATCCAGGGAGTCATAAACCCTTAAGGCAATACAAATGTCTTCCATTCTTTCAAATTCCTGGAAGGCTTGTACAGTGAGAGGAAGGTGGAACAGATCCTCCAAGAATTCAGTATGAATAATGGTGTTCACAGAAGTGTTCTTGTTCTTTACAAAGGATAAGAGGTGTGGAAACAAGTCCAGAATAAAGGATAAGAGGTGTGTAAACAAGCTGAATGCCACAGAACAGTCCAGAATAAAGCACTTTTACCATCCCCTATGTGACATCTGGCCAAAGATTTGAAATTATCAATGAGCTTAAGATTTGCCTTCCACCAAAAAGATCCAACCCAATTGTTGGCAGGCAACAAATCATTGTTATAGTAAGTTTCCCAAATCAAGTTGACCCATGGAATGTTATGCCTATTATAAAACTTGTGCAGATTCTTGAGAAGCAGAGCTTTATTTTGAACAAAGATATCCATCACCCCTAGGCCTCCTTGATCCCTAGGTCGACAAACAGTGCTCCAAGCCACCATAGCAGGCCTGTGATCCTCTAGGTCAGGGCCTCTCCAAAGACAATGCCTCAAAAACTTGATAGCTTGAGTTTTAATGGTGACAGGCACATCAAGGCATCCCATGAGGTAAATCAATAGAGAGTTTAGAACAGATTTTACAAGTAACAATCTCCCAGCCAGAGTCATGAAAGAAGATAAACCCACAAGCTTCTTCTGCAGTCTTGTGACAAGTGGAAATCATTGCTCCACAGTTGGCTTATGAAGACCCAAAGGTGCTCCCAAATACTGTATGGGGAAAGATTCTCTTTTGCAATGGAAAGTATTTGTCAAAATTTCCACCTTGTCTTCTGGCACATTGATTGGGATGAGGCTTGATTTATTATAGTTCACTTTAAGGCCAGTAGCATCTGCAAAAGTGTTGAGGAGTGCTTTGAGGCAATGAAGTTGTTTTGCATCAGCTTGAAGGAGAACTAGAGTGTCATCTCCATACTGTATAATGGGAAAGTCAGGACATGATTCCACTTGCAGAGGTGAGGTAAGCAAACCCAGGTGCATGGCCTTATTAAGAATTTACTGTAGCATGTCTACAGCAATCACAAATAAAAGGGGGGACAGAGGATCTCCCTGCCTGACCCCTCTAAGACAGTAAAACTTCTTGCCAGGAACACCATTAAGTAAGATAGTAGATGATGCAGAAGTGAACAGCATTTTAATCCAGTCAATCCATCTGTCTCCAAAACCTTTGGCCTTTAAGATATCCAAAATTTCCTGGTGTTCAATGGTGTCAAAAGCCTTTTCAAAATCTAGTTTAAGCACAATAATTTCTTCTCTGGACTTATGGCCTTGATGCAGATACTCATATGCCCAACCCAAGCAGTCATGGATGGATCTTTCTTTGAGGAATCCATATTGGTTGATGTGCACCAACTTGAGAATCACTTTCTGCAGCCTGTTTGCCAACAACTTAGTGACAAGTTTAAGACAACAATTAAGGAGTGAAATTGTCCTGAAGTCATTTGCTGTCATAGGAGTGCTTCCTTTAGGAATTAGTGTTATGTAGGAAGTGTTTAAGATCTCAATTGAAATTTTCCCAGCATGAAAGTCTTGAATAAATCTGAGCACATCCACTTTAATAATATCCCAACAAGATTTAGAAAATTCATTTTTGAAACCATCTGGACCTGGTGATTTGTCAAGTGGAAGGTCCTTGACAACATCAAATTTCTTCCTCAGTGAAAGGAAACTCCAGGTTATCAAAAAGTGTTTGATCTTGCCTGCGACCAAATAAGGAATCCAAATCATAGTGCATAGATGTTTTGTGAGATGTTCCCATTCTTTTCTTATAAGATTCCCAGAGAATTGCAGCTTTCCCAGCATGATCAGATATTTCCACTTGGTCATCATTTTGAAGAACAGCAATATGATTGTGCATGTGGTTGATTGAAGCTTTAGTATCGAAAAATTTTGTGTTCTCATCTCCAAATTTGACCCCCTTAATTTTACCCCTTTGATTCCAGTAAATCTTTTGGTTCCTCAAAAGAACGAGTAGCTGATCTTTTAGGATAACCCTGCAGTTCCATTCATGAATGTCCAATTCTCTGAATTCCTCAAAGAAATCCCAAAGAAAGATGAGCTCATTTAGTTTGGCAATTTGAGCTTTCAAACAAGATAAAGACCTAGCCCACAACTTCAAAGCTCTCCTCAAATTTTTCAATTTTGCATTCAAACTTTTAACAGCATCAAGAGTTCCCACTGGGATATTCCAAGCAGCAACAACCACCTGCTTAAAGTCTGAGTGTTGCAGCCAATAGTTTTCAAATCTAAACACTCTTGCTTTTGGAATAGAAGTGCCAATTTTAATAACACAAGGCAAGTGATCAGATATAGGTTTTGCAAGAGGGAGCACAATGGTGTTTGGGAAAGTGGTCATCCATGAGGTAGAAGTAAAAAACCAATCCAGTTTGACTAACAAAGGATCATGCTGCATGTTACTCCAACTGAACTTTCTTCCCTGCAAAGGTAGTTCAATTAAACCTTGGTTGCTGATTGCCTCATTAAACAAAAGCATGTCATTAACATCTCCACCAGGTCTGTTTCTGTCTGAAGGAGCCCTCATAAGATTGAAGTCTCCCATAAGAATCCAGTCCACATCTATAGGCATGTGAATATTCAAAAACCAATTGATGAATTCAACTTTGTCCTGTGGGTCACTGGGACCATATATGTTAGTTAGGATCCATGACTGATTGGATAACAAGCTGGTAAATGGGATTGAAAGAGAGAATCTGTTTTGAGCAATAACTTCTCCAGCAAACTGTGAACCATTCCAAGCAACTAGCAGCCCCCCAGAAGCTCGAATAGATGGGAGGAAAGCAAATTTATTAATTCTGTTAGGACAAAAAAATTTAATGTAAGCTGTGTCAAAAGACTCTCTTTTAGTTTCTTGAAACCACAAGATGTTACTGTCACTCTCATCAATTTTCTGTCTTAGAGCCAACCATTTATCTTCAGAATTCATCCCTCTAATATTCCAGTTAAGGATATTCCAGTTTCTGTTTGTGTTATTCATGAAAACAATAGCAATTTCTGTACCAGTAATCAAGCACTAGCACTTGATCAACCAAGAGGAAGGACAAAAGGCACAATGCCATGAACCACAGCACATCACAAGACCAGCACAACATCCATAACCCATACATCACAGAGGTTTTAATAAGAGAGTACATCAGCAGATAAACAAGTTCCAAAAGGTACCAGTCTCCCAGCATTACACCGTTCATCATTGAGAAATCCAAGTAAGAGCAAGATGATCCAAACAAACTACCCCTTAAGACCCTAATCCAGCTGGTGGCAACTAACATGAAGAAGAGTTGGATGTATTGTCCTCTCCTTTGGCCAAGGGCACTTTCGGTGTCAAAACCAGCAGATCTCGGGTAGGGGGTCCCAAACTGTGCGTCTAAGACGGATGGTAATAGGAGGCAGGGGACATGATGTTTACCCAGGTTCGGGCCCTCTTGATGGAGGTAATACCCTATGTCCTGCTTGATTACTCTTGATGATATGAGTATTACAAAAGTTGATCTACCACGAGATCGTAGAGGCTAAACCCTAGAAGCTAGCCTATGGTATGATTATTGTATATGATCTATCGACTAGCCTGGCCTCGGTTTATATAATGCACCAGAGGCCTAGGATAACAAGAGTCCTAGCCGAATACGCCGGTGGGGAGGAGTTCTTGTCTTGATCACCAAGTCTTGTGGAATCTTCCATGTATGCGGCAGCTGTCCAAACTGGCCCATGAGTATATGGCCATGGGGGTCATCAGCCCAATCTAACAGATCGGGAGACAACATGGTGAGCACCCCCCTAGTCCAGGACACCGTCAGTAGCCCCCTGAACCGGTCTTCAAGTTAGGGACGCTCCTCGATTCTTCCGAACTGTTCTTCATCTTCGGTTGTTGGTCTTGAAAACTGGTTCAACAAATCATCTCATATTCGATCTTGAGGATCGCCGAAATGCATTCGACGAGTTTACACGTCGGGTACCCGAGGAGCCCCTTTAAGTTTCCGGCCTTTATCAATGCCTTGTTATTTCTATGCCGCACCTCGGGATTGAAGTTGTTCCCGGGAGTCAGTGTCCTCTTGCGTCCGAGCTCTAACGCTGGACTGCATCCGAGGTATCTTTTGCAGCCGAGCACCAATGCCAGACTGCTTCCGAGCTCCAACGCCGAAATGTATCCGAGCTCCAACGCCGGACTGTGTCCAAGCTCCAACGCTGGACTGTATCCGAGCCCCAGCGCCGGACTATATCCGAGGTGTGATAAATCACCTTGGTTCAAAAAGGTTGAAAGAGTTTAGCCGAACTTAATGCCGGCAATGCCCTCTATGGAGCCAACCACTAGCGCCCGAGCTTTATGCCGGACTGCTTCCGAGGTGGTGCACCACCCCGACTGTGGGCCGATTTTTTGTCAATATTTTTTATTGGTGCAATTTATTCTCTACCGAGATATATAGCTAGTAGCCCTCAAGGTGTGTATCGGTCTAAAACCCGAGATGCACCTGAAGGATGACATAAGACCGCTCGTCCCAGTAGCCGCTGAGACTCAGGTTGATTTGCAAAATCGGTCTGAGGATCAACTCCTAGCTCGGCAGAATACTTTGGGACACAAAAAGCGGTGTGCAGAGTCCTCGAGACTTAGGTTGGGTGCGGCCGACCAACCTCAGGATCATAATCTCCTCGAAAACTACATTGCACTTAAATTTTCTGCACTGGATTGCCAATGCAGTAGCCCCCGAGACACTGGTCGGGTGGCAACACCAGATCAGGGGATCGATACGCCCCTTTAATATTAGTAAATGATAAGCCCAAAGCCCAGTAGCCCCCGAGCCTTAATGCGGGCATGGGTGGCCGAATTAAGGATCAATATCTAGAGTAAAATCACAAATTATGTGTAATGATTCTATGTATCCAAGTACTTTACATCATTAATGCTCGGATCCACATTGTACAAAACTTTGTTGACCGACCATCGGCTTCCACCTCCTCGGCCAGTAGCCGAGGAGTGTTTGTCCTACTTTATAAAGCCTTTGTGAGCGCAAGGATTTATGACAAACAAGGCAATCTGGCCATACGGTTTTATAAACAAAGGTACACAGAGAGATATGTTATATTAATGTTTAACATAAGAAATGTCTTCCAAAGAAAATAGTCCTACTATCGGTTCCTTTCTTTGGGTTGTCATGCTAAGCATGATCATGAAACCTCAGCTCTAATGCAAGAGCAAAATATTGAGGATTTAGTTTGGGAGGCCAGTTACTAGCCCCCGGTAGTGTTCGGCGACAGTCGAGGTCAAGCCGTAAACACTTCGGCCAATGTTATGAATGGACCATCATTTAACACAGTCAACGGATCACTGACCAGTTTATGCTTATTTGTGACAGTCAGTTTTTGGCTTTCTCCACTGAGGTGCTTAACCATGTGAGCTGGAAGCACAATCGCAGTGGTTCTCCCTTTGCACACCTAGCCTAACAAAGCGGAACGTAGGAGGCAAGCACAGGAGCCGGGCAACCCAACTATTGACCGAAGACATAATTCGAAACCGATGCATATATAGCAATATCTGAGAATGTTTTTGCCGAATCTCTAAAGGTGTCCGGCGCTGCACTGTGAGACTTGTGCTGAAAACACACAAATAGTTTGAAAGTGCCATAAGCTTGGAAAGCCAAAAACGTCAGTAAAAACTTGACGTCCGAACAAGATCAAGTGTCTGGTGCCAATCCGAAAATTGGAAGAAAAAAATTGTGCTTCTATCGTGCTTTAACATGACACATCCGATCTCAAGACTTCACGCGGGTCAGCCTACGGCTTCAAGCTCCTTATCCTAAAGGCGGAGTACTTCTCCGAGGTCAGTTTAGCAAACTAAACTCAAGCAGCTTTTAGAGAGAAGACAGGCTATCCGGCTATTGACCATAAACACGAGTCAAAAAAGCAGCGGTAGAAAAAGACTTTTCAACGACCAAGAATAAAACACATTTACTATAAAACAGCTCATATAAATTTTAAGAGCCCCCAAGTGACTTGGGTAAAAGAATTTTATGTATAATGATTGTATGTACCGAAGTACTTATATCATATATATGTGTTCACCCCGAACTTTAAACGCGTCTTAACCGACCGTCGGCTTCTCCCTCTTTGGCCAAGAGCTGAAAAGTGTCATGTACTCCACCTGTCGAGAGTATCGATGGTGTTTCTGATGACCAGGCAATCAGGCCATAAGGCTGTAATAGACAGAGTGCACTCAGGGAACTTATGCTATATTACTAACGAAGTGTAAGGAGCATCTTCGAAGAAAATAGTACCCCCACCGATACCTTTCTTCGGTGCTCATTATTACTATGAGACTTGTGCAATAGATTTTTTGTACTCATGAGTTCCGTTGTGTACCGACCATGATTGAAAACATTAAGAGCGCTAGCTTTCGGCTTCACCCAGTCTGAGGTCAGAGCTCGGATGACCCGGTCATGACAATCGCAAAGGTGCTCCCTTTACTCCCTAGCCGAACAATCGGGAACGTAGGGGTAAACACAGGAGCGAGGCAACACAGCTTGCAAATCGCTTAGGTCAATATCGTGCATATTGTGGCTTAATACACGAACAAGGAATGAAGCCGTACAAGTATAATCATATGCAAGAGGAAAAGCTCCATCAAAGGAGCCCCCAAATAAACGGGGTATTTGAATATGCAAGTCACAAACAAAGTTATGACAGGGAACTTTGTCCCAAACAACTTTGTGCCGAAAAGTATAATGCTTGGTCGAACCGAACAAAGTTTAAAACTGAAAGTTTTTGAGCATGAAAGCGACTTAGCTGGTTAATGTGCTCGATGTTGATGACGCAGGCCGAGATTGTGGCGGGACGAGATCCCAGCCCTCAAGCCGGTCCCCAGATGTCCGAGTATAGAACTTAGCTTGATGAAGTGGTGACACAGCATAGTCGATGGGCGAGGTGAAAACCCCAGTCCGACTGTGGCGACGGAGCAGGCCGGCAGTGTGATGCCAAAGCCCCCAGCGTGTGTTAATGAAGTGATGACGAAGCCCCCGGTCAGCCGAGGTGACGTGGTACATCGGTACACCGCGGTGACAGCGCTGCCTAGATTATCTACCTGTACACAGAAAGTAGTGCAAGCCAAAGATAATAGGAATAATAAAAAAAATTGTTGCATAATCAATAATTTATGCAAAGTGAGTAATAAAAGAAATATGGCATGTGCGCCGAACACTCGATGAGTTAGAGCTCTCTCGGCGATGTCGAAGTCCTCGAGGCAACCGAACACGTCGGTATGGCAACACGACCAACAAGGTGATCGCGCGAGCCGATTTACGCCGATTAGGACGACGGCGTCGGCTTGCCGAAGAAACCACGTGACGCAGTCGAAGTCGATCACCTACACACATAAAATAGTGCGGTCCAAAAAGGATAACTGCTTTTTGCAAAAATAATTTATTGAAAGAGATGTGGCCAGGCGCCGAAGTCATGTCGATGCAGGGCGTCGGCGTGACGTGGTGAAGGCGTGGCCAAGCCTGAATTCGCAGGCCGGTCTGAGTTCCAGATGCGGCATTCGCCGAACTGTATACGAGAACTGACCGAACCACCACGCGGTCGTTGTTAATGCGGCCACCATTTGATAGACCTATGTATAGATGATGAAACAAACCGGAGTAATAATTCCTTGGGAAAATAAACCCAGGCAAGAAAAAATACTAGGATTAATAGCACCTAGTTTATCTGTTGTAGCAATCTGGAGAAAGGTTACTCCCAAAATTGGGGCTTGATCTGCACACCCATTGCCTGATGGGTGATGAAGCGGTGGCATGGCGATGCTAGCAAAGGTTGGCTCACCGAGGAAAAACCCATGGTCCAGCTAATGTGATGAAGCTGGTCGGCTGGTGACGTCGAAGTCTCCGAAGTAAGTTGATGGTGAAGCCCTCGGTCTAGCCGAGGAGACGGAGCAGGCCGGTAAGGAGACGTTGCAGCTGTCGTGTCAGCCGAGGTGTTGAAGCAGTTCGGCGTGATTGACATCGGCTTGAAGAAGAAACAGTGCGTCCATGCCGACGCAGGTCGTAACTTGTGACGCGGTCAATGCCGGCTTGATGAAGTGACCATGCGGCGATGCATGTGTTCCCGCTCCGTGTATTCCATGGGGCGGCGATGTTGGTGATGATTTATCCTTGATGATTCCGAACTCTCGTTCGCTCGCCGACATGACGATCCAAAGTAGTTGAGCTCGGCTCAAAAGGCGACGACGTGTCTAGCGCAGGTCGGTAGCCGTGGAGCAGTATTGCCAAACTGGTTTGACACCAGTATGATAGTGAAGACTACCTCAGAGGAGGCTTAAAATTTTATGGGCACATGTTTAAAAACAACGCACAATACCCTAGGAGAAAATTCCTTTAAGAAGGTTGTCCCATATCACGTTCATAAAGGAACATGAATTCGGGTCAGATCCGTATTCGCGCAGCAAACAGACCCGAAAAGTGATGCACTAATCAGAAGATTCCCAGAGTTCGGACGGTCGGATCGAGCTGAAATTTTGAGGGGTGTTAGATATAAGAATTCTGCAGATGATCAACGGTTGGATCTTCCAAAGGACGTCCGAGCTAGGTGCTGGAGACCATGCCCTAAACTCGTCCAGATTCCCGTCCAGATTTAATAGGGTTCCGGTATATCGTAGATTGTCGGAGATTCCTCCATCGGAACTCGACGAAATTTTGCATGGTTGTTGTAGACTCAATTCCGCACAATCCATCAAAGGATCGTAAAAGCGATGCTCTAAGAGGTGGTGGCAGCGGATACAAGTTCGCTGTTCGGAAAAACAACACGGTCGCCCGAGGGCAATGTTGACGTTGAGCCCCCGAGCTCCATGGATGGTTCCTCCATGATCTTGATAGAGATCGGAGTGGATGTTGATGAAGGCCCTCGTCCGAACATGACGATCGGAGATGGAGCACGGTCCTCGGTCGAGCCAAGGTGACCAGTCGAGCCGACGACGAAGATGCCGGCATCGTAGTTGACCCGCAGACAAGCCATCAATCCTTTTGCCGATCACACAACGGAACTCTCAATGAAAGCAACAATGTCGGTGTCAAAACCAGCGGATCTCGGGTAGGGGGTCCCGAACTATGCGTCTAAGGTGGATGGTAACAGGAGGCAGGGGACAAGATGTTTACCCAGGTTCGGGCCCCCTTGATGGAAGTAATACCCTACGTCCTGCTTGATTGATCTTGATAATATGAGTATTACAAGAGTTGATCTACCACGAGATCGTAGAGGCTAAACCCTAGAAGCTAGCCTATGGTATGATTGTTGTATATGATCTATCGACTAGCCTGGCCTCGGTTTATATAATGCACCAGAGGCCTAGGATAACAAGAGTCCTAGCCGAATACGCCAGTGGGGAGGAGTCCTTGTCTTGATCACCAAGTCTTGTGGAATCTTCCATGTATGCGGCAGCTGTCCAAACTGGCCCATGAGTATACGGCCATGGGGGTCCTCGGCCCAATCTAACAGATCGGGAGACGACGTGGTGAGCACCCCCTAGTCCAGGACACCATCAGGCACCTTGACCAAGTCCTCATCTTGCCTTCTCCTGGGCTTCTTAGCCATCTTGTCCTCCAGCTCCCTCTCAGCAACCTTACATAAAGAGGCAGTGAGGTTTTTAACAACTGACTTTTGAATGATGGGAGGGGCAGCATTGCAAGGCAGACACTTATTATTTGAGCAAGAATTTCTTTTGTAACCAGCATTATCCTTTTTAATTCTATCACTTCTCCTTACCTCTGTTTCAATCAGGGGGGTCTTCCCACTCCTCTTCCTCAGATTGTCAGAGCCAAAAGGCTGCAGTAAATCCTGGGACTCCACATCCTGCACATTGGAAGCCAATCCACTATTTTCCTTGCCCATATCTTTGTTAAGTTGATCCTCAATGGCAATGGCCTGACAAATAGGTGCATGAGAAGTAGGACACTTATGAGGAATGTGAAATATAAAAGCATGTTCCATGTTCTCCACAGCAAAGACAAGTTCCCACATTCCAGACTTTAACATATTGTTAGTCCATTCAAACTTATCAGGTGACAGGAGAAGGTGGACAATAAAATTAAACCAACTTACAGGAATGTTGGCAGAGAAAGAACTCTTATTATCCATAGTTTGCTCTTGAAAGTGTTGTTTCCACAACAAAAGTCCTTCCTCAGAGACAACAAGATCATTATTAGCAGATGCAACAAGTTGGATACATTTTAAACCAAGAAGAGAAGGTGCCATGCTGAAGTGCTCATCAATTTGGCTGACCCAGTTACCTTGGAACCCAGGTGGAAGATCCTCCAGGTTTGCAACTGGCTCAAGGCTTCCTCTTGAAGTAGTGATGTGGCCAGGGCCGCAATGGATGGCTTTATCTGAAGAACCAATAGCCTGAGAGGGCATAAACGGCCCAGTAGCCACTGAGTCTCCCAAGGGCATGACAGAAACCAGGCCAGGTTCCACAACGGCTCCAACTTGCTGGACATTGGCTGGTGACTCCAAAACTTGAGCAACAAGAATAACAGCAGGGACAGCTGCCTCATCAAACCTAGGTGGAGGGCTGACTGCAACAATTTGCAAATGGTTTGCAACATCTTGACCATGAGGAAGTTCACGAGGCAGTGCATCATCCAGATTCTGTTCTTGCAGCAAAAGAGGCTCTTCATCATCAGATTGGTATGCCTGAATAATATTCTGCAGGCCATTTGCAACCACAATGGCAGGAGGTAAAGCAGCATGTTCAACCTGTCTAGGTTGAAAGTTCTCAGCTGCTACAGGTGGCCAAAAAAGGTTGGAATTATCTCTTTCAGAAAAGGACATGTCTGAAGATAAGCTACTATTGCTGACTGCTGGAAGCAGTTCCTCTCCATCTGCCCATGCCATCTCTTCCTGCTGCACAGCATCCAAGAGGTCCTCTAGAACTGCATTCTGGTTATCTTGCTGTGGCATGTTCCATTGCTCCCAATTATCCTCATTCTGAACATCCATAGGGATATTGTTAACAGCAGCATTATGAAAACCATTTCCATGCTCAACAACTTCAGGAAGGGGGTGTGGATCCACATTGTCAGGAGGAATGGGATCCTCATCTGCTGGCCCCCACCCAGAAGCTCGCTGGCCAGAACTTCAATGGAAGAAGACCAGCCATCTTCCTCAAACTCATCCCCTTCAGACCATCTCATACTTTTAGGAATGATGTCCAGATTCATAACTCTAGCTTTGACCACAATGCGCCCCATGTGATCATCCTCCTTATCCCAAGAGATCATACGGCCAAACTTACTGACAGCACAAGCAAGATCTTCAGTGTTGCGAAAATCAAAAGGTACTCTTGTCAGTAATAACCAAACAGTCCTATTGAAGTGGACCCGTCTATGATTTCTGCCCTCATCATGCTTCACAAACGAAATGAACACATCACCAAATTCATGCGGGCTATCTATCACCGACTTATCTCTGTCTCTAACCCTCGTCAGACGCACATAGGCCTCACCAAACGGACAGCGTTGAATATCTCTCAACCCCAACTGCCTATGCTCAACAATGAATTCTTTAAGAACATCTCTTACATTGGGAAAGGAGCATCGGTAGGTAGTGGATGGATTGTTGCAATCGCCCAATCTTTGTGGCGACAAGGCTGTTGGGGAAGCACCGCCCGCGCCACCCCATTGCGGCCATGGACTTGCTGAATGTCAAAACCATGGGGCACAAAAGGTCGTGGGTCAATCGGAATGTTGGCCATCGACGCCCCGGCAGTAGCACTCACTGTCGATGGTGAGCTTAAGGTGACAGGAGCAGGGTTTGTGAGCTGTGAAGAAACAAAGGAGAAGTGCGCAGAAGTTGAGGAGGCAAGTGCAAATCAGGGCTGGAAATTAGGAAAATATCCCTTACAGAGCTCACTAAAAGAGGAAACCACGAAGGGGTCACGGGCTGGGCCAGCAGACTTAAACCAATCCTGGACCGCATCCATGTCCTAGGCCTCGGCAGGTGGGCTGGGGAAAGTTGCGAAACGAAGGAAAGGAAAAAAGCCCAGGTAGCTTCTTCTTAGAGCACTCTCTGGCAAAGTGGCCCATTTTGCCGCATGCATAGCACTGTAGCCCTTCATTTGAAAAGCCCCGATTCCCGCTCTGTGAAATCGCAGCGTTAACCTCTCAAGTGGTATTAAGATCGTGCATTAAGGGCTCATTATTGTCTAAGACCTCATTATTGCTAGAGGTCGGAATACCCGTGAGACGAGAAAAAACCGATAGCCGGAGTTGGTCACCAGAAACATTGCCGGCGGCAGCTCGCGGGCGAGAACTGCTAGATACCAAAGTCCAAGAAGCTTCCTCTTCATGATAGAAAATCTACTCTTCACGTATCCAGTTGGGGCCTCCAAAACCCCAAAGATTAAAAACTAACTGAAAATCCTTCTCGATCACACGACCATGATTATAAACTTCAAAGCCCATAGATTTGGAAGCAACAGAGAACTTGAAAGATCTGTCCTTGAGATGATGCACACGAAACCCTTGGGGATACCCACAGAAACAAGATTGGAGAGTGATACTAACCGTGTGACAATCCAAAGGAAACCGAGCCTGACAAAAGGAAACCACCAAAGTGAACTCTTGTTGACGAAAACCAGGGGAAAAAACCACTGGATGACCAAACTTTTGCCTCATCGAATGTTGAAACTCTTTACCTCAAGCAAAGTTGAGCGTAGGTGGCTCCATAGCCAACTCCCATGGCCCTTCTCCTCCAGCGAAGAGACGAAAAAGGTGGTGGAAGCCACCCACAAGGAGACTAGTGGCAGAGAAGTTGTGGCTGCCGGCGCCGGAGTGGCAACCGGCGGGAGGTGAGGTGGCCACCGGCGGTAGTCACCTAGGAGGAGCCTAGGAGTAGCCTAGAGGAGGAGCCTGCCGAGCAATTGGACCTCGGCATAAAATTTCTGAAAGAGGTATTGAAGTTGACAAAGCTAAAGTTGATGCTATTGAAATGATGTCGTGTCCCAAGGACATCAAAGGTATAAGAAGTTTCCTTGGTCATGTCGGTTTTTATAGGAGGTTCATTAAGGACTTCTCAAAAATTTCCCGGCCTCTGACTAACCTGTTACAAAAAGATATCCCTTTTGTCTTTGATGATGATTGTGTAGAAGCATTTGAAATACTTAAGAAAGCCTTGATTTCTGCACCTATTGTTCAGCCACCTGATTGGAATTTACCATTTGAAATCAAGTGTGATGCTAGTGATTATGTTGTAGGTGTTGTTCTAGGACAAAGGGTTGATAAGAAACTAAATGTTATTCAATATGCTAGTAAAACTCTAGAAAATGCCCAGAGAAATTATGCTACTACTGAAAAGGAATTCTTAGCAGTTGTATTTGATTGTGATAAGTTTATACCTTATATTGTTGATTCTAAAGTAACTATTCACACTGATCATGCTGCTATTAAATATCTTATGGAAAATAAAGATGCTAAACCTAGAATTATTAGATGGGTTCTCCTACTACAAGAATTTGATTTGCATATTATTGGTAGAAAGGGAGCTAAGAACCCCGTTGCAGACAACTTGTCTAGGTTAGAGAATGTTCTTGATGACCCACTACCTATTGATGATAGCTTTTCTGATGAACAATTAAATGTCATAAATGCTTCTCGTACTGCTCCATGGTATGTTGATTTTGCTAATTACATTGTTGATGAATTTATACCACCTAGTTTCACATACCAACAAAAGAAAAAGTTTTTCTATGATTTAAGACATTACTTCTGGGATGACCCACACCTTTATAAAGGAGTAGATGGTGTTATTAGACGTTGTATACCTGAGCATGAATAGGAACAGATCCTACACAAGTGTCACTCCGAAGCTTATGGAGGACACCATGCTGTAGATAGAACTGCACATAAGGTATTGCAATCCGATTTTTATTGGCCTACTCTCTTCAAAGATGCCCGTAAGTTTGTCTTATCTTGTGATGAATGTCAAAGAATTGGTAATATTAGTAGATGTCAAGAAATGCCTATGAATTATTCACTCATTATTGAACCATTTGATGTTTGGGGCTTCGATTACATGGGATCGTTTCCTTCCTCTAATGGGTATACACATATTTTAGTTGTTGTTGATTACGTTACTAAGTGGGTAGAAGCTATTCCAACTAGTAGTGTTGATCATAACACCTCTATTAAGATGCTTAAAGAAGTTATTTTTCTGAGGTTTGGAGTCCCTAGATATTTAATGACTGATGGTGGTTCACATTTTATTATGGTGCCTTTCGTAAAATGCTTGCTAAGTATGATGTTAATCATAGAATTGCATCTCCATATCACCCGCAGTCTAGTGGTCAAGTAGAATTGAGTAACAGAGAGCTCAAATTAGTTTTGCAAAAGACTGTTAATAGATCTAGAGAGAATTGGTCCAAGAACCTTGATGATGCATTATAGGCTTATAGAACTGCATACAAAAATCCTATG
Organism: Triticum urartu; assembly: GCF_056163025.1. Lineage (NCBI taxonomy): Eukaryota > Viridiplantae > Streptophyta > Magnoliopsida > Poales > Poaceae > Triticum > Triticum urartu. The sequence goes on along the minus strand of NC_141873.1, from coordinate 459,394,135 downwards.
GGTATGTCTCCGTATAAAATGGTTTATGGAAAAGCATGTCACTTACCTCTTGAATTAGAACATAAGGCATATTGGGCCATTAAAGAGCTCAATTATGATTTCAAACTTGCCGGTGAGAAGAGGTTATTTGACATTAGCTCACTTGATGAATGGAGAACCCAGGCCTATGAGAATGCCAAACTGTTTAAAGAAAAAGTTAAAATATGGCATGAAAAAAGGATACAAAAGTGTGAGTTTAATGTAGGTGATTATGTGCTTCTATTCAACTCTCATTTAAGATTTTTTGCAGGCAAACTTCTCTCTAAATGGGAATGTCCTTATGTTATCAAGGAGGTCTACCGTTCCGGTGCCATAAAAATCAACAACTTCGAAGGCACAAATCCGAGGGTGGTAAACGGTCAAAGAATCATAAATTATATCTCAGGTAATCCCATAAATGTTGAAACTAATGTTATTGAAACCGTAACCCCGGAGGAATACATAAGGGACACTTTACGGAATTTTTCAGACTCCGAAAAGGAATAGGTACGTGGTATGGTAAGTAAACCGACTCCAAAACAGTTCTAATGGAAATTTTTCTCCATTTTGGAATATTTAAGAAAATAGGAAAATAAGAAGTAGTCCGGGAAGGACACGAGGCGTACACGAGGGTGGAGGGCGCGCCCTACCCCCCTGGGCGCGCCCCCTGCCTCGTGGGCACCTTGTGTGCTCTCTGGACTCCATTTTCTTGCACGATACTTCTTTTGGTTGGTAAAAAATCACTATATAATCTCCCAAAGGTTTTGACCACCGTATCATGCAAATATCTCATGTTTTTGTTTCGAGCTATTTTCTGCCAGGGTTGTCAAGGCTAAGCATCATGTCGTCTCCCTCCTCCTCCAATAATGAGGGCAACGATGCTTGGCTAATGAAGATAGAGCTGAAGAAAGAAGAGCCTGGAGGGATCAACAAGGATGATGGGATCAAGAAGGCCACGGGGGATCAAGTTCCTGCAGTAGTAGAAGAAGACATCCTTCAACCTCACCACAATCTCTTTATTCCAACGAAGATTGAAGCTTTCAAGATGGTTGAGTTAGCTCGCATTCAAAACAAGTACCTCACAAGTGAAAATATTTTGTTGAAGGAGCATATCATCGCACTCAAAGGCATTATCCACAAATTGGAGGATCTCTTACGCTCGATGTGCGACTATCCATCATCACCAACACCTTCTTCGCCAACAAAGAAGAACTGATCATCAGGTATGGGCACTCCCCTTGGCAACTGCCAATCTTGGGGGAGTGCCCGGTATCTTATCACCATCACTTTATTCTTTACTGTTTTTCTTAGTTCTATCCTTTTGGTAATATCTTGATCTAGTAGATTAAAGTTTTAGTATGATCTAGTTTTGAGTTTTGCTCTATGATCCTTCTATGTAATCGAGTCCGTGAGCTTTATATAATAAAGATTAGTGTTGAGTCAAGGGCTTGATTATCTTGCTATGATCTTGAGGAAATAAAATAAAATAAAATAAAAGAAATAAAAAGAAATAAAGAGATCATAAGGATCTTATGGAGAGTAATGACTTCACATATAAAAGTATGATGAATAAAAGTTGTTGAAAGTTGACAAACATTGTTTTGGTCATCGTTGCAATTAATAGGAAGTAATAAAGAAAGAGAGGTTTTCATATATAAATATACTATCTTGGACATCTTTTATGATTGTGAGCACTCATTAAAATATGACATGCTAAAAAGTTGACGTTGGACAAGGAAGAAAATGTAATGGGTTATGTTTTTTTACATCTGAGATAAATTATATTGTCATGGATCATCCAACATGTTGAGCTTGCCTTTCCCTCTCATGCTAGCCAATTTCTTTGCACCAAGTAGAGATACTACTTGTGCTTCCAAATATCCCTAAACCTGTTTTTGCCATGAGAGTCCACCATACCTACCTATGGATTGAGTAAGATCCTTCAAGTAAGTTGTCATCGGTGCACGCAATAAAAATTGCTCTCTAAATATGTATGATCTATTAATGTGGAGAAAATAAGCTTTATAAGATCTTGTGATGTGGAAGAAATAAAAGCGACGGACTGCATAATAAAGGTCCATATCACAAGTGGTAATATAAAGTGACGTTCTTTTGCATTAAGATTTTGTGCATCCAACCATAAAAGCGCATGACAACCTTTGCTCCCCTCTGCGAAGGGCCTATCTTTTACTTTTATCTTCTACCTTATATAAGAGCCATGGTGATCTTCACCTTTCCTTTTTACATTTTATCCTTTTGCAAGCACAATGTGTTGGAAAGATCCAGATACATATAGCTAATTGGATGTGAGTTTTCATGAACTATTGTTGACATTACCCTTGAGGTAAAAAGTTGGGAGGCAAACTATAAGCCCCTATATTTCTCTGTGTCTGGCTAAAACTTCATAACCATACATATCGCGTGAGTGTTAGCAATTGTGGAAGACTAAATGATAGTTGAGTATGTGGACTTGCTAAAAAGCTCTTATTGACTCCTTCCGATGATATGATAAATTGCAATTGCTTCAATGACTGAGATTGTAGTTTGTTAGTTTTCAATTAAGTTTATGATTCATACTAGAAATTGTGATTGAATTGTTACTTTAACATAAGAGATCATATGACTATATATATATATGTTGTTGTTCTAAGAATGATCATGATGCCCTCATATCCGTATTTTATTTTATCGACACCTCTATCTATAAACATGTGGACATATTTTTTGATTTCGGCTTTCGCTTGAGCACAAGCGAGGTCTAAGCTTGGGGGAGTTGATACGTCCATTTTGCATCATGTTTTTATATCGATAATTATCGCATTATGGGTTGTTCTTGCACATTATGTTAAAATACTTATGCATATTCTCTCTTATTTTACAAGGTTTACATGAAGAGGGGGGATGCCAGAAGCTGGAATTCTGGGCTGGAAAAGGAGCAAATATTAGAGACCTATTCTGCACATCTCCAAAAGTCTTGAAACTCCACGGGAATTATTTTTAGAATATATAAAAAATACTGAGCGAAGAAAGTACCAGAGGGGGCCACCCACCATCCACAAGGGTGGGGGGCGCCCTACCCCCTGGGCGCGCCCCTACCTCATGGGCCCCATGGTGGCCCTCTGATGCCCATCTTTGGCTATATGGAGTCTTTCGTCGAGGAAAAAAATCATAAGCAAGCTCACAGGATGAAACTCCGCCTCCACGAGGTGGAACCTTGGCGGAACCAATCTAGGGCTCCGGTGGAGCTGTTCTGCCAGGGAAACTTCCCTCCGGGAGGGGGAAATCATCACCATCGTCATCAGCAATGATCCTCTCATTGGGAGGGGGTCAATCTCCATCAACATCTTCACTAGCACCATCTCATCTCAAACCCTAGTTCATCTCTTGTATCCAATATTTGTATCCAAAAATCAGATTGGTACATGTGGGTTGCTAGTAGTGTTGATTACTCCTTGTAGTTGATGCTAGTTGGTTTACTTGGTGGAAGATCATATGTTCAGATCCATTATGCATATTAATACCCCTCTGATTATGAACATGAATATGCTTTTTGAGTAGTTACGTTTGTTCCTGAGGACATGGGAGAAGTCTTGCTATAAGTAGTCATCTGAATTTGGTATTCGTTCGATATTTTGATGAGATGTATGTTGTCATCCCTCTAGTGGTGTCATGTGAACATCGACTACATGACACTTCACCATTGTTTAGGCCTAGAGGGAGGCATTGGGAAGTAATAAGTAGATGATGGGTTGCTAGAGTGACAGAAGCTTAAACCCTAGTCTATGCATTGCTTCGTAAGGGGCTGATTTGGATCCATATGTTTCATGCTATGGTTAGGCTTACCTTAATACTTCTGTTGTAGTTGCGGATGCTTGCAATAGGGGTTAATCATAAGTGGGATGCTTGTCCAAGTAAGGGCAGTACCCAAGCACCGGTCCACCCACATATCAAATTATCAAAGTACCGAACATGAATCATATGGCCGTGATGAAAACTAGCTTGACGATAATTCCCATGTGTCCTTGGGAGCGCTTTCCTTTATATAAGAGTTTTTCCAGGCTTTTCCTTTGATACAAAAAGGATTGGGCCATATTTCTACACCTTATTTACTTGCATTACTTATTACTCATTACAAATTACCTTATCACAAAACTATATGTTACCGATAATTTCAGTGCTTGCAGAGAATACCTTACTGAAAACTGCTTATCATTTCCTTCCGCTCCTCGTTGGGTTCGACACTCTTACTTATTGAAAAGGCTACGATAGATCCCCTACACTTGTGGGTCATCAATTCACTAAGTGTTAATGCTTTATTCCGGTACTCTATTAAAAGGAGGCCTTGATATCCCTTAGTTTCCAATAGGACCCCGCTGCCACGGGAGGGTAGGACAAAAGATGTCATGCAAGTTCTTTTCCATAAGCATGTATGACTATATTCGGAATACATGCCTACATTACATTGAGGAATCGCATCCAACATAATTATCCATCATTGATCCATTGCCTACGAGCTTTTCACATATTGATCTTTGCTTAGTTACTTTTCCGTTGCCACTGTTACAACTGCTACAAAAACTACTACCGTTACTTTTTCCACCGTTACCGTTACTTCCATACTACTTTGCTACTAAATACTTTGCTGCAGATACTAAGTCTTTCAGGTGTGGTTGAATTGACAACTCAACTGCTAATACTTGAGAATATTCTTTGGCTCCCCTTGTGTTGAATCAATAAATTTGGGTTGAATACTCTACCCTCGAAAACTGTTGCGATCCCCTATACTTGTGGGTTATCAAGACTATTTTCTGGCGCCATTGCCGGGGAGCATAGCTCTATTCTTGGAGTCACTTGGGATTTATATCTGTTGATCATTATGAGGAACTTGAAAAATGAAAGAACCAAGATTTTTCCCTCAACTATGAGGGGAGGTAAGGAACTGCCATCTATCTCTACACTTGATTCACCTTATGTTTTGAGTAAACTTGCGACACCTACACCTGCTATTGATTCTGATAGGTTGCATGTTATTGATGATGCCACTTCTGCTATGCATGATGCTTATGATGAAACTACTTCTATGTTTCATAATATTGTGCCATTAGGTGAATTTCTTGATGAATAACTTGCTAGGGTTAGAGAGAATGAAACTATTGAAACTGATTATATTGATGAAAGTGATGATGAAGATTCTCCCCCTAGATATGAATTGCCTAATGTACCTGAGGGTTATATTATGGATGAAGAAACTGCTAGAGATCTTTTTGCTTGCAAAGATAGATATGATCTTAAGAAACTGTTAGCTAAGCTGAAAGAAAAATCTTTGAATGCTAGAATGAAATATGATCCTGCCTTTGCTACTTCACCTATGTGTATCTCTAATAAGGATTATGATTTCTCTATCAATCCTGAGTTGATTACTTTGGTTGAATCTGATCCTTTTTATGGCTATGAATCTGAAACTGTTGTGGCACATCTTACTAAATTGAATGATATAGCCACCCTATTTACTCATGAGGAAAGAATTCGTTACTACTATATCCTTAAGTTATTTCCGTTCTCATTAAAGGGTGATGCTAAAATATGGTTTAATTCTCTTACTCCTGGTTGTGTGCGTAGTCCCCAGGATATGATTTATTACTTCTTTGCTAAATATTTCCCCGCTCATAAGAAACAAGTTGCCTTAAGGGAAATATATAATTTTGTGCAAATTGAAGAAGAGAGTCTCCCACAAGCTTGGGGGAGGCTTCTCCGATTACTTAATGCTTTGCCTGATCATCCTCTCAAGAAAAATGAAATACTTGATATCTTTTATAATGGACTAACCGATGCTTCCAGAGACCACCTGGATAGTTGTGTTGGTTGTGTTTTCAGGGAAAGAACTGTTGAGCAAGCTGAATTGCTATTGAATAATATATTGAGTAATGATAATGATTGGACACTTCCTGAACCAACACCTAAGCCAACTCCGAAGAAAAGGGGTATTCTATTTCTCAGTCTTGAAGATATGCAAGAGGCAAAGAAATCTATGAAAGAAAAGGGTATTAAAGCTGAAGATGTTAAGAATTTACCACCTATTGAAGAGATACATGGTCTTGATAACTTGACACAGGTAGTAAAGGTAAATTCTCTCTATAGATTTGATGAAGGTGATATCCCTCGTTATAAGTCTGCTAGCCAATGCTTGGATGAGTTTGATAATTTTATTGTTAAACAAGAAAACTTCAATGCTTATGTTGGTAAACAATTGAAATGTAATGCTTATATGATTGAACACCTGAGTGATTATATGTCTAGAGTTAAAGATGAACTTACACTTATTAGTAAACATGCTTCTATGTACCACTCAGGTAGAACAAGTGCTTAAAGCTCAAAATGATTTGCTCAATGAATTAAATAATAAGAAAAATGATAATGATGTTAGAGTTGCGACTGGAGGGGGTAAAATGACTCAGGAACCTTTGTATCCTGAGGGCCACCCTAAGACAGTTGAGCAAGATTCTCAGAGAACTAATGCTGATGCACCTAGTCCTTCTAAGAATAAGAAAAAGAAAGATGAAAGGACTTTGCACGCTTCTAGTGAACCTGTTGTTGACACATCTGAGAATCCCAATGATATTTCTATTTCTGATGCTGAAACACAATCTGGTAATGAACATGAACCTAGTGATAATGTTAATGATGATGTTCATATTGATGCTCAACCTAGCAATAACCATGATGTAGAAATTGAACCCGCTGTTGATCTTGATAACCCACAATCAAAGAATCAACGTTATGATAAGAGAGACTTCATTGCTAGGAAGCACGGTAAAGAAAGAGAACCATGGGTTCAGAAACCCATGCCTTTTCCTCCTAAACCATCCAATAAAAAGGATGATGAGGATTTTGAGCGCTTTGCTGAAATGATTAGACCTATCTTTTTGCGTATATGTTTGATTGATATGCTTAAAATGAATCCTTATGCTAAGTATATGAAATATGTTGTTACAAATAAAAGAAAAATACCAGAAGCTGAAATTTCCACCATGCTTGCCAATTATACTTTTAAAGGTGGAATACCAAAGAAACTAGGAGATCCTAGAGTACCAACTATACCATGCTCCATCAAAAGAAATTATGTTAAAACTGCCTTAATTATGCGATCTTGGAGCTGGTGTTAGTGTTATGCCTCTCTCTTTATATCATAGACTTGATTTGAATAAGTTGACACCTACTAAAATATCTTTGCAAATGGCCGATAAATCAACTGCTATACCTGTCGGTATCTGTGAGGATGTGCCTATTGTGGTTGCAAATGTTACTATTTTAACGGACTTTGTTATTCTTGATATTCCCGAGGACGATAGTATGTCGATTATCCTTGGTAGACCCATTTTGAATACTGCAGGGGCTATTATTGATTGCAACAAAGGCAATGTCACTCTTCATGTTAATGGTAACGAGCATACAGTACACTTTCCGAGGAAACAACCTCAAATCCACAGTATCAATTCTATTGGAAAAATTTCAACGATAACTATTGGAGGTTTTGAATTCCCTCTTCCTACTGTCAAGAAGAAATATGATATTCTTATTGTTGGGGACGTGCATATCCCCGTTGAGGTAACCTAGTGTTATTCGAAAATTCTCCGGTTTCATGTTATTCGGAAAGAGTTTGTTAACAAGACTTGATCAACCTTGTTAGTGGATTCCTTTTGATAAGCATGAGATGGATGAATTTAGAAAGCACAACTCTCTGTACCCTCCTTTTACTTTTTGTTATTTAGATTAAATAAAGCAAATATAGTATTTTCTGTCTGTTTTCTGAATTATCCTTGCAATAAAAAATATACCAAAAATAAAATTTCTCCAAATGTCCTGAAAATGAAGTATGAATTTTTGTAGAATATCTAAGAATATCTCGCACTGAGAACACACCAGGGGGACCCACCATCTGGCCACGAGGGTCCAGGGCACACCCACCCCCCTGGGGTGCGCCCCTGCCTCGTGGACCCCACGTGGCCCCCTCCACTCATTCCAGCACCCACACACTCCGTCTTCCTCTAGAAAAAATCATCCCGTAGCTCAAACCCGTGTTCTAGCCCATCTTGCTACCATTTTCGATCTCCTTGCTCAAAGCTCCATTCACAAAACTGCTTTGGGGGATTGTTCTTCGATATGTGATTCCTCCAATGGTCCAATTAGTTTTTGTTCTAGTGCTTTATTTATTGCAAAATTTTGCTACTAAGGCGACCCTGTTCTTGAGCTTGCATGTCAAATTTATAAGGTCCCAAGTGGTTTTAATGCATGATATGGCCTCTAGGCACTTGTAAGAGTAGTTTCTGTTAATCTTGTTGAGTTTGGTTCACTTTTATTTTGAGTGACTAAAAATTTCAGAAATTTTTTACAGAAAGAAAATGATGAAGAGATTGTTGAGGGGCTCCTCGAGCCGAAGCTCGAAGGATAAGCAGAGTGAGGAGAATAAAAGGCCCAAATACAATCTTCCTCGCACTGCGGAGGTTCGGCCATGTGAATGGCCGTGTGATGAGTTCTTGAGAGCAGCCGTGATTTACGATGACTTTTATTATTTGGCTGAGAATGCAGACCTCACCGGCTTCCTCCGCCACCAGCGCGAACAGTATCTTCTACTCACTAATATTTTCATGCAAATTTTTTATTTCCATGCTAAGAAATCACCACCTTTAGTGGAGTTTCACTTATATGATGAGGTTAAGGAGATGTCACTTCATGATTTTTGTTGGGTCTGCAAGATACCCTTTGAGGGCATCATCTAGGAACCACATCGTAGCGATGTAGATGGGTTTATTAATAGAATTGTTGTAGGAGAAACTAGGAAAAATTCAGATGCAAGAATTACCAGTATACATTTTCCTGTTCTACGCTACTTTGCGATATTTGCTAGTAGATGCTTAATTGGTCACGGGAACAATGGAACTTAGTGCTCCTGATATTGTCATTTTGCGCCATGCTTTGTTTCGTGATACCACTTTTAGCTTAGGCATTATTGTTGCTAAATGATTAAATCTGAACCGAACAAAGGGCCCCATCTTCGGAGGCATCTTTGCTTCACGCCTTGCTGAATACTTTGGGATACCTATTAGGCATTATGAGAAAGAGGAAAAGTTGCTGCCCCCTATTTTTCTAGATTATAAGAGTATGGTAGCACATGATTTTATTGTTAAAGATAAGAACAAGATGCTTAAGTATACTTTGATATTTGGTACAACTCACTGCGAGATTATTACCTTTCCTGCACCCTCTCTATTTAACATACTTTCAGGCACACACCTCATCTTACCTGAGGCCATTTATGCGTACCGGAGGCTGACACGAGTCCTAGAGCCTGAGTCACCACTTGATCCTTATCATCAGTTTGTTTATCAGTGGGATCCGGAGGAGATCGCCAACCAGTGGCACCATGAGGACCCTTCTCGGTACACCGGAGGGAGTAGCTTCGATCCGTGGGCATAGACCAACTTAGGCCAAAAGCCTAAGCTTGGGGGAGTACGCATTTCTCACCGACATTACATTCATGTTCACACACTCATGCTAGTTGTCAGTGCTCATACTTTTTCATTGTACTATCCATGCTAGTTTATTTTCGTTTCTAAGCCTTCTTCTTGTGTGCTTCAGAAACCTTAAGAAAAACCAAAAAATTAGTTGTAGCTTTTAGCTAGTTTACTTTCCATGCCTGTAGTAGTAGTAATTAAAAGAAACCCCAAAAATATTTCTCGTTCTTCTTTTGCTTGTTGGGAGCTTTCCCGTGTAAATAGTTTTATTTCTTTTCTTTGGGGGTCGAGAGGAGAAGACCATGATGAAAATGTTGAGTGGCTCTCATATGCATTATTGTTGATCTAACCAAGAGCCCATATTACCTTGTCTTCTCCCTTGTATTAAATGCTTGCAGATTCCAGCTTAGTCCAATGCACGTGCACTATTATTATTATCCACGCCGTTCGGTCGTGCAAGTGAAAGGGAAATAATGACGATATATAATGGACTGAATGAGATGAGAGAAGCTGGTATGAACTCAAGCTATCTTGTTTTTGTAAATATGATTAGTTCATCGTTCCTGATTCAGGCTATTATGAATGAAACATGTTTGCAATGACAATTAGAGATTATAGTTGCTCATGCCATGCTTAATTAGCTAGGAGTTTATAATGGCTTACCTTGCATGGAAACATGCTATTAAAATGGTTGTGATGTGGTATGATACGGTGGTATCCTCCTTTGAACAATTCAAGTGGCTTGACTTGGCACATGTTCACGCATGTAGTTGAAACAAAATCAGCATAGCATCCACGATATTTATGTTCATGGTGAATTATATCCTACTCATGCTTGCACTCAGTGTTGATTAATTTTAATGCATGTTCATGACTGTTGTCGCTCTCTAGTTGGTCGCTTCCCAGTCTCTTTCTAGCCTTCACTTGTACTAAGCGGGAATACTGCTTGTGCATCCACTTCCATAAACCCCAAAGTTATTCCATATGAGTCCACCATACCTTCCTATATGCGGTATCTACATGCCGTTCCAAGTAAATTTATATGTGCCAAACTCTAAACCTTCAAATGAAATTCTGCTTTGTATGCTTGAATAGCTCATGTATCAACTAGGGTTGTCTATATATTCCATGCTAGGTGGGTTATTCTCAATATGAGTGGACTCCGCTCATCATTCACGAGAAAATGGCTGGTAACCGGGATGCCCAGTCCCATGCTCACATCAAAATAATTGCAAACAAAACTCCCCCGGGATTGTTGTTAGTTGGAGGCACCCGTTGTTTTGGACAAGCCATGGAATGATGTTTGTTGGTGGTGGGGGAGTATCAACTTTACCATTCTGTTTGGGAACTGCCTATAATGTGTGTAGGATGGAAGATATTGAGATCTCTTGGTTGTTATGTTGACAATGAAAGTATACCACTCAAAATATTATTCATCTCTATTTCAAAACTCGAGCTCTGGCACCTCTTCAAATCCCTGCTTCCCTCTGCGAAGGGCCCATCTATTTACTTTTATGTTGAGTCATCATCCTCTTATTAAAAAGCACCAGTTAGAGAGCACCGCTGTCATTTGCATGCATTACTATCAATTTACATTGAGTATGACTATGACTGGATCTCTTTTACCATGAATTACAATGTCTAGTCAGTCCTTGATCTTCAGGGGTGCTCTGCATTTATGTTTTGCGCTCTCAGAAAGGGCTAGCGAGATACCATCTTGTTATACCATATTATGATTGTTTTGAGAAAGTGTTATCTGATACGTCTCCAATGTATCTATAATTTTTGATTGCTCCATGCTATATTATCTACTATTTTGGACATTATTGGGCTTTATTATCCACTTTTATATTATTTTTGGGACTAACCTATTAACCGGAGGCCCAGCCCAGAATTGCTGTTTTTTTTCCTATTTTAGGGTTTCGAAGAAAAGGAATATCAAACAGAGTCCAAACAGAATGAAACCTTCAGGAACGTGATTTTCTCACCGAACATGATCCAGGAGACTTGGACCCTACGTCAAGAAACAAAGGAGGAGGCCACGAGGTAGGGGGCATGCCTACCCCCCCAGGCGCGCCCTCCACCCTCGTGGGCCCCCTGTTGCTCCACCGACGTACTCCTTCCTCCTATATATACCTACGTACCCCCAAACAATCAGATACGGAGCCAAAACCCTAATTCCACTGCCGCAACTTTCTGTATCCACGAGATCCCATCTTGGGGCCTGTTCCGGAGCTCCGCCGGAGGGGGTATCCATCACGGAGGGCTTCTACATCAACACCATAGCTCCTATGATGAAGTGTGAGTAGTTTACCTCAGACCTACGGGTCCATAGTTATTAGCTAGGTGGCTTCTTCTCTCTTTTTGGATCTCAACACAATGTTCTCCCCCTCTCTTATGGAGATCTATTCAATGTAATCTTCTTTTTGCGGTGTGTTTGTCGAGACAGGTGAATTGTGGGTTTATGATTAAGTCTATCTATGAACTATATTTGAATCTTCTCTGAATTCTTTTATGTATGATTGGTTATCTTTGCAAGTCTCTTCGAATTATCAGTTTGGTTTGGCCTACTAGATTGATCTTTCTTGCAATGGGAGAAGCTCTTAGCTTTGAGTTCAATCTTGCGGTGTCTTTTCCCAGTGACAGTAGGGGCAGCAAGGCACATATTGTATTGTTGCCATCGAGGATAACAAGATGGGGTTTTCATCATATTGCATGAGTTTATCCCTCTACATCATGTCATCTGCTTAAGGCGTTACTCTGTTTTCATGAACTTAATACTCTAGATGCATGCTGGATAGCGGTCGATGAGTGGAGTAATAGTAGTAGATGCAGGTAGGAGTCGGTCTACTTGTCTCGGACGTGATGCCTATATACATGATCATACCTAGATATTCTCATAACTATGCTCAATTCTGTCAATTGCTCAACAGTAATTCGTTCACCCACCGTAAAATACCTATGCTCTTGAGAGAAGCCACTAGTGAAACCTATGGCCCCCGGGTCTATCTTCATCATATTAATCTTCGAATACTTAGTTATTTCCTTTGCTTTTATTTTACTTTGCATCTTTATCACAAAAAATACCAAAAATATTAACTTATCATATCTATTAGATCTCACTCTCGTAAGTGACCATGAAGGGATTGACAACCCCTTATCGCGTTGGTTGCGAGGAGCTATTTGCTTTGTGCAGGTACGAGGGACTCGCGCGTAGCCTCCTACTGGATTGATACCTTGGTTCTCAAAAACTGAGGGAAATACTTACGCTACTTTGCTGCATCATCCTTTCCTCTTCGGGGACATCCAACGCAGTGCTCAAGAGGTAGCATTGTCATCCGAGATTTATTACTATTGCTGGCTAGTCGATTATGTCATTGATATGAGTAAACATGAGACCTAAATGTTATTGTGAATATGATTAGTTCATAATCTTTGCTGAAAACTTGAATGTCTGCTTTACATATTTGCAACAACAAGATCAAATAGAGTTTGTAAAAGTTTTTCTTTATCACTTTCAGTTTGTCAACTGAATTGCTTGAGGACAAGCAAAGGTTTAAGCTTGGGGGAGTTGATACGTCTCCAACGTATCTACTTTTCCAAACACTTTTGACCTTGTTTTGGACTATAACTTGCATGATTTGAATGGAACTAACCCGGACTGATGCTGTTTTCAGCAGAATTGCCATGGTGTTATTTTTGTGCAGAAATAAAAGTTCTCGGAATGATCTAAAAATTTACGGATACACATTTTGGAATTTATAAAAAATACGGGCGAAAGAATCAGCATAAGGGGGCGCACACCCTGTCCGCGAGGGTGCAGGGCGCCCCCCTGGGGCGCACCCCCTGCCTCGTGGGCCCCCTGAGGCTCCACCTACGTCAACTCCAACTCTATATATTCACGTTTGGGGAGAAAAAAATCATAGAGAAGGATTCATCACTTTTTATTATACGGAGCCGCCGCCAAGCCCTAATCTCTCTCGGGAGGGCTGATCTGGAGTCCGTTCGGGGCTTCGGAGAGTGGAATCCATCGCCATCGTCATCATCAACCTTCCTCCATCACCAATTTCATGATGCTCACCGCCGTGTGTGAGTAATTCCATCGTAGGCTTGCTAGACGGTGATGGGTTGGATGAGATTTACCATGTAATCGAGTTAGTTTTGTTAGGGTTTGATCCCTTGTATCCATTATGTTCTAAGATTGATGTTTCTATGACTTTGCTGTGCTTAATGCTTGTCACTAGGGCCCGAGTGCCATGATTTCAAATCTGAACCTATTATGTTTTCATGAATATATATGTGAGTTCTTGATCCTATTTTGCAAGTCAATAGTCACCTACTATGTGTTATGATCTTGTAACCCCGAAGTGACAATAATCGGGACCACTCCCGGTGATGATCGTAGTTTGAGGAGTTCATGTATTCACTAAGTGTTAATGCTTTGTTCCGATAGTCTATGAAAAGGAGGCCTTAATATCCCTTAGTTTCCAATAGGACCCCGATGCCATGGGAGGGTAGGACAAAAGATGTCATGCAATTCTTTTCCATAAGCATGTATGACTATGTTCAGAATACATGCCTACATTACATTGACGAACTGGAGCTAGTTCTGTGTCACCCTATGTTATAACTGTTGCATAAGGAATGGCATCTGACATAATTATCCATCATTGATCCATTGCCTACGAGCTTTTCACATATTGATCTTTGCTTAGTTACTTTTCTGTTGCCACTGTTACAATTGCTACAAAAACTACTACTGTTACTTTTGCCACCATTACCGTTACTTCCATACTACTTTGCTACTAAATACTTTGCTGTAGATATTAAGTCTTTCAGGTGTGGTTGAATTTACAACTCAACTGCTAATACTTGAGAATATTCTTTGGCTCCCCTTGTGTCGAATCAATAAATTTGGGTTGAATACTCTACCCTCGAAAACTGTTGCGATCCCCTATACTTGTGGGTTATCAGTCTCTTTATTGCATAAGAGCCAAGCGCCATATAATTGCTTTACTTTATCGCTATGCGATAGAAGTAGTCGCAAAAGAAATAGTTGGCGAGATGACCATGTGACGACACATTGATAGATGATACGTCTCCGTCATATCTACTTTTCCAAACACTTTTGCCCTTGTTTTGGACTCTAACTTGCATGATTTGAATGGAACTAACCCGGACTGACGCTGTTTTCAGCAGAATTGCCATGGTGTTATTTTTGTGCATAAATAAAAGTTCTCTGAATGACCTAAAAATCAACGGAGAATTATTTTGGAATATATAAAAAATACTGGAAGAAGAATCCATGTCAGGGGGGCCTCCACCTGTCCACGAGGGTGGGGGCGCGCCTGCCCCCCTGGGCGCGCCCCCTACCTCCTGGGCCCCCTGATGCTCCACCGACCTCAACCTTGACTCCATATATTCACTTTCAGGGAGAAAAAAAGAGAGAGAAGGATTCATTGCGTTTTACGATACGGAGCCACCGCCAAGCCCTAAACTCTCTCAGGAGGGCTGATCTGGAGTCCGTTCGGGGCTCCGGAGAGGGGAATCCATCGCCATCGTCATCATCAACCTTCCTCCATCACCAATTTCATGATGCTCACCGCCGTGCGTGAGTAATTCCAGCGTAGGCTTGCTGGACGGTGATGGGTTGGATGAGATTTATCATGTAATCGAGTTAGTTTTGTTAGGGTTTGATCCCTAGTATCCACTATGTTCTGAGATTGATGTTGCTATGACTTTGCTATGCTTAATGCTTGTCACTAGGGCCCGAGTGCCATGATTTCAGATCTAAACCTATTATGTTTTCATCAATATATGAGAGTTCTTGATCCTATCTTGCAAGTCTATAGTCACCTATTATGTGTTATGATCCGGCAACCCCGAAGTGACAATAGTCGGGACCACTCCCGGTGATGACCATAGTTTGAGGAATTCATGTATTCACTATGTGTTAATGCTTTGGTCCGGTACTCTATTAAAAGGATGCCTTTATATCCCGTAGTTTCCAATAGGACCCCGCTGCCACGGGAGGGTAGGACAAAAGATGTCATGCAAGTTCTTTTCCATAAGCACGTATGACTATATTCGGAATACATGCCTACATTACATTGATGAATTGGAGCTAGTTCTGTGTCACCCTAGGTTATGACTGTTACATGATCGATCGCATCCGGCATAATTCTCTATCACCGATCCATTGCCTATGAGCTTTGTTCTTCGCTTATTTACTTTTCCGTTGCTATTGTTATCATCACTATAAAACACCAAAAATATTACTTTTGCTACCGTTACCTTTTACCACCGTTACCGCTACTATGATATTACTTTGCTACTAAATACCTTGCTACAGATATTAAGTTTCCAGGTGTGGTTGAATTGACAACTCAGTTGCTAATACTTGAGAATATTCTTTGGCTCCCCTTGCATCGAATCAATAAATTTGGGTTGAATACTCTACCCTCGAAAACTGTTGCGATCCCCTATACTTGAGGGTTATCAATAGAGATCAAGATGATGGAGATCATGGTGTCATGCCAGTGACGATGGAGATCATGACGGTGCTTTGGAGATGGAGATCAATGGCACAAGATGATGATGATGGCCATATCATGCCACATAATTTGATTGCATGTGATGTTTATCCTTTATGCATCTTATTTTGCTTAGCACGGCGGTAGCTGATACATCTCCAATGTATCTATAATTTTTGATTGTTCCATGATGTTATATTATCAATCTTGGATGTTTTACAAGCATTTTATAGTCATTTTATATCATTTTTTGGTACTAACCTATTGACATAGTGCCAAGTGCCAGTTCCTGTTTTTCGTGTTTTTTACATCGCAGAAAATCAATATCAGATGGAGTCCAAATGCCATGATACTTTACGGAGAATTTTTATGGTCCAAAAGGAAAACAACGGGCCCTGGCTGCGCCTGGGGGGTGCCCCGAGGGGGGCACAACCCACAAGGGCGCGCTAGGAGGCCCAGGTGCGCCCTGGTGGGTTGTGCCCACCTCGAGCGCCCCCCGGACCGCCTCTTTGCTCTATAAATACCCCAAAAATCCCACAACCCTAGGGGAGTCGACGAAATATTTATCCAGCCGCCATAGAGTCCAGAACCACCAGATCCAATCTAGACACCATCTCGGATGGGGTTCACCACCTCCATTGGTGCCTCTCCGATGATGCGTGAGTAGTTCTTTGTAGACCTTCGGGTCCGTAGTTAGTAGCTAGATGGCTTCATCTCTCTCTCTTGATTCTCAATATAATGGTCTCTTGGAGATCCATATGATGTAACTCTTTTGCGGTGTGTTTGTTGGGATCCGATGAACTTCGAGTTTATGACCAGATCTATCTTTTTATATCCATGAAAGTTATTTGAGTTTCTTTGATCTCTTATATGCATGATTGCTTATAGCCTCGTATTTCTTATCCGATATTTGAGTTTTGTTTGGCCAACTTGATCTATTTATCTTGCAATGGGAAGAGGTGCTTTGTAGTGGGTTCGATCTTACAGTGCTTGATCCCAGTGACAGAAAGGGAAACAACATGTATGTATCGTTGCTACTAAGGATAAAACGATGGGGTCTATCTCTACATAGATAGATCTTGTCTGCATCATGTCATCGTTCTTATTTCATCACTCCGTTTCTCCATGAACTTAATACACTAGATGCATGCTGGATAGCGGTCGATGTGTGGAGTAATAGTAGTAGATGCAGGCAAGAGTCGGTCTACTAATCTTGGACGTGATGCCTATGTAATGATCATTGCCTGGATATCGTCATAATTGTTTGAAGTTCTAGCAATTTCCCAATAGTAATTTGTTTACCCACCGTTTGCTATTTTTCTCGAGAGAAGCCACTAGTGAAACCTACGGCCGCTGGGTCTTCTTTCTCATATTATTTGCCTTTGCGATCTATTTTTATTTGCTTTTATTTTTCAGATCTACTAAACCAAAAACCCAAAAATACCTTGCTGCAATTTATTTTATTTGGCGTTCGATCTATCAATATTTACAACTTTCTCCTGTCAACGCACAAATTTCTGGCACCGTTACCCGAAAGGGATTGACAACCCCTTTAACACGTCAGGTTGCGATTATTTGTTATTTGTGTGTAGGGGCTGTTTACGTTGTGTTGCTTGGTTCTCCTACTGGTTCGATAACCTTGGTTTCATATATGAGGGAAATACCTACCGCCGTTGTGCTGCATAATCCCTTCCTCTTTGGGGAAATACCGACGTAGCTTCAAGCGGCATCAAGAGGATCAAGTCAAGATAGTCTCCCGGCTACGTGCCATTTCTGGCGTCGTTGCCGGGGAGGATCTTCAACATATACCAGGTTCCTAATCACAAATCTCATCTCCTCACAATTTAAATTATTTTCCATTTTCCTCTCGTTTTCCTCTCCCCCACTTCACAAAAATTTGCGATTTTATTTGCCCCTCTTTTTCGTTTACTGTTCTCTTGCTTTCTAGTCTCGATGGCTAGCGCCCCTACTCCTCCTTTGTCACCAGATTTTGAAGTCCTTCACTTCAAGCAAAGACAATGAGAAAATTTGAAAGATGCCTGGTATAGGCTTATGGAATCGTATCGTATTTCCAACTTAAAAGGAGAGGCTAAAGTTTTGCTTCGAATTTTTTACATAGGATTGGCTTTGCATCATAGACAACTTCCCAATTTTGCCGCTAAAGGAAACTTCATTGAACTTGATGCCAATGCTACCTATGAAATCTTAGAGGGAATATTGCGAATTCCACCTCAAAAGAAGGGGTTTCCTTTTACCCCCGAGGGAGCTCAAATGTTGGACAAACTTGGTGATTTGCATAAGCATATGATTGAAATACAAAAATATAATGAACCCCTCAAACACCTCAATGGTAGTATCAATCGCATGAATGCCCTGATTACTCTTTGTAATAAGCGATTGGATATTTTGGATCTTAAGATGGTTTCTTTTCCAGAGAATTTAGGGAAGCGTAAAGAGCCTCCTAGGTTTGAGAAAACCCTTACAAAGTTGCCAAAACTTCGGAAGACAAAACTTAGATCCTTGCTTTATGCCTAGCTAAGGGCGTAAAACTATAGCGCTTATTGGAAGGCAACCCAATGACTAAATTTTATTTTTTTCTTTTTGCTTCTTGTTTTTGTGTGTTAGCACAATTATGCCATTGTTATGATTGTGCTTTTTATGTTTTAAATAGTGTTTGTGCCAAGTAAAGCCTTTAGGATCTTCTTGGGTAATAGTTGTTTGATCTTGCTGAAAAAACAGAAACTTTTACGCTCACGAAATTATTTTTCATTTTTTTACCAGAGAGCGATAAAATACCCAATCCACTTGAAGTAAATCAATATACAAATTTCTCAGGCCGTCCTAAGTTTTCAGAATTTTTGGAGTTACATAAGTATTCGAAATAGTCAGATTGCTACAGACTGTTCTGTTTTGACAGATTCTGTTTTCTTTGTGTTGTGTGCTTATTTTGATGGCCCTATGGTTTTATTTGATGAGTTTTTTGCCATTGAAAAGTTGGAATACAATAGATATAATAAAAAGCAAAATATGAATTGGTTTGATACAACAATTATAGTAGTGATTTATTATTCTTATACTAACGGATCTCACGAAGGTTTTGTTGAGTTTTGTGTGATTGAAGTTTTCAAGTTTTGGGTTATCTTACGATGGATGAAGGAAGGATGGAAGAGCCTGAGCTTGGGGATGCCCAACTAAGCTTGGGGATGCCCCCGAGTGGCATCCTGATTTCTTCCAACGACCATCGATTTTACTTGAAACTATATTTTTATTCGTCACATGATATGTGTTTTGCTTGGAGCGTCTTGTATGATATGAGTCTTTGCTTGTTTTATTTTGTGTTTTAAGTCATCAATCCTTGCTGGACACACCTATTTGAGAGAGCCAAAATTATGTCATGACTTGTTAGAATTGCTCTCTTTGCTTCACTTAAATTTTTACGAGCTATGGACTTGCTCTAGTGATTCACTTATATCTTTTTGAGCACGGTGTGCTTTAGTATTTTTGAAGAAATGCTCTCTTGCTTCAGTTAGATTTATTTTAGAGTTAGTAAAATTTCAAGAAATTCTCTCTTGCTTCACTTAAATTAATTTGAGAGAAAGAAAAATTTATTATGCTCATGATCTTCACTTATATTTGTTGGAGCTTGTCAAAAGCAATACATGAAAATTAGTCCCAAAGTGACAGATATCCAAGAAGGATATAATAAAAGCTTTCATGAAGATCATTGGACAAAATAAACTTGATTCTCAGTAATAGTTTTGAGATATGATGATGTGATATGTGAGTTATGTTGGTGAGTAATCATGCTTTAGTAAGAATATTGGTGTTAAGGTTTGTGATTCCCTATGCAAGTACGAAAGTCAATAGTCATGCAATAAAATTATATCCTACTTATGGTGAATTATTAGGTGTTAATTATGATTAATGCTTGCTTATGAGATTACCTGTTTCTTAGTTGGTCGCTTCCCAATCTTTTGCTAGCCTTCATTTTGCACTAAGTATGATCACTACTTGTGCATCCAAAAACATTTAACTCAGTTTTGCCACATGATTCCACTATATCTACCTATATGTCCTATTCTTTTGCCGTTCTAAGAAAATTTGCTTGTGCCATCTCTAATTTTCAAAATAAACTTCTCTTTTGTGTGTTTGTTTCGCTTGCGGAGTGGTGAGGGGTGGCTAATATTTTCCATGCTAGATGTGTTATTCTCAAGAAGATGAGTGTTTATTCGCTTGTCATTGCACGAGAGTAAGGCAAAGGTATTAGGGACGCCCAGTCCCGAAATGCAAAAAAATTGAATTTACTTTATGTTTTCAAATAATAAATTCCTCGAAAAGTGTTGGTATGGAGGGCAACCGTGGATACGGCTAGCCATGGAAAGTGAAAGTATGGTGGAAAAAGAAATAAACTTTATTTTCTGTTTGGGAACTACCTATGATATATCCATGCATGGAAATTATTGGGAACTCTAAGTCGTTTTTGTTGGTGGGATGGATACACCTCTCAAAATGTTTTTATCTCTAAGTTTTTGCTTTGATCTCTAGCACCTCTACAAATCCCTTCTTCCCTCTGTGAAGGGTCTTTCTTTTACTTTATGCAATTTTTATTTTGAGTCCCCATCTTCTCTTATAAAAGCACCAACTAGGAGGCAATATGATTGTACTTAAGTATTGAGTGTAGCTAATATTCGAGTGTGTTTCATGAATGGATCAATGTTTGAGCATGATGGGCTAGGGATAACTTATTTTAGCGTTGATATTTAAAAAACATGGCTGCTTGTTCTTATGCTTGAGTATCTAAATTATCATGTCAAAACTAGACTATTGCTTTGAACAACTAAAAGTCCAATTGTCCATGCTATAAACAAAAGAATATGATATGAAATGATAGGGAGCATTCCACAACAAAAATTCTGTTTTTATCACTTACCTACTCGAGGACAAGTAGGAGTTAAGCTTGGGGATGCTGATACGTCTCCAACGTATCTATAATTTTTGATTGTTTCATGCTGTTATATTATCAATCTTGGATGTTTTATAATCATTTTATAGTCAGTTTTTGGTACTAACCTATTGACATAGTGCCAAGTGCCAGTTCCAGTTTTTCCGTGTTTTTTACATCGCAAAAAATCAATATTAGACGGAGTCCAAATGCCAAGAAACTTTATAGAGAATTTTTATGGGCCAAAAGGAACACAACGGGCCCTGGCTGCGCCTGGGGGTACCCCGAGGGGGGCACAACCCACCAGGGCGCGCCAGGAGGCAAAGGCGCGCCCTGGTGGGTTGTGCCCACCTCGGGTGCCCCCCGGACCGCCTCTTTGCTATATAAATAGTTAAATACCCCAAAAATCCCAGAACCCTAGGGGAGTCGACTAAATATTCATCCAGCCGTCGCAGAGTCCAGAACCACCAGATCCAATCTAGACACCATCTAGGATGGGGTTCACCACCTCCATTGGTGCCTCTCCGATGATGCGTGAGTAGTTCTTTGTAGACCTTCGGGTCCGTAGTTAGTAGGTAGATGGCTTCATCTCTCTCTCTCTCTCTTGATTCTCAATAGAATGGTCTCTTGGAGATCCATATGATGTAACTCTTTTGCGGTGTGTTTGTTGGGATCCGATGAACTTTGAGTTTATGATCAGATCTATCTTTTTATATCCATGAAAGTTATTTGAGTTTCTTTGATCTCTTATATGCATGATTGCTTATAGCCTCGTATTTCTTCTCCGATATTTGGGTTTTGTTTGGCCAACTTGATCTATTTATCTTGCAATGGGAAGAGGTGCTTTGTAGTGGGTTCGATCTTACGGTGCTTGATCCCAATGATAGAAAGGGAAACAACAAGTATGTATCATTGCTACTAAGGATAAAATGATGGGGTCTATCTCTACATAGTTAGATCTTGTCTACATCATGTCATCGTTCTTATTGCATTACTCTGTTTCTCCATGAACTTAATACACTAGATGCATGATGGATAGCGGTCGATGTGTGGAGTAATAGTAGTAGATGCAGGCAGGAGTCGGTCTACTAATCTTGGACGTGATGCCTATGTAATGATCATTGCCTGGATATCATCATAATAATTTGAAGTTCTATCAATTGCCCAACAGTAATTTGTTTACCCACCGTTTGCTATTTTTCTCGAGAGAAGCCACTAGTGAAACCTACGGCCCTCTAGTCTTCTTTCTCATATTATTTGCCTTTGTGATCTATTTTTATTTGCTTTTGTTTTCATATCTACTAAACCAAAAACCCCAAAATACCTTGCTGCAATTTATTTTATTTGGCGTTCTATCTATCAATATTTACAACTTCCTCCCGTCAATGCACCAATTTTTGGCACCATTACCCGAAAGGGATTGGCAACCCCTTTAACACGTCGGTTGCGAGTATTTGTTATTTGTGTGCAGGGGCTGTTTACGTTGTGTTGCTTGATTATCCTACTGGTTCGATAACCTTGGTTTCATATCTGAGGGAAATACCTACTGTCGCTGTGCTGCATCATCCCTTCCTCTTTGGCGAAATACCGACGTAGCTTCAAGCGACATCAGTAGCATTATAAGATGATCCCTCTCTAAATTTCAAGGTACAAGTGTTCTCCCTGAGTATGCACTATTGCTACAGTTGGTCGTGCCGATACACCACGTGATTATCGGCTATGATAAGCTCTACATTCACATACAACGGGTGCAAGCCAGTTTTGCACATGCGGAGTACTCGGGTTAAACTTGACGAGCCTAGCATATGCAGATATGGCCTCGGAACACTGAGACCGAAAGGTCAAACGTGAATCATATAGTAGATATGATCAACATAGAGATGTTCACCATTGAAAACTACTCCATGTCACGTGATGATCGGACATGGTTTAGTTGATATGGATCACGTGATCATTTAGATGACTAGAGGGATGTCTATCTAAGTGGGAGTTCTCAAGTAATATGATTAATTGAACTTTAATTTATCATGAACTTAGTCCTGTTAGTACTTGCAAATTATGTTGTAGATCAATAGCTCACATTATAGCTCCCCGTTTATTTTTGATATGTTCCTAGAGAAAAATAAGTTGAAATATGATAGTAGCAATGATGCGGACTGGATCCATGATCCGAGGATTATCCTCATTGCTGCATAGAAGAATTATGTCCTTGATGTATCGCTAGGTGACGGACCTATTGCAGGAGCAGATGCAGACGTTATGAACGTTTTAGCAAGCTCGGTATGATGACTACTTGATAGTTTAGTGTGCCATGCTTTACGGCTTAGAACCGAGACTTCAAAAACGTTTTGAATGCCACGGAGCATAGAAGATGTTCCAAGAGCTGAAATTGGTATTTCAGACTCATGCCCGAGTCGAGAGGTATGAGACCTCTGACAAGTACTTTGCCTACAAGATGGAGGAGAATAGCTCAACCAGTGAGCATGTGCTCAGAATGTCTGAGTACTACAATCGCTTGAATCAAGTGGGAGTTAATCTTCCAGATAAGATAGTGATTGATAGAGTTCTCTAGTTACTATCACCAAGTTATTGGAACTTCGTGATGAACTATAATATGCAAGGGATGACGAAAACGATCCCCAAGCTCTTCGCAATGCTGAAATCAGCGAAGGTAGAAATCAAGAAAAAGCATCAAGTGTTGATGGTTAACAAGACCACTAGTTTCAAGAAAAGGGGCAAAGGAAAAGAAAGGGAACTTCAAGAAAGAATGGCAAGAAAGTTTCCACTCCCTTGAAGAAACCCAAAGTTAGACCTAAGCCTGAAACTGAGTGTTTCTACTGCAAAGGGAATGGTCACTGGAAGCGGAACCACCCCAAATACTTGGCAGATAAGAAGGATGGCAAAGTGAAAGGTATATTTAATATACATATTATTGATGTGTACTTTACTAGTGTTCATAGTAACCCCAGAGTATTTGATACCGGTTCAGTTGCTAAGATTAGTAACTCAAAACAGGAGTTGCAAAATGAACAGAGACTAGTTAAGGGCGAGGTGATGATGTGTGTTGGAAATGATTCCAAGATTGATAAGATCACCATAGCACACTCCTTTTACCTTCGGGATTAGTGTTGAACCTAAAAATATATGTTATTTGGTGTTTTGCGTTGAGCATGAATATGATTGGATCATGTTTATTGCAATACAGTTATTCATTTAAGTCAAAGAATAATTGTTGTTCTGTTTACATGAATAAAACCTTCTATGGTCATACACTTAATATAATGGTTTATTGAATCTCGATCGTAGTGATGCACATATTCATAATATTGATGCCAAAAGATGCAAAGTTGATAATGATAGTGCAACATACTTGTGGCACTGCCGTTTAGGTCATATTGGTGTAAAGCGCATGAAGAAACTCCATGTAGATGGACTTTTGGAATCACTTGATTATGAATCACTTGATGCTTGCGAACCATGTCTCATGGGCAAGATTACTAAGACTCCGTTCTACAGAACAATGGAGCGAGCCACTAACTTATTGGAAACAATACATACTGATGTATGCGGTCCGATGAATGTTGAGGCTCGCGGTGGGTATCGTTATTTTGTGACCTTCACAGATGATTTGAGCAGATATGTGTATATCTACTTAATGAAACATAAGTATGAAACATTTGAAAAAGTTAAAAGGATTTTCAAAGTGAAGTGGAAAATCATCGTAACAAGAAAATAAAGTTTCTACAATCTGATCATGGAGGCGAATATTTGAGTTACGAGTTTGATCTTCATTTGAAACAATGTGGAATAGTTTCACAACTCACGCCACCTGGAACACCACGGCATAATGGTGTGTCCGAACGTCGTAACCGAACTTTATTAGATATGGCGTGATCTATGATGTCTCTTACCGATTTACCACTATCGTTTTGGAGTTATGCATTAGAGACAGCTGCATTCACGTTAAATAGGGCACCATCTAAATCCGTTGAGACGACACCGTATGAACTATGGTTTGGCAAGAAACCTAAGCTGTCGTTTCTTAAAGTTTGAGGCTGTGATGCTTATGTGAAAAAGCTTCAACCTGATAAGCTCGAACCCAAATAGGAGAAATGTGTCTTCATAAGATACCCAAAGGAAACTGTTGGGTACACCTTCTATCACAGATCCGAAGGCAAGATATTCATTGCTAAGAATGGATCCTTTCTAGAGAAGGAGTTTCTCTCGAAAGAAGTGAGTGGGAGGAAAGTAGAACTTGATGAGGTAATTGTACAACTCATGCCACCTGGAACACCACGGAGTAATGGTGTCGTGACCATACTTTATTAGATATGGTGCGGTCTATGATGTCTCTTACTGATTTACCACTATCGTTTTGGGGTTATGCATTAGAGACAGCTGCATTCACGTTAAATAGGGCGCCATCTAAATCCATTGAGATGACACCGTATGAACTATGGTTTAGCAAGAAACCTAAGTTGTCATTTCTTAAAGTTTGGGGTTGCAATGCTTATGTGAAAAAGTTTCAGCCTGATAAGCTCAAACCCAAATTGGAGAAGTGCGTCTTCATAGGATACCCAAAAGAAACTATTGGGTACACCTTCTATCACAGATCCGAAGGCAAGATCTTTGTTGCTAAGAGTGGATCCTTTCTAGAGAAGGAGTTTCTCTCGAAAGAAGTGAGTGGGAGGAAAGTAGAACATGATGAGGTAATTGTACCTTATCTCGAGTTGGAAAATGGTTCATCACATAAATCAGTTCCAGTGATGCCTACACCAATTAGTGAGGAAGTTAATGATGATGATCATGAAACTTCACATCAAGTTACTACCGAACCTCATAGGTCAACCAGAGTACGATCCCCACCAGAGTGGCACGGTAATCCTGCTCTAGATGTCATGTTACTAGACCATGATGAACCTACAAACTATGAGGAAGCGATGATGAGCCTAGATTCTGACAGATGGCTTGAGGCCATGAAATATGAGATAGAATCCATGTATGAGAACAAAGTGTGGACTTTGGTTGACTTGCCCGATGATCGGCAAGCCAGTGAGAATAAATGGATCTTCAAGATGAAGATGGACGCTGATAGTAGTGTTACTATCTACAAAGCTCGACTTGTCGAAAAGGGTTTTTGACAAGTTCAAGGTGTTGACTACGATGAGATTTTCTCACCCGTATTGATGCTTAAAGTCTGTCCGAATCATGTTAGCAATTGCCACATTTTATGAAGTCTAACAAATGGATGTCAAAACTGCATTCCTTAATGGATTTATTAAAGAAGAGTTGTATATGATACAACCAGAAGGTTTTGTCAATCCTAAAGGTGCTAACAAAATGTGCAAGTGATAACCCACAAGTATAGGGGATCACAACAGTTTTCGAGGGTAGAGTATCCAACCCAAATTTATAGATTCCACAAGGGGAGCCAAAGAATATTTGAAGGTATTAGCAGCTGAGTTGTCAATTCAACCACACCTCGAGATTACTTATCTGCATCAATATGATCATTAGCAAAGTAGTTTGATAGTTTTGATAGTAGTGACAGTAGCAACGGTAACAGTAACAGTGATAGCAGTAGTTTGTAACAAGTGTAACAGTGATGATAGCAGTAGTAACTTAGCAGAAACAATAAGATAAATTCATAGGCATTGGATCAGTGATTTGTTGGATTATATTCATCATGAGACAGTTACAACCTAGGGCTATACGGCACTAGCTGCAGTTCATCGATATAATGTAGGCATGTATTCCGTAAATAGTCATACGTGCTTTATTAAAAGAACTTGCATGACATCTTTTGTCCTACCCTCCCGTGGCAGCGGGGTCCATATTGGAAACTAAGGGATATTAACGCCTCCTTTTAATAGAGAACCGGAACAAAGCATTAACACATAGTGAATACATGAACTCCTCAAACTATGGTCATACCGGGAGTGGGCCCGGTTGTTGTCACTCCGAGGTTGCCGGATCATAACTGTAGTAGGTGACTATAACTTGCAAGATCAGATCTAAAACATGGATATAATGATGAATTCATAAACGGTTCAGATCTGAAATCATGGCACCCGGACCTAAAGTGACAAGCATTAAGCATGGCAAAGTCATAGCAACATCAATCAAAGAACATAGTGGATACTAGGGATCATGCCCTAACAAAACTAACTCGATTACATGATGAATCTCATCCAACTCCTCACCGACCAGCGAGCCTACGAAGGAATTACTCACTCCCGGTGGGGAGCATCATGGAATTGGCGATGGAGAAGTGTTGGTGATGACGAAGAGCGAAGATCCCCCTCTCCGAAGCCCCAAACGGACTCCAGATTTGCCCTCTTGAGGAAGAACAGGCCTTGGCGGCAGCTCCGTCTCTTGGATTGCGATAATTCTTTCTCCCTTATTTTTGTTTGGAATAATGTGAATTTATAGTATCAGTGGGGTCATTAGCGGGGCCACCAGGTGGGTACAACCCATTTGGGCACGCCAGGAGAGGGGGCGCGCCCTGGTGGGTTGTGCCCACCCAGGGCCCCCTCTCCGGTGGGTCTTGGCTCCAGAAATTCTTATTATTGGTATAAAAAATCCTCAAAAAGTTTCGTTCCATTCCGAGAACTTCTATTTCTGCACAAAAACAACACCATGGTAGTTCTGCTGAAAACATCGTCAGTCCGAGGTTAGTTACATTCAAATCATGCAAATTAGAGTCCAAAACAAGAGGAAAAACGTGAGAAAAAGTAGATACGTTGGAGACGTATTAGCAAGCTCCAGCGATCCATCTATGGACTGGTGCAAGAATCTCGGAGTTGGAATATACGCTTTGATGAGTTGATAAAAGCATATAGTTTTATACAGACTTGCGGTGAAGCCTGTATTTACAAGAAAGTGAGTGGGAGCACTACAACCTTTCTGATAAGTATATGTGAATGACATATTTTCTTGTTGATTGGAAATGATGTAGAATTTTCTAGAAAGCATAAAGGAGTGTTTGAAAGGAGTTTTTCAAAGAAAGACCTCGATGAAGCTGCTTACATATTGGGCATCAAGATCTATAGAGATAGATCAAGACGCTTGATAAGATTTTTCAATGAGTACATACCTTGACAAGATTTTGAAGTAGTTCAAAATGGAACAGTCAAAGAAGGAGTTCTTACCTGTATTGCAAGGTGTAAAGTTGAGTAAGACTCAAAACACGACCACTGCAGAATATAGAAAGAGAATGAAAGTCATTCCCTATGCCTCAGCCATAGGTTCTATAAAGTATGCTATCCTATGTACCAAACGTATTGTGTACCTTGCCATGAGTTTGGAAAGGGGGTACGATATTGATCCAGGAGTGGATCACTGGAAAACGGTCAAAATTATCCTTAGAAGACTAAGGAGATATTTCTCGATTATGGAGGTGATAAAGAGTTCATCGTAAAGAGTTACGTTGATGCAAGCTTTTACACCGATCCAGATGACTCCGAGTCTCAATATGGATACATATTGAAAGTTGAGCAATTAGCTAGAGTAGCTCCACGCAAAGCATTGTAGACATTGATAATTTGCAAAGTACATACGGCTCTGAATGTGACAGACCCATTGACTAAGCTTCTCTCACAAGCAAAACATGATCACACCTTAGTACTCTTTGGGTGTTAATCACATAGCGATGTGAACTAGATTATTGACTCTAGTAAAACCGTTTGGGCATTAGTCACATGGCAATGTCAACTCATCACATAAAGATGTGAACCATTGGTGTTAAATCACATGACAATGTGAACTAGATTATTGACTCTAGTGCAAGTGGGATACTGAAGAAAATATGCCCTAGAGGCAATAATATAGTTGTTATTTATATTTCCTTATATCATGATAAATGTTTATTATTCATGCTAGAATTGTATTAACCGGAAACTTAGTACATGTGTGAATACATAGACAAAACGGAATGTCCCTAGTATGCCTCTACTTGACTAGCTCGTTAATCAAAGATGGTTAAAGTTTCCTGACCATAGACATGTGTTGTCATTTGATGAATGGGATCACATCATTAAGAGAATGATGTGATGGACAAGACCCATCCGTTAGCTTAGCATGTTGATCATTCAGTTTTATTGCTATTGCTTTCTTCATGACTTATACATATTCCTTTGACTATGAGATTATGCATCTCCCGAATACCGGAGGAACACCTTGTATGCTATCAAACGTCACAACGTAACCGGATGATTATAAAGATGCTCTACAGGTGTCTTCGAAGGTGTTTGTTGGCTTGGCATAGATCGAGATTAGGATTTGTCACTCCGAGTATCGGAGAAGTATCTCTAGGCCCTCTCGGTAATGCACATCATAATAAGCCTTGCAAGCAATGTGACTAATGAGTTGGTTGTGGGATGATGCATTACAGAACGAGTAAAGAGACTTGCGGGTAACGAGATTGAACTAGGTATGAAGATACTGATAACCCACAAGTATAGGGGATCAATTGTAGTCTCTTTTGATAAGTAAGTATGTCGAACCCAATGAGGAGCTAAAGGTAGAACAAAAATTCCCTCAAGTTCTATCGACCACCGATACAACTCTACGCACACTTAACGTTCACTTTACCTAGAATAAGTATGAAACTAGAAGTACTTTGTAGGTGTAACGGGATATGTTTGCAAGAATATAAAGGGCACATAAATAAAAACTAGGGGCTGTTTTAGGTAAAGAAGCAATAAATTTAGTATAGCGAGTGTGGAAAAGTGGTGGTAGGAGTTGTGAAATTGTCCCTAAGCAATTGACTACTTTACTATACTGATAGCAAGTTTTATGTGAAAGAGGCCACTGTTAGCATGTCATCCCTGACTTGGAATTCTATGCACTTATGATTGGAACTATTAGCAAGCATCCACAACTACTAACGTTCATTAAGGTAAAACCCAACCATAGCATTAAGATATATTGGTCCCCCTTCAATCTCGTATGCATCAATTTCTATGCTAGGTTGAAACTTCTATCACTCTTGTCCTCCAATACATAGTCCTATCAACATACAACTAACCCTATGGTGTCATCCATGCGCGCACTCATATGATGGGCACCAAAGGACAACAACATAACTACAAGCAAATTAAACCAATCATAGCAATTCACCAATTACCGATAGGACAACGAAAATCTACTCAGACATCATAGGATGGCAACACATCATTGGATAATAATATGAAGCATAAAGCACCATGTTCAAGTAGAGGGTACAACGGTTTGCTAGAGAGTGGACCGGTATAGATAGATGGGGGAAGGTGATGAAGATGTTGGTGAAGATGACGTAGGTGTTGGTGTAGATCGCCGTCACACGATGATGGCCCCGGCGGCGTTCCAGCGCCACCAGGAGAGAGAGGGGGAGAGAGAGCCCTTCTTCTTCTTCTTCCTTGACCTTATCCCTACATGGGAGAAGGGTTTACCCCCTGGTCCATGGTTTACCCCGAGATTGGATCTGTCTCTCTTTCTCTCTCTGTTTCCGCGTTCCAGATTCTGGCCTTTCACCGTTTCTTATATTCCTGGAGATCCGTAACTCCGATTGGGCTGAAATTTTAACATGATTTGTATCCAGATATTGGCTTTATTACGGCGAAAGAATGGCACCAACCGCCTTACAGGGTGGCCACGAGGGTCAGGGGCACACCCACCCCCTGGGGCGCGCCCCCTACCTTGTCGCCCCTCGGGCATCGTCTCACCTTGATTCTTATTCCAAAAAATCACATATATTCCAAAAAAATCTCCGTCAGTTTTTATCCCGTTTGGACTCCGTTTGATATGGATTTTCTGCGAAACAAAAAACATGGAACAAACAGGAACTGGCACTGGGCACTGGATCAATATGTTAGTCCCAAAAAATAGTATACAAAGTTCCCAAAAGTATATGAAAGTTGTATACTATTGGCATGGAACAATAAAAAATTATAGATACGACGGAGACGTATCAGCATCCCCAAGCTTAATTCCTGCTCGTCCTCGAGTAGGTTAATGATAAAAAAGATAATTTTTGATGTGGAATGCTACCTAGCATAATCTTGATCATGTAATCTAATCATGGCATGAATATTAAGACACGAGTGATTCAAAGCAATAGTCTATCATTTGACATTAAGACAATAATACTTCAAGCATACTAATAAAGCAATGATGTCTTTTCAAAATAACATGGCCAAAGAAAGTTATCCGTACAAAATCATATGGTCTGGCTATACTCCATCTTCGTCACACAAAATATTCAAATCATGCACAACCCCGGTGACAAGCCAAGCAATTGTTTCATACTTTTGGTGTTCTCAAACCTTTTCAACTTTCACGCAATACATGAGCGTGAGCCATGGATATAGCACTACAGGTGGAATAGAGTATGATGATAGAGGTTGTGTGGAGAATACAAAAAAGGAGAAAGTCTCACATCGACGCGGCTAATCAACGGGCTATGGATATGCCCACCAATTGATGTCAATGCGAGGAGTAGGGATTGCCATGCAACAGATGCACTAGAGCTATAAGTGTATGAAAGCTCAAACTGAAACTAAGTGGGTGTGCATCCAACTTGCTTGCTCATGAAGACCTAGGGAACTTGAGGAAGCCCATCGTTGGAATATACAAGCCAAGTTCTATAATGAAAATTCCCACTAGTATATGAAAGTGATAACTCAAGAGAGTCTCTATATGAAGAACATGGTGCTACTCTAAAGCACAAGTGTGGTAAAAGGATAGTAGCATTGCCCCTTCTCTCCTTTTCTCTCATTTTTTTGGTGGGCTTCTTTGGCCTCTTTTTTTATCTGGGCTTCTTTGGCCTCTTTTATTTTTCATAAAGTCCGGAGACTCATCCCAACTTGTGAGGGAATCATAGCTTCCATCATCCTTTCCTCACATGGGAAAATGCTCGAATAATGATGATCATCACACTTTTATTTACTTACGACTCAATATTACAACTCGATATCTAGAACAAAATATGACTCTATATGAATGCCTCTGGCAGTGTACCAGGATGTGCAAGGATCTAGCATAGCAAAGATATCAAAACGGACAAGCCATGAAAACATTATGCTCACTATCTTACGATCATGCAAAGCAATATGACAATGAATGCTCAAGTCATGTATATGATGATGATGGAAGTTGCATGGCAATATATCTCAGAATGGCTATGGAAATGCCATAATAGGTAGGTATGGTGGCTCTTTTGAGGAAATTATAAGAAGGCTTATGTGTGATAGAGCGTATCGTATCATGGGGTTTGGATGCACCGGCGAAGTTTGCACCAACTCTCGAGGTGAGAAAGAGCAATGCACGGTACCGAAGAGGCTAGCAATGATGGAAGGGTGAGAGTGCGTATAATCCATGGACTCAACATTAGTCATAAAGAACTCATGTACTTATTGCAAAAGTCTATTAGTCATCAAAACAAAGTACTACGCGCATGCTCCTAGGGGGATAGATTGGTAGGAAAATAGCATCGCTTGTCCCCGACCGCCACTCATAAGGAAGACAATCAATAAATACCTCATGCTCCTACTTCGTTACATAATGGTTCACCATACGTGCATGCTACGGGAATCACAAACTTCAACACAAGTATTTCTACAATCCACAACTACCCACTAGCATAACTCTAATATCACCATCTTTATATCGCAAAACTATTGCAAGGAATCAAACATATCATATTCAGTGATCTACAAGTTTTATGTAGGATTTAATGACTAACCATGTGAATGACCAATTCCTGTCATCTCTCTAAATAGATATAAGTGAAGCAAGATAGTTTAATTCTTTCTACAAAAGATATGCCCACGCTCTAACAGATATAAGTGAAGCAAAAGAGCATTCTAAAAATGGCGGTTTTCTATGTGTAGGGAAACAGGCAATCCAAACTTCAAATGATATATGTGATGCACATGAAGCATTCGATAAAGCCATACTCAAAAGATATAAGTGAAGTGCAATGAGCATTCTATAAATCAACCATGGGCTATCTCATACTAGCTTGGTGCATCAAAGAAAAGTGAAAATTGAATGCAAAAGACGCTCCAAGATTTGCACATATTGCATGAACGAAACGAATCCAAAAACATACCGATACTTGTTGAAGAAAGATGGGATGCCTTCCGGGGCATCCCCAAGCTTAGACGCTTGACTCTCCTTAAATATTTACTTGGGGTCTATTGGGCATCCCCAAGCTTGAGCTCTTGCCTCTCCACCTTCTCCTCATATCGAGACCTCCTCGATCTTTGATCACTTCATCCACACAAAACACAACAGAAAGCTCAGTAAGATCCATTAGTATATTAAAGCATCTGCAACTACTAACATTCATTAAGGTAAAGCCCAACCATAGCATTAAGATATATTGGTCCCCTTCAATCCCGTATGCATCAATTTCTATGCTAAGTTGAAGCTTCTGTCACTCTTGCCCTCCAATACATAGCCCTATCAACATAAAACTAACCTTATGGCGTGCTCCACGCGCGCGCTCATATGATGGGCACCAAAGGACAGCAACATAACCACAAGCAAATTAAACCAATCATAGCAATTCACCAATTACCGATAGGACAACAAAAATCTACTCAGACATCATAGGATGGCAACACATCATTGGATAATAATATGAAGCATAAAGCACCATGTTCAAGTAGAGGGTACAGCGGGTTGCGGGGAGCGTGGACCGCTGTAGATAGATGGGGGAAGGTTATGAAGATGTTGGTGAAGATGACGGAGGTGTTGGTGTAGATCGCCATCACACGATGATGACCCCGGCGGTCCGGCGCCACCGGGCGAGAGAGCCCCCTTCTTCTTCTTCCTTGACCTTCTCCCTAGATGGGAGAAGGGTTTACCCCCTGGTCCATGGCTTCCATGGCGGCGGAGGGGCGAGAGCCCCTCCGAGATTGGATCTGTCTCTCTATCTCTCTCTGTTTCTGCGTTCCAGATTCTGGCCTTTCACCATTTCTTATATTCCCGGAGATCCGTAACTCTGATTGGGCTGAAATTTTAACACGATTTGTATCCGGATATTTGATTTCTTGTGGAGAAAGAAGGGCACCAACCGCCTTACGGGGTGGTCACAAGGGTCAGGGGCGTGCCACCTGCCTCGTGGCCCCCTCGGGCATCGTCTCGCGTTGATTCTTCTTCCCAAAAATCACATATATTCCAAAAAAATCTCTGTAAGTTTTTATACCGTTTGGACTCCGTTTGATATGGATTTTCTGCGAAACAAAAAACATGCAACAAACAGGAACTGGCACTGGGCACTGGATCAATATGTTAGTCCCAAAAATAGTATAAAAAGTTGCCAAAAGTATATGAAAGTTGTATAATATTGGCATGGAACAATGAAAAATTATAGATACGTGGAGACGTATCAGATACCGACGATCGAATCTCAAGCAAGTAACATACCGATGACAAAGGGAATAACGTATGTTGTTATGCGGTTTGACCAATAAAGATCTTTGTAGAATATGTAGGGGCCAATATGAGCATCCAGGTTACGCTATTGGTTATTGACCGGAGATGTGTCTCATTAATGTCTACATAGTTCTCAAACCCGTAGGGTCCGCATGCTTAACGTTCGATGATGATTTGTATTATTAGTTATGATATTTGATGACCGAAGATTGTTCAGAGTCCTGGATGAGATCACGGACATGACGAGGAGTCTCGAAATGGTCGAGAGGTAAAGATTGATATATTGGACGAAGGTATTCGAACACTGGAATGGTTTCGGGGTGTTTCGGATATTTATCGGGGAACCGAGGGGTTACCGGAACCCCCCGGGGAAGTTATGGGCCTTAATGGGCCATAAGGGAGAAGGAGAGGGAAAGCCACAAGGTGGCGCCTGTCGGTGTCAAAACCGGCGGATCTCGGGTAGGGGGTCCCAAACTATGCGTCTAAGGTCGACGGTAACAGGAGGCAGGGGACACGATGTTTTACCCAGGTTCTGGCCCTCTTGATGGAGGCAATACCCTACGTCCTGCTTGATTGATATTGATGAGTATGAGGATTACAAGAGTTGATCTATCACAAGATCGTTGTGTCTAAACCCTAGAAGTCTAGCCTGTATGATTGTGATTATGATTGCCTCTACGGACTAAACACTCCGGTTTATATATACACTGGAGGGGCCTAGGGTTGTACAGAGTCGGTTTACAAAGGAAGGAATCTACATATCCGAACGCCAAGCTTGCCATCCACGCAAAGGAGAGTCCCATCCAGACATGGGAAGAAGTCTTCTGTCTTGTAACTTCGTAGCCCATTAGTTCGTTCCATGTTACATAGTCCGGTCGTCCGAGGACCCCTTAATCTAGGACTCCCTCAGTAGCCCCTGGACCAGGCTTCAATGACTATATGTCCGGCGGCAGACTGTCTTCGGCATTGCAAGGCGGGTTCCTCCTTCGAACACTCCAAAGCAGCTTTCGGACACAGACAACGTGTCCGGCTCTACATATCAAATACCACACACAACCGCAGAGAACATAATATTTTACGAGTCCAATCCACTGACAACTTTTGTATCGTGACATTATGTCACTGCCTGGTCATTATTTCGAACCGTTTTTTAGCCTCCCGCTCCATGTTTCAAGATGCGGTTTTATTGGCACGTCTTGTCGAAGCAGAGATCGTGTCCCCTTATTGCGGGATTCTCATCAATACGGGCATGGGTAATCCAACCGCGCTATCTGCACGACCCTTGTGGAATAGGCGAGTTTTAAGGCGAGTGGGGAGGCGCTTGATATTCGCAGCCTTTATAAAGGGATAAGGATCTCACCTTTTCACCCACGCCCTCTTCCTCTCTGCCCATCCATTCTCGAGCTCCAGCGCTCAAGCTTCCATCCTTTCCACCTCAAAAAAAGGCACTCCAGCCATGTCCGGATCTGGAGTGCAGGGCAAGTGGATGGTTTCCTCCGTCAGGGAGAAGGACATTACCAAGCTCCGGGAGGCCAGGTACTTAGCCAAGGAAATCGCCCACCGGCTTCCAGCAAAGGGGCAAATCATCCCCACCCAGGAGCCCCATGAGAGGGTGGTATTCATCCCCCACTTCGTCTGCGGATTGGGATTCCCTCTCCACCCATTCGTCCATGGAATCATGTTCTACTACGGGCTGGATTTCCATGATCTGGCCCCCAACATATCAGCATTCATTGTCGTGTGTGAGGCCTTCCTCCGCATCCCACCACACTTTGGATTGTGGTTAAAGATCTTCAATGTGAAGCCGAAGGTGGTGGGTGGTCAACATGCAGAATGCGGAGGCGCCATGGTGAGCAAGATGCCCAACGTCTCATGTCCCAAAGGTACCTTCATGGAGACCGTCAAAGGGTGGCAACAACAATGGTTCTATGTCACAGAGCCTCGCGACGCCACCTGCGCCGTGGCTGCCAAATTCCAGTCAAGCGCTGATGTCTACTACACAACCTTCTTCTTGTAGACGTTGTTGGGCCTCCAAGTGCAGAGGTTTGTAGGACAGTAGCAAATTTCCCTCAATTGGATGACCTAAGGTTTATCAATCCGTAGGAGGCGTAGGATGAAGATGGTCTCTCTCAAGCAACCCTGCAACCAAATAACAAAGAGTCTCTTGTGTCCCCAACACACCCAATACAATGGTAAATTGTATAGGTGCACTAGTTCGGCGAAGAGATGGTGATACAAGTGCAATATGGATAGTAGATAATAGTTTTTGTAATCTGAAATAATAAAAACAGCAAGGTAGCAAGTGATAAAAGTGAGTGTAAACGGTATTGCAATGATAGGAAATAAGGCCTAGGGTTCATACTTTCGCTAGTGTAAGTTCCCTCAACAATAATATCATAATTGGATCACATAACTATCCCTCAACATGCAACAAAGAGTCACTCCAAAGTCACTAATAGCGGAGAACGAACGAAGAGATTATGGTAGGGTACGAAACCACCTCAAAGTTATTCTTTCCAATCAATCCGTTGGGCTATTCCTATAAGTGTCACAAACAGCCCTAGAGTTCGTACTAGAATAACACCTTAAGACACAAATCAACCAAAACCCTAATGTTACCTAGATACTCCAATGTCACCTCAAGTATCCATGGGTATGATTATACGATATGCATCACACAATCTCAGATTCATCTATTCAACCAACACAAAGGACCTCAAAGAGTGCCCGAAAGTTCTACCGGAGAATCACGACGAAAACGTGTGCCAACCCCTATGCATAGGTTCATGGGCGGAACCCGCAAGTTGATCACCAAAACATACATCAAGTGAATCACGTGATATCCCATTGTCACCACAGATATCCACGGCAAGACATACATCAAGTGTTCTCAAATCTTTAAAGACTCAATCCGATAAGATAACTTCAAAGGGGAAACTCAATTCATTACAAGAGAGTAGAGGGAGGAAGAAACATCATAGGATCCAAATATAATAGCAAAGCTCGCGATACATCAAGATCGTATCATCTCAAGAACACGAGAGAGAGAGAGAGAGAGAGATCAAACACATAGCTACTGGTACATACCCTCAGCCCCGAGGGAGAACTACTCCCTCCTTGTCATGGAGAGCACCGGGATGATGAAGATGGCCACCGGAGAGAGATTACCCCCTCTGGCAGGCTGCCGGAACGGGTCTAGATTGGTTTTCGGTGGCTACGGAAGCTTCTGGCGGCGGAACTCCCGATCTATTGTGCTCTGGAAGTTTTAGGGTATATGGAGTTATATAGGCAGCAGAAGCACGTCAGGGGAGCCATGGGGGCCCCACGAGGCAGGGGGCGCGCCCTAGGGGGGTGGGCGCGCCCCCACCCTCGTGGGCAGCTCCCGTATCTTCTGACGTGGGGTCCAAGTCCATCAGGTGTGTTTACTTCCAAAAATAACTTCTCCAGTTGATTTCGTTCCGTTTCGACTCCGTCTGATATTCCTTTTCTTCGAAACACTGAAATAGGCATAAAACAGCAAATCTGGGCTGGGCCTCCGGTTAATAGGTTAGTCCCAAAAATAATATAAAAGTGGATAATAAAGCCCAATATTACCTAAAATAGTAGATAATATAGCATGGAGCAATCAAAAATTATAGATACGTTGGAGACGTATCAAGCATCCCCAAGCTTAATTCCTGCTCGTCCTCGAGTAGGTAAATGATAAAAAAGATAATTTTTGATGTGGAATGCTAGTTGGCATAATTTCAATGTAATTCTTCTTACTTGTGATATGAATATTCAGATCCATAAGATTCAAGACAAAAGTTCATATTGACATAAAAAATAGTAATACTTCAAGCATACTAATAAAGCAATTATGACTTATCAAAATATCATGGCCAAAGAAAGTTATACCTACAAAATCATATAGTCTGGCTATGCTCTATCTTCACCACACAAAGTATTTAAATCATGCACAGCCCCGATGACAAGCCAGGCAATTGTTTCATACATTTGACGTTCTCAAACTTTTTCAATCTTCACGCAATACATGAGCGTGAGCCATGGACATAGCACTATAGGTGGAATAGAATGGTGGTTGTGGAGAAGACAAAAAAGGAGAAGATAGTCTCACATAGACTAGGCGTATCAACGGGCTATGGAGATGCCCATCAATAGATATCAATGTGAGTGAGTAGGGATTGCCATGCAACGGATGCACTAGAGCTATAAGTATATGAAAGCTCAACAAAAGAAACTAGTGGGTGTGCATCCAACTCGCTTGCTCACGAAGACCTAGGGCATTTTGAGGAAGCCCATCATTGGAATATACAAGCCAAGTTCTATAATGAAAGATTCCCACTAGTATATGAAAGTGACAACATAGGAGACTCTCTATCATGAAGATCATGGTGCTACTTTGAAGCACAAGTGTGGTAAAAGGATAGTAACATTGTCCCTTCTCTCTTTTTCTCTCATTTTTTTGGGCCTTCTCTTTTTTATGGCCTTTCTCTTTTTTTGGGCCTTCTCTTTTTTATGGCATTTCTCTTTTTCTTTTTTTTTGTCCGGAGTCTCATCCCGACTTGTGGGGGAATCACAGTCTCCATCATTCTTTCCTCAATGGGACAATGCTCTAATAATGATGATCATCACACTTTTATTTACTTACAACTCAAGAATTACAACTCGATACTTAGAACAAGATATGACTCTATATGAATGCCTCCGGCGGTGTACCGGGATGTGCAATGATGCATGAGTGACATGTATGGAAGAATTATGAATGGTGGCTTTGCCACAAATACGATGTCAACTACATGATCATGCAAGCAATATGACAATGATGGAGTGTGTCATAATAACGGAACGGTGGAAAGTTGCATGGCAATATATCTCGGAATGGCTATGGAAATGCCATAATAGGTAGTTATGGTGGCTGTTTTGAGGAAGGTATATGGTGGGTTTATGGTACCGGCGAAAGGTGCGCGGTACTAGAGAGGCTAGCAATGGTGGAAGGGTGAGAGTGCGTATAATCCATGGACTCAACATTAGTCGTAAAGAACTCACATACTTATTGCAAAAATCTATGAGTTATAGAAACAAAGTATTACGCGCATGCTCCTAGGGGGATAGATTGGTAGGAAAAGACCATCGCTCGTCCCCGACCGCCACTCATAAGGAAGACAATCAGTAAATAAATCATGCTCCGACTTCATCACATAACGGTTCACCATACGTGCATGCTACGGGAATTACAGGCTTCAACACAAGTATTTCTCAAATTCACAACTATTCAACTAGCATGACTCTAATATCACCATCTCCATATCTCAAAACAATTATCAAGTATCAAACTTCTCATAGTATTCAACACACTCATAAGAGAATTTTATTATTCTTGAATACCTAGCATATTAGGATTTTAAGCAAATTACCATGCTATTTAAGACTCTCAAAATAATCTAAGTGAAGCATGAGAGTTCATCTATTTCTTCAAAATAAAACTACCACCATGCTCTAAAAGATATAAGTGAAGCACTAGAGCAAATGACAAACTACTCCGAAAGATATAAGTGAAGATCAATGAGTAGTCGAATAATTATGCAACTATGTGAAGACTCTCTAACATGTAATAATTTCAGATCTTGGTATTCTATTCAAACAGAAAGAAAAGAAAAATAAAATGACATTCTAAGAATGACAAACATCATGTGAAGAAGCAAAAACTTAGGATCAACCGATACTAACCGATAGTTGTTGAAGAAGAAAGGTGGGATGCCAACCGGGGCATCCCCAAGCTTAGACACTTGAGACTTCTTGAAATATTATCTTGGGTGCCTTGGGCATCCCCAAGCTTGAGCTTTTGTGTCTCCTTAATTCCTCTCATATCACAGTCTCCCTAAATCTCAAAAGCTTCAGCCACACAAAACTCAACAAGGACTCGTGAGATAAGTTAGTATAAACCGTTGCCAAAACCTTATCATACTCTACTGTGGTAAATCACTAAAATTATTATTCAACATTGCATACTAAATGCCTCTGCATATTTAATAGTCCTATCCTCAAATAGAATCATTAAAGAAGCAAACATATGCAAACAATGCAAACATAACAGCAATCTGCCTAAACAGGATAGTCTGTAAAGAATGCTGCAACATCCATACTTCCCTAGCTCCAAAAATTATGAAAGAAAATTCCCGGTGTATTAAATTTATCAGAGCTTAATATGCAAAATGTTTCAACATTTTATCACATTCTGACTTTTCTAGGGAATTATTGCAACAGCGGTAAACTTTCTGTTTTCAAACAGCAACATGAAGACTTGCAACATAGGCATAGTAAAGACTATCAATGCCACTTTTATTTGAATAAAAGATGCAAAACATTGTTCTAAATAACAGAAAGCAAATCCTAACAAAATAAATTGACGCTCCAAGCAAAACACATATCATGTGGTGAATAAAAATATAGCTCCAAGTAAAGTTACCGATAGAAGTAGACGAAAGAGGGGATGCCTTCAGGGGCATCCCCAAGCTTAGGCTCTTGGTTGTCCTTGAATATTACCTTGGGGTGACTTGGGCATCCCCAAGCTTAGGCTCTTGCCACTCCTTATTCCATAGTCCATCGAATCTTTACCCAAAACTTGAAAACTTCACAACACAAAACTTAACAGAAAACTCGTAAACTCCGTTAGCGAAAGAAAACAAAACACTACTTCAAGGTAATGTAGTGAACTCATTATTTATTTATATTGGTGTTAAACCTACTGTATTCCAACTTCTCTATGGTTTATAAACTCTTTTACTAGCCATAGATTCATCAAAATAAGTAAATAACACATGAAAAACAGAATCTGTCAAAAACAGAACAGTCTGTAGTAATCTGGATCAAACGTATACTTCTGGAACTCATAAAATTCTCAAATAAATTTATGGACCTGAGGAATTTATCTATTAATCATCTTCAAAAATAATTAACTAAATATCATTCTCCAAATAAAAATTGCAGTACTTCTCGTGAGCGCTAAAGTTTCTGTTTTTGACAGCATGATCAACAAGACTTTCCCCAAGTCTTCCCAAAGGTTCTACTTGGAACAAACACTAATTAAAAGCATAAAACCACATCTAAACAGAGGCTAGATGAATTATTTATTACTAAACAGGAGCAAAAAGCAAGGAACAAAAATAATATTGGGTTGCCTCCCAACAAGCGCTATCGTTTAACGCCCCTAGCTAGGCATGATGATTTCAACGATGCTCACATAAAAGATAAGAATTGTAATATAAAGAGAGCATCATAAAGAATATGACTAGCACATTTAAGTCTAACATACTTCCTATGCATAGGGATTTTGTGAGCAAATAACTTATGGGAACAATAATCAACTAGCATAGGAGAGAAAAACAAGCATAACTTCAAAATTTTAAGCACATAGAGAGGAAACTTGATATTATTGCAATTCCTACAAGCATATGTTCCTCCCTCATAATAATTTTCAGTAGCATCATGAATGAATTCAACAATATAACCAGCACCTAAAGCATTCTTTTCATGATCTACAAGCATAGAAAATTTATTACTCTCCACATAAGCAAAATTCTTCTCATGAATAATAGTGGGAGCAAACTCAACAAAATAACTATCATGTGATTGAAAATTAAGATCAAGATGACAAGTTTCATGGTTATAATTATTATTTAAAGCATACGTGTCATCACAATAATCATCATAGATAGGAGGCATGCTTTCATCATAATAAATTTGCTCATCAAAACTTGGGGGGCAAAAAATATCATCTTCATCCAACATAGCTTCCCCAAGCTTGTGGCTTTGCATATCATTAGCATCATGGATATTCAAGGAATTCATGCTAACAACATTGAAATCATGCTCATCATTCAAATACTTAGTGCCAAACATTTTATAGATTTCTTCTTCTAGAACCTGATCACAATTATCCTTTCCATCATACTCACGAAAGATATTAAAAAGGTGAAGCGTATGAGACAAACTCAATTCCATTTTTTATAGTTTTCTTTTATAAACTAAACTAGTGATAAAACAAGAAACTAAAAGACTCGATTGCAAGATCTAAAGATATACCTTCAAGCGCTAACCTCCCCGGCAACGGCGCCAGAAAAGAGCTTGATGTCTACTACACAACCTTCTTCTTGTAGACGTTGTTGGGCCTCCAAGTGCAGAGGTTTGTAGGACAGTAGAAAATTTCCCTCAAGTGGATGACCTAAGGTTTATCAATCCATAGGAGGCGTAGGATGAAGATGGTCTCTCTCAAGCAACCCTGCAACCAAATAACAAAGAGTCTCTTGTGTCCCCAACACACCCAATACAATGGTAAATTGTATAGGTGCACTAGTTCGGCGAAGAGATGGTGATACAAGTGCAATATGGATAGTAGATAATAGTTTTTGTAATCTGAAATAATAAAAACAGCAAGGTAGCAAGTGATAAAAGTGAGTGTAAACGGTATTGCAATGATAGGAAATAAGGCCTAGGGTTCATACTTTTGCTAGTGTAAGTTCCCTCAACAATAATATCATAATTGGATCACATAACTATCCCTCAACATGCAACAAAGAGTCACTCCAAAGTCACTAATAGCGGAGAACGAACGAAGAGATTATGGTAGGGTACGAAACCACCTCAAAGTTATTCTTTCCAATCAATCCGTTGGGCTATTCCTATAAGTATCACAAACAGCCCTAGAGTTCGTACTAGAATAACACCTTAAGACACAAATCAACCAAAACCCTAATGTCACCTAGATACTCTAATGTCACCTCAAGTATCCGTGGGTATGATTATACGATATGCATCACACAATCTCAGATTCATCTATTCAACCAACACAAAGGACCTCAAAGAGTGCCCCAAAGTTCTACCGGAGAATCACGATGAAAACGTGTGCCAACCCCTATGCATAGGTTCATGGGCAGAACCCGCAAGTTGATCACCAAAACATACATCAAGTGAATCACATGATATCCCATTGTCACCACAGATATCCACAGCAAGACATACATCAAGTGTTCTCAAATCTTTAAAGACTCATTCCGATAAGATAACTTCAAAGGGGAAACTCAATTCATTACAAGAGAGTAG
Organism: Triticum urartu; assembly: GCF_056163025.1. NCBI lineage: Eukaryota > Viridiplantae > Streptophyta > Magnoliopsida > Poales > Poaceae > Triticum > Triticum urartu. The sequence continues at coordinate 459,350,606 of NC_141873.1, read as the reverse complement.
AAGGAGGAAGAAACATCATAGGATCCAAATATAATAGCAAAGCTCGCGATACATCAAGATCGTATCATCTCAAGAACACGAGAGAGAGAGAGAGAGATCAAACACATAGCTACTGGTACATACCCTCAGCCCCGAGGGAGAACTACTCCCTCCTTGTCATGGAGAGCACCGGGATGATGAAGATGGCCACCGGAGAGAGATTGCCCCCTCCGGCAGGGTGCCGGAACGGGTCTAGATTGGTTTTCGGTGGCTACGGAAGCTTCTGGCGGCGGAACTCCCGGTCTATTGTGCTCTGGAAGTTTTAGGGTATATGGAGTTATATAGGAAGAAGAAGCACGTCAGGGGAGCCACGGGGGCCCCATGAGGCAGGGGCGCGCCCTAGGGGGGTGGGCGTGCCCCCCACCCCCGTGGGCAGCTCCCGTATCTTCTGACGTGGGGTCCAAGTCCATCAGGTGTGTTTCCTTCCAAAAATAACTTCTCCAGTTGATTTTGTTTCATTTCGACTCCGTCTGATATTCCTTTTCTTCGAAACACTGAAATAGGCATAAAACAACAAATCTGGGCTGGGCCTCCGGTTAATAGGTTAGTCCCAAAAATAATATAGAAGTGGATAATAAAGCCCAATATTGCCTAAAATAGTAGATAATATAGCATGGAGCAATCAAAAATTATAGATACGTTGGAGACGTATCAAGCGCCCCGATGCGGCTCACCTCCTGGCTAGAGAAGGGCCTGGACTGGTCTTCGTGGGACGAGCTGACAACGCTTCAGACGCACATCGGGAGCATGGTGGACAAGAACATCAAGCTTGTCAATGTTATCCAGGTGATGCTTGCTCGCCGGATCCTTCTGTGCCAAAGCCGGACTTGCCATTTGTGGGAGTTTGATCCAGCCAAGCACTAGACCTTGCAACAGTTCTTCGGCACTCCGCACGAAGACATATGGATGGTGCTCTTTAAGGCAAACAAGACATGGCCGGCAACGACCAAGGACCGCGGGCACGACCTGGCCCATCCCGCCAGTTCGGTGAGTCTTTCATATTTCAAGGTGTATCCTTTACTTGCATACTCAAGGGAGACGCCTAAGCTTCCCCATTTATTTTTTCAGGGCTGGACAAAGAAGGCAGAGCGAATCCAGTGTCCGGCTCTGCTGCCCGAAGACCCAGCAACCCCTCTTCTGACGAAGATGCTGGTCCTGGTGCCCTACCAAGCGTCGGAGAAGAAGGCCAAGAAGAAGGCCAAGGAGACTAGGAGTGGTCTTCGCCGTAAGGGCACTTCGGACGTGATGTCCGAAGACGCCGAGACCCACTCCTCCCACACCGAGGACGACGACGAGGAGGAGGAAAGCAAATCTCCCCCAAAGGGGGGAAGGAAGAAAAGGGCGGCCTCCATGCATCTAGAGGCAGAGGCGTCCAATAAGGGGAAGGTTTCCCTCGCGGACAACTCCGCGTGGGACATCGATAGCAGCTCCGAGTGGCGCCCCTGGGATAAGCCCCTGGCTGAATCGTAAGTACTCAAAGACGCACACACATATCTAGCTCCTTTACTTCATGGTTTTAACATGTTGAGTCATGCGCTGCAGTCCGACTCGTTCCGACCTCCAGCGATCCTCGTCTTTGGGGAATTCGCTAGATCTGAAGGTGATGGACAGTGGGTCCCTTCCGGTGGCCTCTTTTCCCAAGGCCATGGATGACACCAGGTGCTGTCCGAAAAGACCTCCCCAGGCCAGGGAGAGACGCGGGAGGCCGTCAGGGTGGCGCCAGAGGGTGAACCCTGGGGGAGCAAATCCCCATGGAGACTGGCGATGGGGGCCATATCCAATCCGGCCCCTAGCCGAATACAATTCTGGAGACCTATACGGCTCCGGAATCCGGCAAGCAGCCTCCTTCAAAAGAAGGAGGTGCATCGATTCCACCGGTGACCTCTGTCCATCCAGAGGCACCGGATACTCTACTGGAAGCATTGCGAAACACTTCCATTGTTGAGGAACACCGTACCCTCATGGGTACGGTGGTTGAGAGGATTCAGTCCGCAAAGAGCGGACTGACCGAAGCCTGCACAAGCCTTCTAACAGGCTTTGAGGTATGAAAACGCAATTTATGCAAAAGGAATGTCATAGTATAGACAGTAGCCCCTGAGACACTGTCCGGTGTTCGAAAAGAAAAGCCGGACAGAGGACCAACTTAATTTTCGTAGGAGACTAACCATACGTGTCTATGTGAACAAGCAGGCGTCTTTGCTGGCTGCGACCTCTCATGCTGCTGAGGTCTCCAGACTGAAGCAGAGTCTGGAGCGGACCGAGGAAGAGCTCGGCCGCGTGAAAAAACAGCTGGAAGACCATCAAGGTATGCAATGACCTTGTGTAGATTCAGAAAGGATGAATGATGTGTGTTAACCATAGTGCCATAATATTTTGTCGGAGCGGTGACCGAGGTGGAGACCCTCAAGAAGGCGCTGACCGAAGCCCAGGAGAGAGCGGCAAAGGAACAAGCCAATCACGAGAAACACAAGGCCGGGGTTGGTGAGGTCCAGCAGGAACTCCATGACGCCGTGAAGAAATGCGAGTCCTTGGAGCGCAATATTGAGGATCAAGAGTCCGAACTTGCCAAGGCCTGCCAAAGCACACACGATGCCCGGGTTGAAGCTCAGAGCGCCCTCCAGGAAATCCAGGAGGCCAGAAAAATCATGGCGGTAAGGCCTTTATTATGCAGAGCAAGTATGTGAAGAAAATGTTCCTCTTACTGAAGGAAGTATGCCCTAGAGGCAATAATAAAGTTATTATTTATTTCCTTATATCATGGTAAATGTTTATTATTCATGCTAGAATTGTATTAACCAAAAACTTAATACATGTGTGAATACATAGAAAAACAAGAGTGTCACTAGTATGCCTCTACTTGACTAGCTCATTGAATCAAAGATGGTTTAAGTTTCCTAGCCATAGATATGAGTTGTCATTTGATTAACGGGATCACATCATTAGAGAGTGATGTGATTGACTTGAACCATCCCGTTAGCTTAGCATGATGATCGTTTAGTTTGTTGCTACAGCTTTCTTCATGACTTATACATGTTCCTCTGTGTAACACCCTCGATGCGACTATAGCTCCCACGTGTCGAGGCACGACTTAGATACATAATCGCATTGAAGGCATATGTCGCAAGTTAGGCAATCTTCACAACATCCCATGAAATATGATAATAAAAGGGGAGATAACATAGTTGGCTTACACTCGCCACGTCAATCAAGTACATAAATAACATTACATCATCCAAACACTCATGGCCCGACTACGGCGCCAAAATAAAAGATAACCCAACATGCGACAACGGTCCCATTCACCCCCAACTGGGCACCACTACTGATCATCAGGAAAGGAAACATAGTAATGTTGAGAGTCTTCATCGAACTCCCACTTGACCTCAAGCACGTCTCCTGGAGCGGAATCATCAGGCCCTGCATCTGGTGTTATAGTAATCTGTGAGCCACAGGGACTCAGCAATCTCGCACCCTCACGATCAAGACTATTTAAGCTTATAGGTAAGGCAAGGTAAATATATGTGGAGCTGCAGCAAGCGACTAGCAAAAATATGGTGGCTAACTTATTCGCAAAAGAGAGCGAGAAGAGGAGGCAAAGTGCGAGCGAGAAACTAGAGAACAACCTGCGCAAGCATTACTCCAACACCGTGTCCACTTCCCGGACTCCGCCGAGAAGAGGCCATCACGGTAACACACTCAGTTGATTCATTTTAATTAAGTTAAGGTTAAAGTTATCTACAACCGGACATTAACAAATTCCCATCTGCCCATAACCGCGGGCACGGCTTTCGAAAGTTCAAATCCCTGCAGGGGGGTCCCAACTTAGCCCATGACAAGCTCTCACGGTCAACGAAGGAATAGACCTCCTCCCAAGACGTTCCGATCAGACTCGGTATCTCGGTTCTTCAAGACAACTCCGACAATGGTAAAACAAGTCCAACAACACCACCCGCTGTGCCGACAAATCCCGATAGGAGCTGCACATATCTTGTTCTCAGGGCACACCGGATAAGCTAAGCGTACGGGAGCCAACGTAAGCCAAGTTGCCAAGGGACGGCCCCGCATGGTGCTCTAGGTTGGACCAACACTCAGAGGAGCGCTGGCCCAGGGGGGTTTAAAATAAGATGACCCTTGAGTCCGCGAAACCCAAGGGAAAAGGCTAGGTGGCAAATGGTAAAACCAAGGTTGGGCATTGCTGGAGGAGTTTTATTCAAAACGGACTGTCAAGGGGTTCCCATTATAACCCAACCGCGTAAGGAACGCAAAATCCGGGAACATAACACCGATATGACGGAAACTAGGGCGGCAAGAGTGGAACAAAACACTAGGAGAGAGGCCGAGCCTTCCACCCTTCACCAAGTATATAGATGCATTAAGATAACAAGATAATATAATGATATCCCAACAACTAAATAAATGTTCCAACAAGGAACGGCCTCCAATCTTCACCTGCAACTAGCAACGGTATAAGAGGGGCTGAGCAAAGCGGTAACATAGCCAATCAACGGTTTTCTAGGACAAGGTGGGTTAGAGGTTTGACATGGCAATTTGGGAGGCTTGAAAGCAAGTGGTAGGCATCGTAGCATTGGCATAGCAAAAGAGCGAGCAAACTAGCATAGCAAAGATAGTAGTGATTTCGAGGGTATGATCATCTTGCCTGCACGGTTGTCAGAGTTGACTGGATCCACGAAAGAAAACTAAACGAGATCCTCGTTAGCGAACTCGTCTCCCGGCTCTACCCAAACAAGACAAACAAGCAACAAGGACACAATCAACCACGTGCAAGGATCATACAAGATGATGCAAAGACGATATGCTATGCGGGATGTGATGTGGGATGCATATGCAAGATGTGACAAGGAAATGCAAGAACCTGGCCTCAACTTGGAAATCCAAGGGTGCCACTGGAAAGATGAGATGAAATCGCTTGAAAACGATATAAAGAACGCCGGAATCGGAGCTACGGTTTGGAAATGACAAGCGATTCAAATATGACACCGGTCTGCGATTTACAGCAAGTAGGCATCTAAATGCAATGAGATGAACATGCTACAGCACCCAAACATGACAACAAAATACATGGCATGGATTCATACAAGATTCTTAAGAAAAGTCTAGCACTGAGCTACGGCCAATTCATCCATTAACAGGTTCAAACAAACATGGCAAAAATGCATATGGCAAACAGATTTCAGACTTAGTGAAATTAACACTTGTCTGGAATTTCAGATCAGATAGCACTCTTCGGAGCAACAAAACTACATGCTACAGGACCTGAACATGGCAAAGTAAATCATGGCATGGAGCTAATCAAAGATCTTAACAAAAGTCCTTTAGTGACCTTGAGCCAAAAGAGATCAGAAAATACAATTGCAAGCATGTGAACATAGCAAAAACATAATCAGTTTTCAGACTTAGTGAAAACTGACACATGCTGAAACATAACTCAAGTAGGCATGTTTACGAGCTCGATGCACTCACTACAGAGCAAGTCATGAAAAGATAAGCATACATCTATCAAGAATACACAAAATTCAAGCTAGAAATGGCAAGAACAATAACATAGCATGCACGGATCAACTACAACATCATCGGCAAAATTGCAAACAAGTTGACAATCTGCCCAGATTCACAAAGTAGCAAAAGTAGAGCTCGATTGACTCAAGCTAGGGTGCTCCATAATTGCAAACAAAGACATGGATGGATAGAGCACTACAATATTAACAAAACATCCTTACTGATCATCCTCAAAAGAGGCACGGATATCTAGGAAACAACATGAACATATGACAACATGAGATAAACAGATCAAGGACTTGGTGGAATTGCTAAGTCCCTGAAATCAGAATTACCAAGTGCACCACTTTGCAAGCTTGTGCTAGTCACCACACACATCACAAAAATACATGGGTTGCACCTCTGGAAAGATGACAAAACCCTTAACAAAACATATGTAGAACTCATGGGCATATCAGGCACATATTAATCATGGCAAAAATGACAAAAAGCTAAATGGAGTAGCAGATCTGACAAATATCTCAAGTAGCCCTCTTCTAACAGCATTTCGGGCATCAAGATGAACTCAAATGAAAATGATGCAATGGAATGGAATGATGTACTCTCTGAGATGAACATTTTGATGTGCTATATGCATGAATCGGAGCTACGGATGCAAAGTTACGGAGCTATGAACATGGGCATATGGATCTGAAAATTCCGAGGACTTAGTAGAAAATATCAACCTCCGGATTTAGGGTTTCGGTGGCACGCAAAACGAGGCGGCGGCGCACGCACTGTAGCCGGCGGCGGGGACGAAGCCGGAGGAGGGGGAGACGGCCGGGCGGCGGTGGATAGCCGGAGTGGCCGCGGCGCTCGCCGGCGATGGCGGCACGATCAGGCTGGGCGGCGGGGCGGCGGAGGCGGCGGAGCGCGGCTCGCGGCGGCCGGCGTCGAAGCCCGCGGCGGCGGCGGAGGTGGCTCAGGCGCCGGCGTCGGAGAAGGAAGCGGCGGGCGGGGCGCGGCGGCTCGGGCCCTCGGGGGCCGGCCTTGGGCCTGGCGGGCCCGCGCGGGTGGCGGTGCGGCGATGTGGGCACGCTGCCACGTGGCAGTCGGTGGCTGGCTGCGGCGACTTTGTCCGGCCCGGACGGACGTGTCCGGCCGGCGCAGAGGCGATATTTAGGGTTTTGGACGAGGGGGATCCGGATTTTCGGAGGGGGTGTTTAAATAGGCATAGAGGGAGCTAGGAGAGTCCAAATGAGGTGTGGTTTTCGGCCACGCGATCATGATCGAACGATCTAGATGATGGAGAAGGCTTAGGTGGGTTTTGGGCCAAATTGGAGGGGTGTTGGGCTGCAACACACACGAGGCCTTTTCGGTCCCTCGGTTAACCGTTGGAGTATCAAACGAAGTTCAAATGATACGAAACTTGACAGGCAGTCTACCGGTAGTAAACCAAGGCCGCTTGGCAAGTCTCGGTCCAATCTGGAATGTTTAATCCCCACACATGAAAGAAAGGTAGGAATGACCACCGGAGGAGAACGAAGCGCCGGAATGCAAAACGGACAACAGGGAGAATGCTCGAATGCATGAGACGAACACGTATGCAAATGCAATGCACATGATGACATGATATGAGATGCATGACAACGATAACAACACACGGAGACAAAGACCCGAATCCGAGAAAATAAAATAACTTAACGCCGGAAACGGCAAGAGTTGGAGTACAAATTGGGAAAGTTACATCCGGGGTGTTACAACACTCCACCACTACGAAAGGATCTCGTCCCGAGATCTAGGACTGCAAGAACGCCGGATACTCAGAACGGAGGTGATCCTCGCGTTCCCATGTAGCTTCACGGTCGGAATGGTGTGACCACTTGACTTTGAGAAATTTGATTGACTTGTTGCGAGTCTTGCGTTCAGTCTCTTCAAGAATAGCAACTAGGTGCTCACGATAGGAAAGATCTTCTTGGAGCTCAATGTCCTCGAAGTTGACGGTGCGGTCAGGAGTCTTGAAGCACTTTCGAAGCTAAGAGACATGGAACACGTCATGAACATTTGCAAAGTTTGAAGGAAGCTCGAGTTGATAGGCGAGGTCGCCTCTCTTGCTGACAATCTTGAAAGGTCCTACGTATCTAGGGGCAAGCTTCCCTTTGATACCGAAGCGACGAGTACCTTTCATAGGAGAGATGCGGAGGTAAACATGATCTCCGATCTCGAGAGCCAAATCACAGTGCTTACTATCATAGTAGCTCTTTTGACGGGATTGGGCTGCTTTGAGGTTATCACGAATGACTTTGCACATTTCCTCTGCCTCTGTGATTAAGTCATTACCCAAAAGCTGACGTTCACCGGTTTCAGACCAGTTGAGAGGGGTACGGCACTTCCTGCCATACAGAATTTCAAATGGGGCCTTGCCCGAACTTGCTTGAAAACTGTTATTGTAGGAGAATTCAGCATAAGGAAGACAATCCTCCCACTTCATGCCGAAGGAGATCACACAAGCCCTGAGCATATCTTCAAGAATCTGGTTGACATGCTCCACTTGACCGCTAGTTTGAGGATGGAAAGCTGTGCTGAAGCGGATGTTGGTGCCCATGGCCTTCTGAAAAGAATCCCAAAACTTGGAGGTAAAGATGCTGCCACGGTCTAAAGAGATCACTTGTGGAATACCGTGCAGAGAGACAATACGAGAGGTATAGAGTTCCGCCAATTGAGCTGCAGTGATAGACTCTTTGATAGGCAGAAAATGAGCCACTTTGGTGAGTTTGTCGATGACAACGAATATAGCATCATTGCCACGCTTGGACTTTGGAAACCCAGTCACGAAGTCCATCTCAATGTGGTCAAACTTCCATTCTGGAATGGCAAGAGGTTGGAGGAGACCTGCTGGCCTTTGGTGTTCTGCCTTCACTCTTCTGCAGACATCACATTCATTCACGAATTGAGCAATCTCGCGCTTCATTCGAGTCCACCAATAAGCTTGCTTGAGGTCCTGATACATCTTCGTGCTCCCAGGGTGGATGGAGAGGAGAGAATTGTGAGCATCGTTCAAGATCACTTTACGGTGGTCCCCTTTGGGTACAACAATACGATCCTCGAAGAAGAGAGTGTCCTTGTCATCAAGGCGGTAGCACTTATACTTGGGCTGACTCTTGGCAATCCCAATCTTCACCTTTTTCACCATAGCATCAAGAAACTGAGCTTGGCGAATCTGATCTTCCAAGGTAGGAGATACTTGAAGGTTGGCGAGGAAACCTTGAGGAACAACTTGCAGATTAAGTTTGCAGAAAGCTTCACAAAGCTCGGGTTGATAAGGCTTGAGAATCAGACTGTTGCAGTAAGCCTTCCTGCTCAATGCGTCAGCAATCACATTGGCCTTGCCTGGAGTATACTCGATACTCGGATTATACTCTTGAATCATTTCGACCCATCGAGTTTGCCTGAGGTTTAGATTAGGCTGAGTGAAGATGTACTTGAGGCTCTTGTGATCAGTGAAAATGTCCACTTTTCTTCCCAATAGAAGATGTCTCCAAGTCAAAAGAGCATGCACAACTGCCGCCAACTCGAGATCATGAGTGGGGTAGTTCTTCTCATTATGCTTCAACTGGTGAGAGGTATAAGCAACAACTTTCTTCTCTTGCATCAATACTGCGCCAAGACCTTGGAGAGAGGCATCACAAAAGACCTCGTACGGCTTGGATTCATCAGGCGGAGTGAGAACTGGAGCAGTGATCAATTTCTCTTTCAAAGTGTTGAAAGCAATATCACACTCCGGAGACCAAACGTACTTGACGTGCTTCTGGAGAAGATTTGAGAGAGGCTTCGCGATCTTAGAAAAGTTTTCAACGAATCTTCGGCAGTAGCTTGCGATACCGAGGAAGCTACGGAGTTGCTTCACGTTCTGAGGAGGTTCCCAATTCACAATTGCAGACACCTTCTCAGGATTCACGGCAATGCCCTTGGCAGAGATGATATGACCAAGATAAAGAACCTCATTGAGCCAAAATTCACACTTGGAGAACTTGGCGTAGAACTGATGTTCCCTCAACTTATCGAGTACCAAACGCAAGTGCTTGGCATGATCTTCCTTGTTCTTCGAGAAAACCAGAATGTCGTCGAGATAGACCAAAACGAAGTCATTGGTGTAGGCATTGAAGATGAAGTTCATCATGCGAGAGAACGTTGGAGGAGCGTTGACGAGGCCAAAAGACATGACAGTGTATTCATATGAACCATAGCTTGTCCTGAAAGCCGTCTTGGGAATATCTTGCTCACGGATTCGAATCTGATGATAGCCCATACGGAGATCAAGCTTGGAGAATACTTGGGCACCTTTGAGTTGTTCGAACAGCTCGTTGATGTTGGGAAGTGGGTATTTGTTCTTGATGGTCTTCTTGTTCAATGGACGGTAATCAACACAAAGTCGGTCCGTTCCATCCTTCTTCTTCACAAAAAGAACACCACAACCCCACGGAGAAGAACTAGGCCGGATGAGACCCATTTTCTCTTGAATATCGAGTTGCTTCTTTAGCTCCTTCAACTTTTCAGGTCCGAGCTTGTAAGGACGCTTGCACACAGGTTCCGTACCGGGCTCAAGATCAATAACAAATTCAACTGGCCGGTGCGGAGGCATTCCTGGAAGCTCTTCTGAAAGACGTCTTGATATTCGCAAACGACTGGAATTTGCGAGATAGTGTCCAGTTCACCCTTCTCATTGAGAGAAAACAGACGGATGGTATCATCCCGAGCAGCAAAGACAATTACATCCTCAGACGAATGAGTCAATTGAATCTGCCTGGCAGCACAATCAAGATGTGCCTTGTGCTTAGAAAGCCAATCCATCCCAAGAATAAGATCAATATCCGAGTTACCAAGAACCATTGGAGAAGCCAGAAACATGAAATCACCCATCATGATAGAAACATCTGGGACTATTGAAGTAGCCCTCATAGACTTAGCCGGAGAAACCACTCCCATAGGTTTACCCAACAATTGTGAAATGAAGTCATGCTTGGAAACAAATGATCTTGACATGAAATAACGCGATGCACCCGTGTCAAAAAGAACTTTTCCGGGAATAGAGTTAACTGGAAAGTTACCCATGATGACATCTGACGAATCCTCTTCCTGAGCTGCATTCAGCAAGTTGACCTTAGCGTGCTTGGGGTTACGCTTGACCACAGCTGTACTTGCCGATCTGACAGGAGGAGGAGGAGGAAGACGCCTCTGGTTGAAACACTTGTTGGCATAGTTACCCTTTTGTTGGCACTTGTTGCACGTGACCTCTGAAAGCGGATGGTGATACGGAGCACTCGATCTTGGAGCTTGAGACGAAGTCTTGTTCTGAAAGCCAGGGTTGGGTGGGTGAGAAGATCCACTGCCACCTTTGCTCTTCTGCTGATATGGCTGACGGAATGGAGGAGGAGGAAGCCAATACTTCTGCTGCTTGGCCACTTGAGTAGAGGAAGAAGGAGTAGCATCTCTGACTCGCTTCTTGGAAGCATCACACCTCAACTGAGCAGCCTCTTGCTTCAATGCCATGTTGTAGAACTCATCGTACCTCAAGGGCTCGAAGAGAACAAGAGCTAGCTGAATTTCTTCTTTGAGACCACCCCTGAATTGGTATATCATGCTCTTCTCATCAGGGACGTCCTGCTTGGCAAAGCGGGCGAGCTTCTGAAACAACTTGTTGTAGTCATAGACAGACAAAGAGCCTTGCTTCAGGTTGCGGAATTCCTCACGCTTGCTTTCAACCACGCTCTGGGGAATATGATGAGCTCGGAAATCTTGATGGAATTCATCCCAAGTGATAACACGTCCACCTCTAGAGTCCTTTCACTGCTGGAACCATTCTGCAGCTTGATCTTTAAGTTGGAATGAAGCGAACTTGACAAAGTCCTCAGGCTTGACGTTACTGCACTCGAAATGCTTGCACAGATCCACAAGCCAATCGTCAGCATCGGTTGCCTCAACACAATTGCTGAAAGTCTTTGGCCCGTTAGCAAGGAACTGGTTGAGTGTAGCAAAGTGATTCTGATTGTTGCCTTGATTCCCTTGGTTGCCTTGATTGCGCTCTTGAAGAATTTGCATGATCAACTGTGTGTTTGCATTGGTTGCGGCCATCATAGCTTGCCATGCCTCCGGAGGAGGGGGAGGTGGTGGCGGATCAGTATTCGGAGTCATGCGCGTTGGAGGAGCCATCCTGAAGAGGTTGACATCCATCAGCACATAGATAGACAAATATTGAAGCTGAATCCAACGGCATGAAAATTGCAACATATAGTCTTCACATCCGAACAAAATGAACGAATGCATTCCTCTTGAAATGGTCACATATCCGTAAATTGAGAAGCCATGTAGAATTAAGGTAGAGAAATAAATCAACAAGGTACGGATCAAGAACGAATAATCGGTAAGAAATCCCAATCTCAAACCAAATATCCGTGGAAGAAGAACTAGAGCTACTAGAATTCCCTCCTATGAAACTCCCGAACCTTTCCGGTTATGCAATCAAGTGTTGGGGATACAGGGGAAGCATAATATCTCACCCAAACTAGCAAATCCTACATCCAGCTGTATCCATCCTTCAACACATAACAAAGAAAAACTTCGGAAACCATCTACCTCAACCTTCGAAAAGCATCCGTTATACAAGTTATGGCGATACTCCCGAACTCCCGCCCCAGTACTGGGTGGCGTCGAGGTTATCTCACCAACGAACTGCATAAAAGAGATTTTCGATGTCGGCGTACTAAACTCAGGTATTCTAGAACTTCAACGATAAAATTATGATGACAACACCTCAGAGCTCAACTCCCCAGGACACTTCCACTAAACCCCTGACAGGAGGCACCAAGACAATGTTCTCATCATAAAACCATCGGAACGATTCCAAGATACCCGCGTGATCCTAAATTTTTTTTAGTGAAATTTGAGAAGAGAAGAGTCAAAACTCTACATCAGGATGCCTTACCAGAGCGATGAGGAGATTGGGAAGTAAAAAGAATTCCTAAACTCTCCGATATATAATTCCTAAATGACTCAAAACATTTTTCTAGACACAACTCAGCCGCTAAAAACGATCAAGCAATGGGGCTCCTAAGGTCAAGGAAAGCTCTGATTACCAACTTGTAACACCCTCGATGCGACTATAGCTCCCACGTGTCGAGGCACGACTTAGAGACATAATCGCATTGAAGGCATATGTCGCAAGTTAGGCAATCTTCACAACATCCCATGAAATATGATAATAAAAGGGGAGATAACATAGTTGGCTTACACTCGCCACGTCAATCAAGTACATAAATAACATTACATCATCCAAACACTCATGGCCCGACTACGACTTCAAAATAAAAGATAACCCAACATGCGACAACGGTCCCGTTCACCCCCAACTGGGCACCACTACTGATCATCAGGAAAGGAAACATAGTAACGTTGAGAGTCTTCGTCGAACTCCCACTTAAGCTCAAGCGCGTCTCCTGGAGCGGAATCATCAGGCCCTGCATCTGGTGTTATAGTAATCTGTGAGCCACAGGGACTCAGCAATCTCGCACCCTTGCGATCAAGACTATTTAAGCTTATAGGTAAGGCAAGGTAAATATATGTGGAGCTGCAGCAAGCGACTAGCAAAAATATGGTGGCTAACTTATTCGCAAAAGAGAGCAAGAAGAGGAGGAAAAGCGCGAGCGAGAAACTAGAGAACAACATGCGCAAGAATTACTCCAACACCGTGTCCATTTCCCGGACTCCGCCGAGAAGAGGCCATCATGGTAACACACTCAGTTGATTCATTTTAATTAAGTTAAGGTTAAAGTTATCTACAACCGGACATTAACAAATTCCCATCTACCCATAACCGCGGGCACGGCTTTCGAAAGTTCAAATCCCTGCAGGGGAGTCCCAACTTAGCCCATGACAAGCTCTCACGGTCAACGAAGGAATAGACCTCCTCCCAAGACGTTCCGATCAGACTCGGTATCTCGGTTCTTCAAGACAACTCCGACAATGGTAAAACAAGTCCAGCAACACCACCCGCTATGCCGACAAATCCCGATAGGAGCTGCACATATCTCGTTCTCAGGGCACACCGGATAAGCTAAGCGTACGGGAACCAACGTAACCCAAGTTGCCAAGGGATGGCCCCGCACGGTGCTCTAGGTTTGACCAACACTCAGAGGAGCGCTGGCCCAGGGGGTTTAAAATAAGATGACCCTTGAGTCCGCGAAACCCAGGGGAAAAGGCTAGGTGGCAAATGGTAAAACCAAGGTTGGGCATTGCTGGAGGAGTTTTATTCAAAACGGACTGTCAAGGGGTTCCCATTATAACCCAACCGCGTAAGGAACGCAAAATCCGGGAACATAACACCGATATGACGGAAACTAGGGCGGCAAGAGTGGAACAAAACACTAGGAGAGAGGCCGAGCCTTCCACCCTTCACCAAGTATATAGATGCATTAAGATAACAAGATAATATAATGATATCCCAACAACTAAATAAATGTTCCAACAAGGAACGGCCTCCAATCTTCACCTGCAACTAGCAACGGTATAAGAGGGGCTGAGCAAAGCGGTAACATAGCCAATCAACGGTTTTCTAGGACAAGGTGGGTTAGAGGTTTGACATGGCAATTTGGGAGGCTTGAAAGCAAGTGGTAGGCATCGTAGCATTGGCATAGCAAAAGAGCGAGCAAACTAGCATAGCAAAGATAGTAGTGATTTCGAGGGTATGATCATCTTGCCTGCACGGTTGTCAGAGTTGACTGGATCCTCGAAAGAAAACTAAACGGGATCCTCGTTAGCGAACTCGTCTCCCGGCTCTACCCAAACAAGACAAACAAGCAACAAGGACACAATCAACCACGTGCAAGGATCATACAAGATGATGCAAAGACGATATGCTATGCGGGATGTGATGTGGGATGCATATGCAAGATGTGACAAGGAAATGCAAGAACCTGGCCTCAACTTGGAAATCCAAGGGTGCCACTGGAAAGATGAGATGAAATCGCTTGAAAACGATATAAAGAACGCCGGAATCGGAGCTACGGTTTGGAAATGACAAGCGATTCAAATATGACACCGGTCTGCGATTTACAGCAAGTAGGCATCTAAATGCAATGAGATGAACATGCTACAGCACCCAAACATGACAACAAAATACATGGCATGGATTCATACAAAATTCTTAAGAAAAGTCTAGCACTGAGCTACGGCCAATTCATCCATTAACAGGTTCAAACAAACATGGCAAAAATGCATATGGCAAACAGATTTCAGACTTAGTGAAATTAACACTTGTCTGGAATTTCAGATCAGATAGCACTCTTCGGAGCAACAAAACTACATGCTACAGGACCTGAACATGGCAAAGTAAATCATGGCATGGAGCTAATCAAAGATCTTAACAAAAGTCCTTTAGTGACCTTGAGCCAAAAGATATCAGAAAATACAATTGCAAGCATGTGAACATAGCAAAAACATAATCAGTTTTCAGACTTAGTGAAAACTGACACGTGCTGAAACATAACTCAAGTAGGCATGTTTACGAGCTCGATGCACTCACTACGGAGCAAGTCATGACAAGCTAAGCATACATCTATCAAGAATACACAAAATTCAAGCTAGACATGGCAATAACAATAACATAGCATGCACGGATCAACTACAACATCATCGGCAAAATTGCAAACAAGTTGACAATCTGCCCAGATTCACAAAGTAGCAAAAGTAGAGCTCGATTGACTCAAGCTAGGGTGCTCCATAATTACAAACAAAGACATGGATGGATAGAGCACTACAATATTAACAAAACATCCTTACTGATCATCCTCAAAAGAGGCACGGATCTCTAGGAAACAACATGAACATATGACAACATGAGATAAACAGATCAAGGACTTAGTGGAATTGCTAAGTCCCTGAAATCAGAATTACCAAGTGCACCACTTTGCAAGCTTGTGCTAGTCACCACACACATCACAAAAATACATGGGTTGCACCTCTGGAAAGATCACAAAACCCTTAACAAAACATATGTAGAACTCATGGGCATATCAGGCACATATTAATCATGGCAAAAATGACAAAAAGCTAAATGGAGTAGCAGATCTGACAAATATCTCAAGTAGCCCTCTTCTAACAGCATTTCGGGCATCAAGATGAACTCAAATGAAAATGATGCAATGGAATGGAATGATGTACTCTCTGAGATGAACATTTTGATGTGCTATATGCATGAATCGGAGCTACGGATGCAAAGTTACGGAGCTATGAACATGGGCATATGGATCTGAAAATTCCGAGGACTTAGTAGAAAAAATCAACCTCCGGATCTAGGGTTTCGGTGGCACGCAAAACGAGGCGGTGGCGCACGCACTGTAGCCGGCGGCGGGGACGAAGCCGGAGGAGGGGGAGACGGTCGGGCGGCGGTGGATGGCCGGAGTGGCCGCGGCGCTCGCCGGCGATGGCGGCGCGGTCGGGCTGGGCGGCGGGGCGGCGGAGGCGGCGGAGCACGGCTCGCGGCGGCCGGCGTCGAAGCCCGCGGCGGCGGCGGAGGTGGCTCGGGCGCCGGCGTCGGAGAAGGAAGCGGCGGGCGGGGCGCGGCGGCTCGGGCCCTCGGGGGCCGGCCTTGGGCCTGGCGGGCCCGCGCGGGTGGCGGTGCGGCGATGTGGGCACGCTGCCACGTGGCGGTCGGTGGCTGGCTGCGGCGACTTTATCCGGCCCGGACGGACGTGTCCGGCCGGTGCGGAGGCGATATTTAGGGTTTTGGATGAGGGGGGATCCGGATTTTCGGAGGGGGGTGTGTAAATAGGCATAGAGGGAGCTAGGAGAGTCCAAATGAGGTGCGGTTTTCGGCCACGCGATCGTGATCGAACGATCTAGATGATGGAGAAGGCTTAGGTGGGTATTGGGCCAAATTGGAGGGGTGTTGGGCTGCAACACACACGAGGCCTTTTCGGTCCCTCGGTTAACCGTTGGAGTATCAAACGAAGTCCAAATGATATGAAACTTGACAGGCGGTCTACCGGTAGTAAACCAAGGCCGCTTGGCAAGTCTCGGTCCAATCCGGAATGTTTAATCCCCACACACGAAAGAAAGGTAGGAATGACCACCGGAGGAGAACGAAGCGCCGGAATGCAAAACGGACAACGGGGAGAATGCTCGAATGCATGAGACGAACACGTATGCAAATGCAATGCACATGATGACATGATATGAGATGCATGACAATGATAACAACACACGGAGACAAAGACCCGAATCCGAGAAAATAAAATAACTTAACGTTGGAAACGGCAAGAGTTGGAGTACAAATTGGGAAAGTTACATCCGGGGTGTTACACTCTGACTATGAGATTATGCAACTCCCGATTACCAAAGGAACACTTTGTGTGCTACCAAACATCACAACGTAACTGGGTTATTATAAAGGTACTCTGCAGGTGTCTCCAATGGTACTTGTTGAGTTGGCATAAATCGAGATTACGATTTGTCACTCCGATTGTCGGAGAGGTATCTCTAGGCCCTCTCAGTAATTGATACGTCTCCAACGTATCGATAATTTTTGATTGCTCCATGCTATATTATCTACTGTTTTGGACTATATTGGGCTTTATTTTCCACTATTATATTATTTTTGGGACTAACCTATTAACCGGAGGCCCAGCCCAGAATTGCTGTTTTTTTTGGCCTATTTTAGTGTTTCAGATAAACAGAATATCAAACAGAGTCCAAACGGAATGAAATCTTTGGGAACGTGATTTTCTCACCGAACGTGATCCAAGAGAGTTGGACCCTGCTCCAAGGAACAAAAGAGGCGGTCACGAGGGTGGGGGGGCGCCCCCCCTAGGGCGCGCCCCCTGCCTCGTGGGCCCCTCGTTGCTCCTCCGGCGTACTTCTTCCTCCTATATATACACGTACCCCCAAACGACTAGAACAGGAGCCAAAAACCTAATTCCACCGCCGCAACTTTGTGTATCCATGAGATCCCATCTTGGGGCCTGTTCCGGAGCTCCGTCGAAAGAGGGCCGTCATCACGGAGGGCTTCTACATCATCATAGCCTCTCCGATGAAGTGTGAGTGGTTTACTTAAGACCTTCAGGTCCATAGTTAGTAGCTAGATGGCTTCTTCTCTCTCTTTGAATCTCAATACAAAGTTCTCCCCCTCTCTTGTGGAGATCTATTCGATGTAATCTTATTTTTGCGGTGTGTTTGTTGAGACCGATGAATTGTGGGTTTATGATCAAGTCTATCTATGAATAATATTTGAATCTTCTCTGAATCCTTTTATGTATGATTGGTTATCTTTGCAAGTCTCTTCGAATTATCTGTTTGGTTTGGCCAGCTAGATTGGTAGTTCTTGCCATGGGAGAAGTGCTTAGCTTTGGGTTCGATCTTGCGGTGTCCTTACCCAGTGACAGAAGGGGCAGCAAGGCACGTATTGTATCGTTGACATCGAGGATAACAATATGGGGTTTATTTCATATTGCATGAATTTATCTCTCTACATCATGTCATCTTGCTTAAGGTGTTACTCTGTTTTTAACTTAATACTCTAGATGCATGCTGGATAGCGGTCGATGAGTGGAGTAATAGTAGTAGATGTAGAATCGTTTCGATCTACTTGTCACGGACATGATGCCTATATACATGATCATGCCTAGATATTCTCATAACTATGCTCAATTCTGTCAATTTCTCAACAGTAATTTGTTCACCCATCGTAGAATACTTATGCTCTTGAGAGAAGCCACTAGTGAAACCTATGGCCCTCGGGTCTATTCTCATCATATCAATCTCCATTACTTTAATCTTGCTTTGCTTTTTTACTTTGCTTTTACTTTTTTACTTTGCATCTTTATACCAAAAATATTATATCTATCAGATCTCACTCTCGTAAGTGACCGTGAAGGGCTTGACAACCCCTAATCACGTTGGTTGCGAGTAGCTATCGCTTTGTGCAGGTACGAGGGACTTGAGCGTGGGCTCCTACTGTATTGATACCTTGGTTCTCAAAAACTGAGGGAAATACTTACGCTACTCTGCTGCATCATCCATTCCTCTTCGGGGAAAACCAACGCAAGCTCAAGACATAGCAAGAAGGATTTCTGGCGCCGTTGCCGGGGAGTCTACGCAAAAAGTCAACATACCAAGTACCCATCACAATCCCTATCTCTCGCATTACATTATTTGCCATTTGCCTCTCATTTTCCTCTCCCCCCCAATTTACCCTTGCCATTTTATTTGCCCTCTCTCTCTCCCTATCCTCCCTCTCTATTTGCCTCTTTTTGCCTGTTTGCTTTTTGTTTGCTCGTGTGTTAGTTTGCGTGTGTGTCGCGATGGTTCAAGATACTACTAAATTGTGTGACTTCACCAATACCAATAATAATGATTTCCTTAGCACTCCGATTGCTCCTCTTACCGATGCTGAATCTTGTGAAATTAATACTGCTTTGTTGAATCTTGTTATGAAAGATCAATTCGCTGGCCTTCCTAGTGAAGATGCCGCTACTCATTTGAATAGCTTCGTTGATTTATGTGATATGCAAAAGAAAAAAGATGTCAATAATGATGTCGTTAAATTGAGGCTATTTCCTTTTTTGCTTAGAGATCGTGCTAAAGCTTGGTTTTCGTCTTTGCCTAAGAATAGTATTGATTCATGGAACAAGTGCAAAGATGCTTTTATCTCTAAGTATTTTCCTCCTGCTAAGATCATCTCTCTTAGAAATGATATTATGAACTTTAAACAACTTGATCATGAACATGTTGCACAAGCTTGGGAGAGAATGAAATTAATGATACGTAATTGCCCTACTCATGGTTTGAATTTGTGGATGATTATACAAAATGTTTATGCCGGATTGAATTTTGCTTCTAGAAATTTTTTAGATTCGGCCGCGGGAGGCACTTTTATGGAAATCACTTTAGGAGATGCTACTAAACTCCTAGATAATATTATGGTTAATTATTCTCAATGGCATACTGAAAGATCTTCTAACAAAAAGGTGCATGCGATAGAAGAAATTAATGTGTTGAGTGGAAAGATGGATGAACTTATGAAATTATTTGCTACTAAGAGTGTTTCTTCCAATCCTAATGATATGCCTTTGTCTACTTTGATTGAGAATAACAATGAATCTATGGATGTGAATTTTGTTGGTAGGAATAATTTTGGTAACAACGCTTATAGAGGGAATTTTAATCCTAGGCCACATCCTAGTAAGCCTTCTAATAATTATGGGAATTCCTACAATAACTCTTATGGAAACTATAATAAGATACCCTCTGATTTTGAATCTAATATTAAAGAATTTATTTCTTCGCAAAGAATTTTAATGCTATGATTAAAGAAAAATTGCTTAAGATTGATGATTTGGCTAGGAACGTTGATAGAATTGCTCTTGATGTTGATTCTTTGAAACTTAGATCTATTCCACCTAAGCATGATATCAATGAGTCTCTAAAAGCCATGAGAATTTCAATTGATGAGTGTAAGGAAAGAACCGCTAGGATGCGTGCTTCCAAAGATGCCTTTATTAAAGCGTGTTCTTCTAGTACCTATGAAAATCAAGATGAAGATCTAAAAGTTATTGATGTGTCTTCTATTAAATCTTTATTTTGCAATATGAATCTTGATGAAACTGAATATGATCTTCCTTTACCTAGAAGGCGTTCTAAAAATTCGGAGTTTTTAGATCTTAATGATGAAATTGATGAAAGTGGGATTGAAAGAAATAAAAATCTAGATGTTGCTAAACCCACTATATTGGATTTCAAGGAATTTAATTATGAAAGTTGCTCTTTAATTGATTGTATTTCCTTGTTTCAATCCGTGCTAAATTCTCCACATGCTTATAGTCAAAATAAAGCCTTCACCAAACATATTGTTGATGCCTTGATGCAATCTTGTGAAGAAAAACTTGAGTTGAAAGTTTCTATCCCTAGAAAACTCTATGATGAGTGGGAACCAACTATTAAAATTAAAATTAAAGATCATGAGTTTTATGCTTTGTGTGATTTGGGTGCTAGTGTCTCTACTATTCCCAAGACTTTGTGTGATTTACTAGATTTCCGTAACTATGATGATTGCTCTCTAAACTTGCATCTTGCGGATTCCACTATTAAGAAACCTATGGGAAGGATTAATGATGTTCTTATTGTTGCAAATAGGAATTATGTGCCGGTAGATTTCATTGTTCTTGATATAGATTGCAATCCTTCTTGCCCTATTATTCTTGGTAGACCTTTCCTTAGAACGGTTGGTGCGATTATTGATATGAAGGAAGGGAATATTAGATTTCAACTTCCATTAAAAAATGGCATGGAACACTTTCCAAGAAAGAAAATAAAATTACCATATGAAATTATCATGAGAGCCACTTATGGATTGCCTACCAAAGATGGCAATACCTAGATCTATCCTCACTTTTATGCCTAGCTAGGGGCGTTAAAGGATAGCGCTTGTTGGGAGGCAACCCAATTTTATTTTTATTCCTTGCCTTTTGCTCCTGTTTAGTAATAAATAAATTATTTATCCTCTGTTTTGTTTGTGTTTTTTTGTGTTTAATTAGTGTTTGTGCCAAGTAGAACCGTTGGGAAGACTTGGGGAAAGTCTTGTTGAACTTGCTGTAAAAAACAGAAACTTTAGTGCTCACGATAACTGCTGTCATTTTTATTTGAAGAGTGATATTTAGTTAATTCTTTTTGGAGATGATTAATAGATAAATTCCTCACGTACAGCAATTTATTTTAGAATTTTTGGGGTTCCAGATCTTGCGCTAGCTACAGATTACTACAGACTGTTCTGTTTTTTACAGATTCTGTTTTTCGTGTGTTGTTTGCTTATTTTGATGAATCTATGGCTAGTAAAATAGCTTATAATACATAGAGAAGTTGTAATAAAGTAGGTTTAACACCAATATAAATAAAGAATGAGTTCATTACAGTACCTTGAAGTGGTCTTTTGTTTTCTTTCGCTAACAGAGCTCACGAGATTTCTATTTTGAGTTTTGTGTTGTGAAGTTTTCAAGTTTTGGATGAATTCTTTTGATGGATCATGGAACAAGGAGTGGCAAGAGCATAAGCTTGGGGATGCCCATGGCACCCCCAAGATAATCCAAGGACACCAAGAAGTCAAAGCTTGGGGATGCCCCGGAAGGCATCCCCTCTTTCGTCCACTTCCATCGGTAATTTACTTGGAACTATATTTTTATTCACCAACATGATATGTGTTTTGCTTGGAGCGTCTTGTATTATTTGTGTCTTTGTGTCTTAGTGTGCCACAATAATCCTTGCTGTACGCACCTTTTAAGAGAGCCATACATGAATTAAAATTTGATAGAATACTCTATGTGCTTCACTTATATCTTTTGAGCGTTATAATTTTGCTCTATGTGCTTCACTTATATCTTTTGAGCTAAGTAGTTTTGCTCTATGTGCTTCACTTATATCTTTTGAGCGTTATAGTTTTGCTCTATGTGCTTCACTTAGATCTTTTAGAGCACGGTGGTGGATTCGTTTTAAAGAAACTATTGGTCTCTCATGCTTCACTTAAATTATTTTGAGAGTCTCTTAATAGCATGGTAACTTGCTTAATAATAATATGCTTGGTATTCAAGATTTGTGAAACTTTCTTTTGAGTGTGTTGAATACTAAGAAAAGATTGAAGCATGCTAATTGTTTTGAGATATGGAGGTGATAATATTAAAGTCATGCTAGTTGAGTAGTTGTGAATTCAAAGAATACTTGTGTTAAGGTTTGTGATTCCCGTAGCATGCACGTATGGTGAACCGTTATGTGATGAAGTCGGAGCATGATTTATTTATTGATTGTCTTCCTTATGAGTGGCGATCGGGGACGAGCGATGGTCTTTTCCTACCAATATATCCCCCTAGGAGCATGCGCGTAATACTTTGCTTTGATAACTTCTAGATTTTTGCAATAAGTATATGAGTTCTTTATGACTAATGTTGAGTCCATGGGTTATACACACTCTCACCCTTCCACCTTTGCTAGCCTCTCTAATACCGCGCACCTTTCGCTGGTATCATACACCTACCATATACCTTCCTCAAAACAGCCACCATACCTACCTATTATGGCATTTCCATAGCCATTCCGAGATATATTGCCATGCAACTTTCCACCGTTCTGTTCATGACTCACTCCATCATTGTCATATTGCATATCCCGGTACACCGCTGGATGCATTCACATAGAGTCATATTTTGTTCTAAGTACCGAGTTGTAATTGTTGAGTTATAAGAAAAATAAAAGTGCGATGATCATCATTGTTAGAGCATTGTCCCAGTGAGGAAAGAATGATGGATACTATGATTCCCCCATAAGTCGGGATGAGACTCCGGATGAAAAATAAATAAAAAAGAGGCCAAAGAAGCCCAAATAAAAAGAGGCCATAAAAAAAGGAGAAAAGGCCCAAACAAAAAAATGAGAGAAAAAGAGAGAAGGGACAATGTTACTATCCTTTTACCACACTTGTGCTTCAAAGTAGCACCATGATCTTCATAGTAGAGAGTCTCTCATGTTATCACTTTCATATACTAGTGGGAATTTTTCATTATAGAACTTGGCTTGTATATTCCAATGATGGGCTTCCTCAAAAAATTGCCATAGGTCTTCATGAGCAAGCAAGTTGGATGCACACCCACTTAGTTTCTTTTTGAGCTTTCATATACTTATAGCTCTAGTGCATCCGTTGCATGGCAATCCCTACTCACTCACATTGATATCTATTGATGGGCATCTCCATAGCCCGTTGATACGCCTAGTTGATGTGAGACCATCTTCTCCTTTTTGTCTTCTCCACAACCACCATTCTATTCCACCTATAGTGCTATATCCATGGCTCACGCTCATGTATTGCGTGAAGATTGAAAAAGTTTTGAAAAAGTTAGAGTATGAAACAATTGCTTGGCTTGTCATTGGGGTTGTGCATGATTTAAATACTTTGTGTGGTGAAGATGGAGCATAGCCAGACTATATGATTTTGTAGGGATAACTTTCTTTGGCCATGTTATTTTGAGAAGACATAATTGCTTTATTAGTATGCTTGAAGTATTATTATTTTTTATGTCAATCTAAACTTTTGTCTTGAATCTTTATAATCTGAATATTCATACCACAATTAAGAAGATTTACATTGAAATTATGCCAAGTAGCACTCCACATCAAAAATTCTCTTTTTATCATTTACCTACTCGAGGACGAGCAGGAATTAAGCTTGGGGATGCCTGATACGTCTCCAACGTATCTATAATTTTTGATTGCTCCATGCTATATTATCTACTGTTTTGGACTATATTGGGATTTATTTTCCACTTTTATATTACTTTTGGGACTAACCTATTAACCGGAGGCCCAGCCCAGAATTGCTGTTTTTTGCCTATTTCAGTGTTTCGGATAAACGGAATATCAAACAGAGTCCAAACGGAATAAAATCTTCCGAAACGTGATTTTCTCACCGAACGTGATCCAGGAGACTTGGACCCTGCTCCAAGGAACAAAAGAGGCGGTCATGAGGGTGGGGGGCGCCCCCCCCTAGGGCGCGCCCCCTGCCTCATGGGCCCCTCGTTGCTCCTCCGGCGTACTTCTTCCTCCTATATATACACACGTACCCCCAAACGTCAGAACAGGAGCCAAAAACCTAATTCCACCGCCGCAACTTTCTGTATCGACGAGATCTCATCTTGGGGCCTATTCCGGAGCTCCGCCGCAAGAGGGACGTCATCACGGAGGGCTTCTACATCATCATAGCCTCTCCGATGAAGTGTGAGTAGTTTACTTAAGACCTTTGGGTCCATAGTTAGTAGCTAGATGGCTTCTTCTCTCTCTTTGAATCTCAATACAAAGTTCTCCCCCTCTCTTGTGGAGATCTATTCGATGTAATCTTCTTTTTGCGGTGTGTTTGTTGAGACCAATGAATTGTGGCTTCTTCTCCAACGTATCTATAATTTTTGATTGCTCCATGCTATATTATCTACTGTTTTTGGACTATATTGGGCTTTATTTTCCACTTTTATATTATTTTTGGGACAAACCTATTAACTGGAGGCCCAGCCCAGAATTGCTGTTTTTTGCCTATTTCAGTGTTTCGAAGAAACAGAATATCAAACGGAGTCCAAACAGAAAAATCCTTTTTGGAACGTGATTTTCTTCTTGGATAAGACCCAGGAGACTTGGACCCTACTCCAAGAAGTACCGGAGGCGGTCACGAGGGTAGGGGGCACCCCCCCCTACAGGGCGCGCCCCCTGCCTCGTGGGCCCCTCGGTGCTCCACCGACGTACTCCTTCATCCTATATATACGCACGTACCCCCAAACGATCAGAACAGGAGCCAAAAACCTAATTCCACCGCCGCAACTTTCTGTATCCATGAGATCCCATCTTGGGGCCTGTTCTAGAGCTCCGCCGGTGAGGGCATTCATCACGGAGGGCTTCTACATCATCATAGCCCCTCCGATGAAGTGTGAGTAGTTTACCTCAGACCTTCGGGTCCATAGTTAGTAGCTAGATGGCTTCTTCTCTCTTTTTGGATCTCAATACAAAGTTCTCCCCCTCTCTTGTGGAGATCTATTCGATGTAATCTTCTTCTTTTGCGGTGTGTTTGTTGAGACCGATGAATTGTGGGTTTATGATCAAGTCTATCTATGAACAATATTTGAATCTTCTCTGAATTCTTTTATATATGATTGGTTATCTTTGCAAGTCTCTTCGAATTATCCGTTTGGTTTGGCCAGCTAGATTGGTAGTTCTTGCCATGGGAGAAGTGCTTAGCTTTGGGTTCGATCTTGCGGTGTCCTTTCCTAGTGACAGAAGGGGCATCAAGGCACGTATTGTATCATTGACATCGAGGATAACAAGATGGGGTTTATTTCATATTGCTTGAATCTATCTCTCTACATCATGTCATCTTGCTTAAGGCGTTACTCTGTTTTTAACTTAATACTCTAGATGCATGCTGGATAGCGGTCGATGAGTGGAGTAATAGTAGTAGATGCAGAATCGTTTCGATCTACTTGTCACGGACGTGATGCCTATATACATGATCATGCCTAGATATTCTCATAACTATGCTCAATTCTGTCAATTGCTCAACAGTAATTTGTTCACCCACCGTAGAATACTTATGCTCTTGAGAGAAACCACTAGTGAAACCTATGGCCCCCGGGTCTATTCTCATCATATCAATCTCCATTACTTTAATCTTGCTTTGCCTTTAACTTTGCTTTTACTTTTTACTTTGCATCTTAATACCAAAAATATTATATCTATCAGATCTCACTCTCGTAAGTGACCGTGAAGGGCTTGACAACCCCTAACTGTGTTGGTTGCGAGTAGCTATCGCTTTGTGCAGGTACGAGGGACTTGATCGTGGGCTCCTACTGGATTGATACCTTGGTTCTCAAAAACTGAGGGGAATACTTATGCTACTCTACTGCATCATCCCTTCCTCTTCGGGAAAAACCAACGCAAGCTCAAGACGTAGCAGTAATGCACATCACTATAAGCCTTGCAAAGCAATGCAACAAATAAGTTAGTCGCGGGATAGTGCATTACGGAACGAGTAAAGATACTTGCTGGTAACGAGACTGAACTATGAATTGAGATACCGACGATTGGATCTCGTGCAAGTAACATACCAATGACAAAGGGAACAACGTATGTTGGTATGCGGTTTGACCGATAAAGATCTTCATAGAATATGTAGGAGCCAATATGAACATCCAGGTTCCGCTATTGGTTATTTACCCGAGACGTGTCTCGGTCATGTCTACATAGTTCTCGAACCCGTAGGGTCCACACGCTTAACGTTCGGTGACAATCGGTATTATGAGTTTATGTGATTTGATGTACCGAAGGTAGTTCAAAGTCCCAGATGAGATCGGGGACATGACGAGGAGTCTCGAAATGGTCAAGACGTAAAGATCGATATATTGGACGACTATATTCGGACATCGTAAAGGTTCCGAGTGATTCGGGTATTTTTCGGGGTACCGGGGAGTTACGGGAATACGAGGAAGAAGTAATGGGCCTCATAGGCCAAGTGGTGGAAGAGAGGAGGCAGGGCGCGCGGCCCCCTAGCCCAAACCGAATTGGACTAGGGGGTCGGCCCCCCTTTCCTCCTTTCCTCCCTCTCCTTCCTTCTCCTTCTCCTCCTTCCTTTCCTCCTCCTAGTAGGAGTAGGAAAGGGGAGTCCTACTCCTACTAGGAGGAGGACTCCTCCTCCTGGAGCGCCCTACAGGGGCCGGCCGGCCTCCCCCCTTGCTCCTTTATATACGGGGGCAGGGGCACCCTAGTACACACAAGTTGATCATTGATACCTTAGCCGTGTGCGGTGCCCCCCTCCACCATAATCCACCTCGATCATATCATAGCGGTGCTTAGGCGAAGCCCTGCGTCGGTAGCAACATCATCACTGTCAACATGCCGTCGTGCTGACGGAACTCTCCCGTGAAGCTCTGTTGGATCGGAGTTCATGGGACGTCATTGAGCTGAACGTGTGCTGAACTCGGAGGTGCCATGCGTTTGGTACTTGGATCGGTCAGATCGTGAAGACGTTCGACTACATCAACCGTGTTCTCATAACGCTTCCGCTTACGGTCTACGAGGGTATGTGGACGATGCTCTTCCCTCTCGTTGTTATGCATCACCATGATCTTGCATGTGCGTAGGAAATTTTTGAAATTACTACGTTCCCCAACAGTGGCATCCGAGCCAGGTTTATGCGTAGATGTCATATGCACGAGTAGAACACAAAGGAGTTGTGGGCGTGGGTATATACATATTGCTTGGCGTGATTAGTTGATTCTTGATTCAGCGGCATTGTTGGATGAAGCGGACAAGACCGACATTACGCGTACACTTACGCGAGACTGGTTCTACCGACGTGCTTCGCACAAAGGTGGCTAGTGGGTGTCTATTTCTCCAGCTTTAGTTGAATCGGATTCAATGAACAAGGTTCTTTCTGAAGATCAAAAAGCAATCACTATACCGCGTTGTGGTTTTTGATGCGTAGGTAAGAACGGTTCTTGCTCAGCCCGTAGCAGCCACGTAAAACTTGCAACAACAAAGTAGAGGACGTCTAACTTGTTTTTGCAGGGCATGTTGTGATGTGATATGGTCAAGACATGATGCTATATTTATTGTATGAGATGATCATATTTTGTAACGGAGTTACCGGCAACTGGCAGAATCCTTATGGTTGTCTCTTTATTGCATAAGATGCAAGCGCCAAATAATTGCTTTAATTTATCTCTATGCGATAGCAATAGTTGCAAGAGAAATAGTTGGCGAGACGACCATGTGATGACACATTGATATAGATCAAGATGATGGATATCATGGTGTCATGCCGGTGACAATGGAGATCATGACGATACTTTGGAGATGGAGACCAAAGGCACAAGATGATGATGGCCATATCATGTCACATATTTTGATTGCATGTGATGTTTATCCTTTATGCATCTTATTTTGCTTAGTTTGACGGTAGCTTTATAAGATGATCCCTTACTATAATTTCAAGGTATAAGTGTTCTCCCTAAGTATGCACCGTTGCCAAAGTTCGTCGTGCCGAGACACCACGTGATGATCGGGTGTGATAAGCTCAACGTTCATCTACAATGGGTGTAAGACAGTTTTGCACACGTGGAATACTCAGGTTAAACTTGACGAGCCTAGCATATGCAGATATGGCCTCGGAACACAGGAGACCGAAAGGTCAAGCGTGAATCATATAGTAGATATGATCAACATAGTGATGTTCCCCATTGAAAACTACTCCATCTCACGTGATGATCGGACATGGTTTAGTTGATTTGGATCACGTGATCATTTAGATGACTAGAGGGATGTCTATCTAAGTGGGAGTTCTTAAGTAATACGATTAATTGAACTTTAATTTATCATGAACTTAGTCCTGATAGTATTTGCATAACTATGTTGTAGATCAATAGCTCACGATGTTGCTCCCCATTTATTTTGATATGTTCCTAGAGAAAAACTATGTTGAAAAATGTTAGTAGCAATGATGCGTACTAGATCCGTAATATGAGGTTTATCCTCATTGCTGCATAGAAGAATTATGTCCTTGATGCACCCCTAGGTGACAGACCAATTGCAGGAGCAAAAGCAGACGTTATGAACGTTTGGCAAGCTCGATATGATGACTACTTGATAGTTTAGTGCACCATGCTTTACGGCTTAGAATCGGAGCTTCAAAGACATTTTTGAAACACCACGGAGCATATGAGATGTTCCAAGAGTTGAAATTAGTATTTCAGACTCATGCCCATGTCGAAAGGCTTAACACCTTTGACAAGTACTTTGCCTACAAGATGGAGGAGAATAGCTCAACTAGTGAGCATGTGTTCAGAATGTCTGAGTACTACAATCGCTTGAATCAAGTGTGAGTTAATCTTCCAGATAAGATAGTGATTGAGAAAGTTCTCTAGTCACTATCACCAAGTTACTAGAACTTCGTGATGAACTATAATATGCAAGGGATAACGGAAACGATTCCCAAGCTCTTCGTGATGCTGAAATCGACGAAGGTAGAAATCAATAAAGAGCATCAAGTGTTGATGGTTAACAAGACCACTAGTTTCAAGAAAATGGGAAAGGGATAGAAGGGGAACTTCAAGAAGAACGGCAAGCAAGGTTTTGCTCAAGTGAAGAAGCCCAAGTCTGGACCTAAGCCTGAGACTGAGTGCTTCTACTGCAAAGGGACTGGTCACCGGAAGCGGAACTGCCCCAAGTATTTGGCGGCTAAGAAGGATGGCAAGGTGAACAATGGTATATTGGATATACATGATATTGATGTGTACTTTACTAGTGTTTATAGCAACCCCTCGGCATTTGATACTGGTTCAGTTGCTAAGAGTAGAAACTCGAAATAGGAGTTGCAGAATAAACAGAAACTAGTTAAGGGCGAGGTGACGATGTGTGTTGGAAGTAGTTCCAAGATTGATATGATCATAATCACACACTCCCTATACTTTCGGGATTAGTGTCGAACCTAAATAAGTGTTATTTGGTGTTTGGGTTAAGCATGAATATGATTTGATCATGTTTATTGCAATAGGATTATTCATTTAAGTCAAAGAATAATTGTTATTCTGTTAACGTGAATAAAACCTTGTATGGTCATACACCCAAGGCGAATGGTTTATTGAATCTCGATCGTAGTGATACACATATTCATAATATTGAAGCCAAAAGATGTAAAGTTAATAATGATAGTGCAACTTGTTTGTGGCACTGCCGTTTAGGTCATATTGGTGTAAAGCGCATGAAGAAAATCCATGCTGATGGGCTTTTGGAATCACTTGATTATGAATCAGTTGATGCTTGCGAACCATGCCTCATAGGCAAGATGACTAAGACTCCATTCTGCAGAACAATGGAGCAAGCAACTGACTTATTGGACATAATACATACTGATGTATGCGGTCCGATGGGTGTTGAGGCTCACGGCGGGTATCATTATTTTCTGACCTTCACAGATGATTTGAGCAGATATGGGTATATCTAATTGATGAAGCATAAGTCTGAAACATTTGAAAAGTTCAAAGAATTTCAGAGTGAAGTGAAAATCATCGTAACAAGAAAATAAAGTTTCTGTGATCTGATTGTGGAAGAGAATATTTGAGTTACGAGTTTGGTCTTCATTTGAAACAATGCGGAATAGTTTCGCAACTCACGCCACTTGGAACACCACAGGATAATGGTGTGTCCGAACGTCATAACCATACTTTATTGGATATGGTGCGATCTATAATGTCTCTTACCGATTTATCACTATCATGTTGGGATTATGCATTAGAGACAACTGCATCCACGTTAAGTAGGGCACCATTTAAATTCGTTGAGACGACACCATATGAACTATGGTTTGGCTAGAAACCTAAGCCGTTGTTTCTTAAAGATTGGGGCTGCGATGCTTATGTGAAAAAGTTTCAACATGATAAGCTCGAACCCAAATCGGAGAAATGTGTCTTCATAGAATACCCAAAGGAAACTGTTGGGTACACCTTCTATCACAGATCCAAAGGCAAGATCTGTGTTGCTAAAAGTGGATCCTTTCTAGAGAAGGAGTTTCTCTCGAAAGAAGTGAGTGGGAGGAATGTAGAACTTGATGAGGTAATTGTACCTTCTCCCGAATTGGAAAGTAGTTCATCACAGAAATCAGTTCTAGTGATCTCTACACCAATTAGTGAGGAAGCTAATGATGATGATCATGAAACTTCAGATCAAGTTACTACTAAACCTCGTAGGACAACCATAGTATGGTCCGCACTAGAGTGGTACGGTAATCCTTTATGGAAGTCATGTTACTATACCATGACGAACCTACGAACTATGAGGAAGTGATGATGAGCCCAGATTCCGCGAAATGGCTTGAGGCCATGAAATCTGAGATGGGATCCATGTATGAGAACAAAGTATGGACTTTGATTGACTTGCCCGATGATCGGTGAGTCATTAAGAATAAATGGATCTTCAAGAGGAAGACGGACGCTGATAGTAGTGTTACTATCTACAAAGTTCGAATTGTCGCAAAATGTTTTCGACAAGTTCAAAGTGTTGACTACGATGAGATTTTCTCACTCATATCAATGCTTAAAAGTCTGTCCGAATCATGTTAGCCGTTGCCGCATTTTATGAAATCTAGCAAATGGATGTCAAAACTGTATTCCTTCATGGATTTCTTAAAAGAAGAGTTGTATATGATGCAACCAGAAGGTTTTGTCGATCCTAAAGGTGCTAACAAAGTGAGCAAGCTCCAATGATCCATCTATGGATTGGTGCAAGCATCTCGGAGTTGGAATATATGCTTTGATAAAGTGATCAAAGCATATTGTTTTATACAGACTTGCGGTGAAGCCTGTATTTACAAGAAATTGAGTGGGAGCACAACATCATTTCTGATAAGTATATGTGAATGACATATTGTTGATCAAAAATAATGTAGAATTTTCTGGAAAGCATAAAGGAGTGTTTGAAAAGAGTTTTCCAAAGAAATACCTTGATGAAGCTGCTTACACATTGAGCATCGAGATCTATAGAGATAGATCAAGAAGCTTGATAAGTTTTTTCAATGAGTACATACCTTGACATGATTTTGAATTAGTTCAAAATGGAACAGTCAAAGAAGGAGTTCTTGCCTGTGTTGCAAGGTGTGAAGTTGAGTAGAGACTCAAAACCCGACCACGGCAGAAAATAGAAAGAGAATGAAATGTCATTCCCTATGCCTCAGTCATAGTTTCTATAAAGTATGCTATCTGTTTACCAGTCCTATTGTATACCTTAGCATATTTCTGGCAAGGGAGTACAATAGTGATCTAGGAGTAGATCACTGGACAGCGGTCAAAATTATCCTTAGAGGACTAAGGAAATATTTCTCGGTTATGGATGTGATAAAAAGAGTTCATCGTAAAGAGTTACGCCGATGCAAGTTTTTTACATCGATCTAGATGACTCTAAGTCTCTATCTGGATACATATTAAAAGTGGGAGGAATTAGCTAGAGTAGCTCCGTGCAGAGCTTTGTAGACATAGAAATTGCGAAATACATACGGATCTGAATGTTGCGGACCCGTAGACTAAACTTCTCTCACAAGCAAAACATGATCACTCTTTGGGTATTAATCACATAGCGATGTGAACTAGATTATTGACTCTAGCAAACCCTTTGTGTATTAGTCACATGGAGATGTGAACTAATCACATAAAGATGTGAACTAGATTATTGACTCTAGTGCAAGTGGGAGACTGAAGGAAATATGCCCTAGAGGCAATAATAAAGTTATTATTTATTTCCTTATAGCATGGTAAATGTTTATTATTCATGCTAGAATTGTATTAACCGAAAACTTAATACATGTGTGAATACATAGAGAAACAAGAGTGTCACTAGTATGCCTCTACTTGACTAGCTCGTTGAACCAAAGATGGTTAAGTTTCCTAGACATAGACATGAGTTGTCATTTGATTAACAGGATCACATCATTAGCGAATGATGTGATTAACTTGACCCATTCTGTTAGCTTAGCATGATGATCGTTTAGTTTGTTGCTACCGCTTTCTTCATGACTTCTACATGTTCCTCTGACTATGAGATTATGCAACTCCAGATTACCGGAGGAACACTTTGTGTTCTACCAAACGTAACTAGGTGATTATAAAGGTGCTCTACAGGTGTCTCCAATAGTACTTGTTGAGTTGGCATAAATCGAGATTGGGATTTTTCACTCTGATTGTCGGAGAGGTATCTCTGGGCCCTCTCGGTAATGCACATCACTATAAGCCTTGCAAGCAATGCAACTAATAAGTTAGTTGCAGGATAGTGCATTACAGAACGAATAACGCGATTGAAATAGGTATTGAGATACTGACGATCGAATCTCGGGCAAGTAACATACCGATGACAAAGGGAACAACGTATGTTGTTATGCGGTTTGACCAATAAAGATATTCATAGAATATGTAGGAGTGATACGTCTCCAACGTATCTATAATTTTTTATTGCTCCATGCTATATTATCTACTGTTTTGGACTATATTGGGCTTTATTTTCCACTTTTATATTATTTTTGGGACTAACCTAATAACCGGAGGCCCAGCCTAGAATTGCTGTTTTTTTGCCTATTTCAGTGTTTCGAAGAAACAGAATATCAAACGAAGTCCAAATAGAAAAATCCTTTTTGGAACGTGATTTTCTTCTCGGATAAGACCCAGGAGACTTGGACCCTACTCCAAGAAGTACCGGAGGCGGTCACGAGGGTAGGGGGCGCCCCCCTCCCCTACAGGGCGCGCCCCCTGCCTCGTGGGCCCCTCGGTGCTCCACCGACGTACTCCTTCCTCCTATATATACCCACGTACCCCCAAACGATCAGAACAGGAGCCAAAAACCTAATTCCACCGCCGCAACTTTCTGTATCCATGAGATCCCATCTTGGGGCCTGTTCTAGAGCTCCGCCGGTGAGGGCATTCATCACGGAGGGCTTCTACATCATCATAGCCCCTCCGATGAAGTGTGATTAGTTTACCTCAGACCTTCGGGTCCATAGTTAGTAGCTAGATGGCTTCTTCTCTCTTTTTGGATCTCAATACAAAGTTCTCCCCCTCTCTTGTGGAGATCTATTCGATGTAATATTCTTCTTTTGTGGTGTGTTTGTTGAGACCGGTGAATTGTGGGTTTATGATCAAGTCTATCTATGAAAAATATTTGAATCTTCTCTGAATTCTTTTATGTATGATTGGTTATCTTTGCAAGTCTCTTCGAATTATCCGTTTGGTTTGTCCAACTAGATTGGTAGTTCTTGCCATGGGAGAAGTGCTTAGCTTTGGGTTCAATCTTGCGCTGTTCTTTCCCAGTGACAGAAGGGGCAGGAAGACACGTATTGTATCGTTGCCATCGAGGATAACAAGATGGGGTTTATTTCATATTGCATGAATTTATCTCTCTACATCATGTCATCTTGCTTAAAGCGTTACTCTATTTTTAACTTAATACTCTAGATGCATGCTGGATAGTGGTCGATGAGTGGAGTAATAGTAGTAGATGTAGAATCATTTCGATCTACTTGTCACGGACATGATGCCTATATACATGATCATGCCTAGATATTCTCATAACTATGCTCAATTCTATCAATTGCTCAATAGTAATTTGTTCACCCACCGTAGAAAACTTATGCTCTCGAGAGAAGCCACTAGTGAAACCTATGGCCCCCGGGTCTATTCTCATCATATCAATCTCCATCACTTTTATATTGTTTTGCTATTTACTTTGCTTTTACTTTTTACTTTGCATCTTTATATCAAAAATACCAAAAATATTCTATCTATCAGATCTCACTCTCGTAAGTGACCGTGAAGGGCTTGACAACCCCTAATCGTGTTGGTTGCGGGTAGCTATCGCTTTGTGCAGTTACGAGGGACTTGAGCATGGGCTCCTACTGGATTGATACCTTGGTTCTCAAAAACTGAGGGAAATACTTACGCTACTCTGCTGCATCATCCCTTCCTCTTCGGGGAAAACAAACGCAAGCTCAAGACGTAGCAAGAAGGATTTCTGGCGCCGTTGCCGGGGAGTCTACGCAAAAAGTCAACATACCAAGTACCCATCACAATCCCTATCTCTCGCATTACATTATTTGCCATTTGCCTCTCGTTTTCCTCTCCCCCAATTCACCCTTGCCGTTTTATTCGCCCTCTCTCTCTATCCTCCCTCTCTATTTTCCTCTTTTTGTCCGCTTGCCTTTTGTTTGCTCGTGTGTTGGATCGCTTGCTTGTCACTATGTCTGAAATTGGGGAAGTTATCGCCGATATGGGCGATAACAATATTATGGAAAATTCTGATGCTCCTGCTGAAGAACCCCCTACCTACCATACTAAAAGATTTCGAATCGGTAGTGGTAATATTATTGGAAAAGGAGTTATCCAAGATTTCTTTACTTGTGTCGGTGCTTTGCCCTCTATGGGAGGTTCTATTCTCCTTAGAACTAGTAGTCTTGCGGACGCTATTGCCATGCTTATCGTTGAACTTGAAAGACAATTTATGCATATGCACCCATCTATACAAAGAATTTTCCTAGAATTTTCTAATATCGAGCATTCTTCTGTTAAGCGTGCCGCTACTATCTTTTTGGTTCATGAATTCAGATTTATAATAAAAGAAGCCAAAGAAATTTTTGCGCACTATAGGGTGGACACTGGCCGTCCTCCCATAGAATCTATCCTCTTTGATCAAGAAGAAATTATGCGCTTTCAATCTCTTGACTATGTTGCTTTCAATGAAAACCTTAGAAAAAAGGTGCCAATCAATATTTTAATTGATAGAATCTATGAACTTAATGATGATTTGGCTATTCGAAATAATGAGCTAGTATGCTCTCTTGAGTTTAGGCTCACAAGGTTCTGTCAAAAGAATGCTTATAATGATGAATTGGTTGTGCAATACGAAGGGCCGAAAGAGGAACCTATACCTCCCAAAATTGATCTTGGGGACTCTTGTCCTATTAAATTTAGCCCTTTTGATTACTTTTGCTTGCCTCAAAGGAAACTTGCTGCCAAACATAGAGAATATGAAACGAGTTTTACCGATCTATCTTATTACTACGGCACTACCTAGATCTATCCTCGCTTTTATGCCTAGCTAGGGGCGGTAAACGATAGCGCTTGTTGGGAGGCAACCCAATTTTATTTTTTGTTTTTTGTGTTTTTGTTCTGTTAGGGAATAAATAACCCATCTACCCTCTGTTTGGATGTGATTTTTTGTTTTAATTAGTGTTTGTGCCAAGTAGAACCGTTGGGAAGACTTGGGGAAAGTCTTGTTGAACTTGCTGTAAAAAACAGAAACTTTAGCGCTCACGAGAACTGCTGTCATTTTTATTTGAAGAGTTATATTTAGTTAATTATTTTTGCAGATGATTAATAGATAAATTCCTCACGTACAGCAATTTATTTTAGAATTTTTGGGGTTCCAGATCTTGCGCTAGCTACAGATTACTACAGACTGTTCTGTTTTTGACAGATTCTGTTTTTCGTGTGTTGTTTGCTTATTTTGATGAATCTATGGCTAGTAAAATAGTTTATAATCCATAGAGAAGTTGGAATACAGTAGGTTTAACACCAATATAAATAAAGAATGAGTTCATTACAGTACCTTGAAGTGGTCTTTTGTTTTCTTTCGCTAACGGAGCTCACGAGTTTTCTATTTTGAGTTTTGTGGTGTGAAGTTTTCAAGTTTTGGGTGAATTCTTTTGATGGATTATGGAACAAGGAGTGGCAAGATCATAAGCTTGGGGATTCCCATGGCACCCCAAGATAATCCAAGGACACCAAAAAGTCAAAGCTTGGGGATGCCCCGGAAGGCATCCCCTCTTTCGTCCACTTCCATCGGTAATTTACTTGGAGCTATATTTTTATTCACCAACATGATATGTGTTTTCTTGGAGCGTCTTGTATTATTTGTGTCTTTGTTTGTTAGTATGCCACAATCATCCTTGCTGTACACACCTTTTGATAGGGTCATCTATGAATTAAAATTTGATAGAATACTCTATGTGCTTCACTTATATCTTTTGAGCTATGTGATTTTGCTCTATGTGCTTCACTTAGATCTTTTAGAGCACGGTGGTGGTTTGTTTTAAAGAAACTATTGATCTCTCATGCTTCACTTAAATTATTTTGAGAGTCTTAATAGCATGGTAATTTGCTTAATATAAATATTCTTGGTGTTCAAGAGATGTGAAATTTTCTTTTGAGTGCGTTGAATACTAAGAGGAGATTGAAGCATGATAATTGTTTTGAGATATGGAGGTGATAATATTAGAGTTATGCTAGTTTAGTAGTTGTGAATTTAAAGAATACTTGTGTTAAAGTTTGTGATTCCTGTAGCATGCACGTATGGTGAACCGTTATGTGATGAAGTCGGAGCATAATTTATTTATTGATTTTCTTCCTTATGAGTGGCGGTCGGGGACGAGCGATGGTCTTTTCCTACCAATCTATCCCCCTAGGAGCATGCGCATAATACTTTGCTTTGATAACTTCTAGATTTTTGCAATAAGTATATGAGTTCTTTATGACTAATGTTGAGTCCATGGATTATATGCACTTTTTCCCATCCTTCCACCATTGCTAGCCTCTCTAATACCGCGCACCTATCGCCGGTATCATACACCCACCATATACCTTCCTCAAAACAGCCACCATACCTACCTATCATGGCATTTCCATAGCCATTCCGAGATATATTGCCATGCAACTTTCCACCGTTCCGTTTATTATGACACGCTCCATCATTGTCATATTGCTAGCATGATCATGTAGTTGACATCGTATTTGTGGCAAAGCCACCATTCATAATTCTTTCATACATGTCAATCTTGATTCATTGCATATCCCGGTACACCGCCGGAGGCATTCATATAGAGTCATATTTGTTCTAAGTATCGAGTTGTAATTGTTGAGTTGTAAGAAAAATAAAAGTGTGATGATCATCATTTTCTAGAGCATTGTCCCAAGTGAGGAAAGGATGATGGAGACTATGATTCCCCCATAAGTCGGGATGAGACTTTGGATGAAAAAAAAAAGAGGCCAAAGAAGCCCAAATAAAAAAAAGAGGCCATAAAAAAGGAAAGGCCCAAATAAAAAAATAAAAAAATTAAAAAATGAGAGAGAAAGAGAGAAGGGACAATGTTACTATCCTTTTACCACACTTGTGCTTCAAAGTAGCACCATGATCTTCATGATAGAGAGTCTCTCGTTATGTCACTTTCATATACTAGTGGGAATTTTTCATTATAGAACTTGGCTTGTATATTCCAATGATGGGCTTCCTCAAATTGCCCTAGGTGTTCGTGAGCAAGTGAGTTGGATGCACACCCACTAGTTTCTTTTGATGAGCTTTCATGTACTTATAGCTCTAGTGCATCCGTTGCATGGCAATCCCTACTCACTCACATTGATATCTATTGATGGGCATCTCCATAGCCCGTTGATACGCCTAGTTGATGTGAGACTATCTTCCCCTCTTTTTGTCTTCTCCACAATCACCCTTCTATTCCACATAGTGCTATGTCCATGGCTCACGCTCATGTATTGCGTGAAGATTGAAAAAGTTTTGAAAAAGTTAGAGTATGAAACAATTGCTTGGCTTGCCATCAGGGTTGTGCATGATTTAAATACTTTGTGTGGTGAAGATAGAGCATAGCCAGACTATATGATTTTCTAGGGATAACTTTCTTTGGCCATGTTATTTTGAGAAGAAATAATTACTTTATTAGTATGCTTGAAGTGTTATTATTCTTTATGTCAATATGAACTTTTGTCTTGAATCTTTCTAATCTGAATATCCATACCACAATTAAGAAATTTTGCATTGAAATTATGCCAAGTAGCACTCCGCATCAAAAATTCTCTTTTTATCATTTACCTACTCGAGGACGAGCAGGAATTAAGCTTGGGGATGCCTGATACGTCTCCAACGTATCTATAATTTTTGATTGCTCCATGCTATATTATCTACTGTTTTTGGACTATATTGGGCTTTATTTTCCACTTTTATATTATTTTTGGGACTAACCTATTAACTGGAGGCCCAGCCCAGAATTGCTATTTTTTTGCCTATTTCAGTGTTTCGAAGAAACAGAATATCAAACGGAGTCCAAACAGAAAAATCCTTTTTGGAACGTGATTTTCTTCTCGGATAAGACCCAGGAGACTTGGACCCTACTCCAAGAAGTACCGGAGGCGGTCACGAGGGTAGGGGGCACCCCCCTACAGGGCGCGCCCCCTGCCTCGTGGGCCCCTCGGTGCTCCACCGAGATACTCCTTCATCCTATATATACGCACGTACCCCCAAACGATCAGAACAGGAGCCAAAAACCTAATTCCACCGCCGCAACTTTCTGTATCCATGATATCCCATCTTGGGGCCTGTTCCAGAGCTCCGCCGGAGAGGGCATTCATCACGGAGGGCTTCTACATCATTATAGCCCCTCCGATGAAGTGTGAATAGTTTACCTTAGACCTTCGGGTCCATAGTTAGTAGCTAGATGGCTTCTTCTCTCTTTTTGGATCTCAATACAAAGTTCTCCCCCTCTCTTGTGGAGATCTATTCGATGTAATCTTATTCTTTTGCGGTGTGTTTGTTGAGACCGATGAATTGTGGGTTTATGATCAAGTCTATCTATGAACAATATTTGAATCTTCTCTGAATTCTTTTATGTATGATTGGTTATCTTTGCAAGTCTCTTCGAATTATCCGTTTGCTTTGTCCAACTAGATTGGTAGTTCTTGCCATGGGAGAAGTGCTTAGCTTTGGGTTCGATCTTGCGGTGTTCTTTCCCAGTGACAGAAGGGGCAGCAAGACACGTATTGTATCGTTGCCATCGAGGATAACAAGATGGGGTTTATTTCATATTGCATGAATTTATCTCTCTACATCATGTCATCTTGCTTAAAGTGTTACTCTGTTTTTAACTTAATACTCTAGATGCATGCTGGATAGCAGTCGATAAGTGGAGTAATAGTAGTAGATGCAGAATCGTTTCGATCTACTTGTCACGGACGTGATGCCTATATACATGATCATGCCTAGATATTCTCATAACTATGCTCAATTCTATCAATTGCTCAACAGTAATTTGTTCACCCACCGTAGAAAACTTATGCTCTCGAGAGAAGCCACTAGTGAAACCTATGGCCCCGGGTCTATTCTCATCATATCAATATCCATCACTTTTATATTGTTTTGATATTTACTTTGCTTTTACTTTTTACTTTGCATCTTTATATCAAAAATACCAAAAAAAATCTATCTATCTATCAGATCTCACTCTCGTAAGTGACCGCGAAGGGCTTGACAACCCCTGATCGCATTGGTTGCGGGTAGCTATTGCTTTGTGCAGGTACGAGGGACTTGAGCGTGGGCTCCTACTGGATTGATACCTTGGTTCTCAAAAACTGAGGGAAATACTTACGCTACTCTGCTGCATCATCCCTTC
This sequence comes from Triticum urartu, assembly GCF_056163025.1. Taxonomy (NCBI): domain Eukaryota; kingdom Viridiplantae; phylum Streptophyta; class Magnoliopsida; order Poales; family Poaceae; genus Triticum; species Triticum urartu. Next base: position 459,310,522 of record NC_141873.1, on the reverse strand, counting down.
CTCTTCGGGAAAAACCAACGCAAGCTCAAGACGTAGCAAGGAGCCAATATGAATATCTAGGTTCCGCTATTGGTTATTAACCGGAGACGTGTCTCGGTCATGTCTACATAGTTTTTCGAACCCGTAGGGTCCGCACGCTTAACGTTTGGTGACGATCGATATTGTGAGTTTATGTGATTTGATATACCGAAGGTAGTTCGGAGTCCTGGATGAGATTGGGGACATGACGAGGAGTCTCAAAATGGTCGAGATGTAAAGATCGATATATTGGACGACTATATTCGGACATCGGAAAGGTTCCGAGTGATTCGGGTATTTTTGGGGTACTGGGGAGTTACGGGAAAACGAGGAAGAGGTAATGGGCCTCATGGGCCAAGTGGTGGAAGAGAGGAGGCAAGGCGCGCGCCCCCCTAGCCCAAACCGAATTGGACTAGGGGGCCGGCCCCCCTTTCCTCCTTTTCCTCCCTCTCCTTCCTTCTCCTTCTCCTCCTTCCTTTCCTCCTCCTAGTAGGAGTAGGAAAGGGGAGTCCTACTTCTACTAGGAGGAGGACTCCTCCTGGCACGCCCTACAGGGGTCGGCCGGCCTCCCCCTTGCTCCTTTATATACGGGGGCAAGGGCACCCTAGTACACACAAGTTGATCATTGATGCCTTAGCCGTGCGCGGTGCCCCCCTCCACTATAATCCACCTTGATCATATCGTAGCGGTGCTTAGGCGAAGCCCTGTGTCAGTAGCAACATCATCACCGTCAACATGCCGTCGTGTTGACGGAACTCTCCCGTGAAGCTCTGCTGGATTGGAGTTCGTGGGACGTCATCGAGCTGAACGTGCGCTGAACTCGGAGGTGCCGTGCGTTCGGTATTTGGATCGGTCAGATCATGAAGACGTTCGGCTACATCAACCGCGTCCTCATAACGCTTCCGCTTACGGTCTACGAGGGTACGTGGATGATACTCTTCCCTCTCGTTGCTATGCATCACCATGACCTTGCGTGTGCGTAGGAAATTTTTGAAATTACTACGTTCCCCAACACTTACTGACCCGGATTTGGAGTTCTCCAGGGGAGTTTGCGGATCTGCCGCGCAGTGTTGCTGATGCTGCAGAATTCTTCCGAGCGGAAGAGAGGAGCTCAATGGAGAAGCTATTCTGGTTGCAATACCTTGCGCCAGAGCATCCGGTGCCCTTTAGCGATCAGCTGAAACAGCTGACCGAACTGCATAGGGTGTCCGAACTGGCCATGAAGGATTTGATAATCCGTCTATGGCCTACCGACACCATACCCAACAGCTATTTCGGGCTCATGAAGCGGCTGGTCAATGCCTGCCCTCGGCTTGATGCCATCAAGCGGTCAATCTGCATTGAAGGTGCGCGGATGGCCTTCGCCCGTGTCAAGGTGCAGTGGTCAAAGATGGACGCCGTCAAGCTGGCCACCGAGGGACCGCCCGTGGGCAAGGAGCACCGCACGCCTGAGCGGTATTTTGATGATGTCCTGAAGGGATCCGGCATTGTAGAGGGCCAGTGTTCGAAAGATGTATCTTTGAATGAAGTCATTCATGTTATCCCTTCTTGTATTGTGAAACAAAGTGTTATGTAATATAATGTTTGTTGTTTGAAAATTTTACCTCCTATGCGGCCGTTTTGTTTAATCTGAGAGTTGGCCAGTCGTCGGCTTCAGCCGCCACGTAGGTAGTACGGGGGTGTTCGGGATGAATCTAAACACTCTTGATCCAAGAGTTTGGTCCTTGAAGGAGGTGTTTAGCACAACGAACTAGGCAATCGGACTATGTGGCTTTATCACTCTCACTTAGCCATAGGAGTTTGACAATAGAAAAGTAGGCGCAACCCCTAGTTAGTATTTAATCTGGACTAGGGTGCTGTAGACACCTGATCGGGTAAAGGCCGATTCGTCACATAATGCGGAAAAATCGCAAAAGATTTGTAACCTCCGAATAGCTGACCAGCTCTCGCTGTATCATGACAGCCAGTTTTCGGCTTTCTGTACTGAGGTGTTTGCTCGGATAAACCAGAAACACAATCGCAGTAGTTCTCCATTTACTACCCTAGCCGATAGGACGGAACATAAGGTAGCAAGCACAAGAGCCGGGCAACCCAACTATTGACCAAAGACATGATTCGGAGCTGATGCATATAATGCTAAAATTCAGGATGCCGAACTATACTATAAGAAGTCCTCAGACTTTGTTGGCGTAGTATGGAGCATAATAAAGCCCCTGGCGAATTAAAGCGTACCAAAGTGTACGAGTGCAATTGATAAGAATAGCGAAATAAAATGAAGTAGTAAGCTAGTGCCACGTAGGTTGAGCCGCAAACCGTTTCCCTTATAATTTGAGTAATACGTCAAAGCATATTTGTACAAATAGTGTGATAAGAAACATGCCTATTTAACATGCCAAGACCAAGGGGGAGCTGCGTGCGGGTCCTGTAAACAGGTAGAATGATCGTCAAGAAGAACATCTAGAGATTCCCCCACACGCCTGTGCTGCTTGTCGCCTTGGTATATCCGTCCTTCAAAAGTACCGGTCATCAGGCCGTCGAGAGGGGCCTGTGGAGAAGAGACCAAAAAATGGTAAAAAAAAAGAAAAGGAAAAGTATGTGTGGGAGCCGTATGATGGACCACAATCAAGTTACGCCTCCGTCTAGGCCCATGGTATTTTGAGTGCGTAGTTATGTACACGCGGTACGTACACCGTCATTTGGTCAGGACTGGGATAGAGGCCGAATTGCTAGTCGAGCTCCTGATGGGCTGGACTGTCCTGCTGCGGAGTAGTACGGACTCGTTTGACAATGTCCGGGAGCTTGGCCACCGAATTAAGGTTCTGCTTGCTAAGGCCGCTCTGTACTTCTGCTGCTAGGGCCGCGGTGTGCTCCTTAGTACGGAGGGAGCGCTCCGTGCTTCCATTGACTGTTATGACACCGCGTGGTCCAGGCATCTTAAGTTTGAGGTAAGCATAGTGTGGCACCTCATTGAATCGAGCAAATGCAGTTCGTCCAAGCAGTGCGTGATAGCCACTACGAAAGGGGACGATGTCGAAGATCAATTCTTCGCTTAGGAAGTTGTCCGGGGATCCGAAGACAACTTCCAATGTGATTGAACCCGTGCAGCGGGCCTCTGCACCTGGTATTACTCCTTTAAAGGTAGTTTTTGTGGGCTTGATCCTTGATGGATCGATGCCCATTTTGCGGACTTTATCCTGATAGAGCAGGTTGAGGCTGCTGCCACCATCCATGAGGACTCGCGTGAGGTGGAATCCATCAATGATTGGGTCGAGGACCAATGCGGCTGAGCCGCCATGACGGATACTGGTCGGATGATCCCTGCGATCGAAGGTGATCGAACAGGATGACCATGGGTTGAATTTTGGGGCGACTGGCTCTATCGCTAGACGTCCCTGAGAGTACGTTTGCGCTCCCTCTTGGGGATATCGGTAACATATATCATGTTCACTGTTTTACCCTAGGGGGGAAACTTCTTCTGACCCCCCATGTTCGGTGGACAGGGCTCCTTGTCGTCATTCTCACTTTGCGCCCCCTTCTACTTGTCTTCGGCATTTAACTTGCTGACCTGTTTGAAGACCCAACAACTCCGGTGGGTATGATTGGCTGGTTTATCAGGGGTGCCGTGGATCTGACATGGACAATCGAGTATGCGGTCCAGGCTGGAAGAACCCAAATTGTTCCTTTTATATGGCTTCTTCTGCTAACTGAACTTGGAGCCACTGAATCCGGCGTTAACCATCGTGTCATCAGTATTGTCGCCATTGTTTCGACGCTTATGCATGTTGCGTCGGGGCTTGCCATTGCTATTCTTGGCTTCGGAGGTTCCAGGTTCACTTGCATTATGATTGCTACGGGCTAGACAACTATCTTCGCCCGCACAAAAGCGGGTCATAAGTGCCGTGAGGGCCGCCATGGACTTTGGCTTTTCTTGGCCGAGGTGTCGGGTGAGCCATTCGTCGCGGATGCTGTGCTTAAAGGCCGCTAGGGCTTCGGCATCCGGGCAGTCGACAATCTGGTTCTTTTTAGTTAAGAACCTTGTCCAGAATTTCCTGACTGACTCTCCGGGCTGTTGAACTATGTGACTTAAGTCGTCGGCATCCGGGGGTCAGATGTATGTGCCTTGGAAGTTATCGTGGAAGGCGTATTCCAAGTCCTCCCAGCTGCCAATGGAGTTTTCGGGCAGGCTGTTCAACCAGTGCCGAGCTGGTCCCTTGAGCTTTAGCGAGAAGTATTTGATGGCATGAAGATCATCATCGCGGGCCATATGAATATGGAGAAGAAAGTCCCCAATCCATACTGTGGGATCTGTTGTTCGATCATATGATTCGATATTTACGGGTTTAAACCCTTTTGGGAATTCATGCTCCATTACTTCATCAGTGAAGCAGAGGGGGTGTGTGGCGCCTCTATATCGGGCCAGGTCACGACGTAGTTCGGATGGCGTCCGTCTGCGACTTTCGGCCCGGGTGTGATTATGCTTTTCATGTTTGGATTGATGTTCTTCTTCGCACGTCGGGGCACGCACCCGCGATCCGTAGATCGACCTGGCCGGACCTACTTTATTCTTTAGGTCCTGCCGCAACTCATATGTGTATCCCCGAGCTGTTATGTCTCTACCTTTACAGCGAGGTAGTATGGGCTGGTGTTCGGCTTTAGTTGTCATTTTGTCCCGGCCACGAGGTGGTTGGTCAGCCGCATTACGCGCTGATGGTGCGGGCCCGAGGGCCTCGTCGTTAAATTGGGGTAGCAGTTTACACTTCGGGTAACTTTTGGTTGGGCGCATGAGGCCGTATTCGTTGGCTGCCAAGACATTACTCCATCTGTCATTGAGTAGCTCTTGATCAGCTTGAAGTTGCTGATGTTTCTTTTTCAGACTCCTTGCAGTGGCAATTAGCCGTTGCTTAAAGCGCTCCTGCTCGAGAGGTTCCTCAGGCACGATAAAGTCTTCGTCGCCGAGGCTGACCTCATACTCGGAGAGTGGAAGGTAATTACTGTCCTCCGAGTCTTCGTCTGCAGCCTGTTCATCAGGGCTAACTTGCCCATCCTCCCGATCGTCTTGTTCAGAGTTTTGCTCGACGGGGTTTTCTTGGTCTTCGGCGTCGTCCGGAGTATTGTTGTCTCTCGTGCCGGTATTGTTGTCTTTGCTGCGGCGTGATTTAGAGCGGCGCAGTCGGCGTTTTGGTTGTATCTCGGGAGGTTTATCCTCTACTGGATTTTTCTCATCATCGCCGTCACCCTCGGGTGTATCCACCATGTACACGTCATACGAAGAGGTGGCCGTCCAGCATACGGTAAATGGTGGGTTTTGGGCCTGTTCTTCACTGGCATCGTCGTCCATATCGTCGATGTCTTCGGAGCTGTAATCGAGCATGTCAGTTAAGTCCTCGACAGTGGCGATGAAGTGGGTGGTGGGTGGGACGTAAAATTCCCCGGTCTCAACCCCTAGTCTGGGCTGGGTGTAGTTCGAATGTTGCTCCTTCATAATGACGAGGGCTCGCATCAAGTCCAGAGCCTCACTTAAAGGTGAGGTTTGGCCAAGGAGAAGAGAATCTGTGGAGTATGGGGGAAGGGGATTCCTCGGCCGATCTCACACGATGCTGACTCCGAGAGTTTGGAGCCAGTGTCCGAGGAAGAGTCTGGCTTTGTGATGGTTTTCGGTGACACTGCTTCCTCCGGCTCTCCCATACTGGGCTTAGTAGCCACAAATAGTCCGACGGGTTTAGAAATCCTGTCTTCGGACCTGGCGACGCGCTCCGGCTCTAAGGCCAGAGTGGAGGTTGCGGTCGTGAATCCTTGGAAGATCAAGTCTCCTCGAATGTCAGCAACATGGTCCAAGTTTCCAATACTAATTCGGTGACCTGGGGCGTAGGTGTCGATCTGCTCTAGATGGCCAAGCGAGTTGGCCCGCGGTGCGAAGCCGCCGAACACAAAGATCTGACCAGGGAGGAAAGCATTCCCCAGGGCAGCATTGTTGTAGATGATTGATGGAGCCATCGAACCTTCTGGTGATGACGCAGCGGAACTCTCAATGAAAGCACCAATGTCGGTGTCAAAATCGGTGGATCTCAGGTAGGGGGTCCCGAACTGTGCGTCTAAGGTCGACAGTAACAGGAGGCAGGGGACACGATGTTTTACACAGGTTCGGGCCCTCTTGATGGAGGTAATACCCTATGTCCTACTTGATTGATATTGATGAGTATGAGTCTTACAAGACTTGATCTACCACGAGATCGTTGTGGCTAAACCCTAGAAGTCTACCCTGTATGATTGTGATTATGATTGCCTCTACGGACTAAACCCTCCGGTTTATATAGACACCGGAGGGGCCTAGGGTTGTACAGAGTCGGTTTACAAAGGAAGGAATCTACATATTAGAACGCCAAGCTTGCCATCCACGCAAAGGAGACTCCCATCCGGACACGGGAAGAAGTCTTTTGTCTTGTATCTTCATAGCCCATTAGTCCGGCCCATGTTACATAGTCCGGTCGTCCGAGGACCCCTTAATCTAGGACTCCCTAAGCGCCCCTCCCCCCAAGGGCAGCCCGAATTGGACTAGGGGAGGGGGCACCCCCCTTCCTTCCCCTCTCCCTCTCCTTCCCTCCTTCCCCCTCTTGGATTAGGAAAAGGGGGGCGATTCCTACTAGGTTTGGAGTCCTAGTAGGACTCCCCCCTAGCGCGCCTCCTCCCTGGCCGCCGGCCTCCTCCTCCTTCCTTTATATACGGGGTAGGGGCACCCCAAAACACAACAGACAATCTCTTAGCCGTGTGTGGTGCCCCCCTCTACAGTTCAACACCTCGGTCATATCGTCGTAGTGCTTAGGCGAAGCTCTGCGTCGGTAACTTCATCATCACCGTTGCCACGCCGTCGTGCTGACTGAACTCTCCCTCGTCCTCAACTTGATCAAGAGCTCGAGGGACGTCATCGTGCTGAACGTGTGCTAAACACGGAGGTGTCGTACATTCGGTACTTGGATCGGTTGGATCGTGCAGACGTTCGACTACATCAACCGCGTTACTAAACACTTCCGCTTTCAGTCTACGAGAGTACGCAGACACACTCTCCCCTCTCGTTGCTATGCATATCCTACATAGATCTCTGGTGATCGTAGGAATTTTTTGAAATACTGCGGTCCCCACCTCCGACCACCATGCCCGCAAGGAGAGCACAAGCACCACCCGCAGACACACCCCGGGCAAAGCCCGACCTCTCCTACCTGAAGCACGCACTTCGATCCACCCCGGGCCCAGATCTGGCCTGCCTGAGCACAAACCCTAGATCTGCACCTGCCCCCGTACACATCTAGGAGAAGGAGGTCGCCAACGCCTCCCCGCGCCGCCTGCACCGTGGCAACAGCCACGTCACTACACACCTACGAAGCGTGCCCCGCCTCTCTGCCCCAATCGAGACCCCGAACATCCCGGCAGAGCAGAGCCCCCCCCCCACCCCGACGCCATCTGCCCTGCCTGAGAACTGAGCCAAGGTGACCAGCCAGAGCCACCTAGGCCCGCGTTGCCAGCCGGCCAGGAGCCTAGGACAACCGTCGTAGCTAGGTGCGCTCCCCCCACGATGCCGGCCCCGGCCCGCGCCGTGAGCAGCCGCCGCCACGTGGATCTGGCCCGCCATCCCCATCACCGCAGCTTCCACTGCATGCCCTGCCACGAGCCGCGCCGCCCGAAGCCCGGCAGAAAGCACCGGAACCCACCACGACCCCATGCGCCACCGCACTACGACGCCCGGCGCCCGCGCCATGCCCGGGATGGAGGAGCCGCGCCGCGCCAGCTCCAGCCACCATGGGAATGCGAGGGCCCTGCCACTGCCGGCACCGGTCGGGCTTTGCCCGGCCCTGCCCCGAGGCGGTGGCGGGGGAGGCTAGAGAGGGAGGGGAGGTTTCTGTGCCTACCTCGTCTCGAGAAGGGACCTCCCGACCTCGTTTCAGCTCTCCATTTCCTAGGAGCTTACACTTTGTAGGGATTTCATTTAAATAAATCATGACTACAATAGAAAAACGATTAGCATGGATAAATCTAACATGCTAGATGAACCATCACGAACAACATCATCGCACATGCAACAATAGTTATAATAAAATATCAAATCAGATCAGGGGATACATAGTGATAAGCATCGCACATGCAACAGTATCCATAATAAAAGATTGGATCATGTCACGGGACACATACTGATTGGTTGCAGATGGAGTAGTGATGGTTGCCACGGAGGCAATGTTGTTCTCGACGAGTTGGCGAAGACCGGTTGAAGTAGCCTTTAGTGACAATGGCGTGCAACAACGCCTGATCTTGGTGGTAGACAGCCCACGACGAAGAATGCGAGTAGTCGCTTGAGGTGCTTCCTCAAAAACTAATCCGCCCTCTCCTGCAGTAGGATCACAAGGGCATGAGGTTTCGGAGACCTACTTTCCCGCTCGCCGATGCACCCTAGCGTTCATGATTGAGTAGACTACGATGATGATGCAAGTAGTGAGTGGAGCCAAAACTCTAACTCGATATATAGGAGACCATGCTATAACACCCCTGTAATAGCATGGGTCTCCTATAATTATGCCAAGACATCATGTTTTGTGTTATAATTATGCCAAGACATCATGATGTCTTGGCATAGCGATGATTTTCTCTAATTATGCCAAGACATCATGTTTTGTGAAGCTTAAAAACCAGTTGTCCCAAATTCAATTCATATTCCAATTCAAATTGCAAGTCAAAATATTATTTCTTCAAATAGTAAAACAAAAATGTTGATAATATTCCAAATAATCCCCACGTATTTTTCATGAAGAAACCAATCTCATTTGACTTCCCATTTTGCCCCTAGCAATTATTAAAGTGGACCGGTAGCAGTTCATATGCCCATTTAAATACTAAAATAAATTTAAACAATTCAAAATTTTCAAAATATCGCATTGTAATTGTGTGATTGATTGATTGATTCATTCATTCATTCAATATTGCTCTACACATTGTGTAGCCCATACGCGCTGCCATGATGTACCACAAAATAGAGGACGATCATTTAAGTACACACATTGTTGGATAAATCTGAAGGGGCAGTATGTGTGGGACAGGATGATCCATTCATGAAAAACTAGTTTAAAATCCGGTTAATCTCGTTGAATTTGAACTATTGTTGTACTAGACTTTATTTGCATGCTATGTATGGATGATTTGTGCTATTTTCTATTCATACTTTAATGAAATCCGTCATGTTTGCATGAATTCCGTCTGGTTATTTCAAACGGTGGTTGAAATATATGCTGGCAGCATGAATGACCGGTTCATGCACTTATGTCCGTGGACTGGTCCCATGTCCGCAGACGGATGCCGGAACAAATTTGCGGGTCAGTGTTGGAGATGCCCTAAGACACGCAATTTGCGGGCTCTAAAAATAAAGAATATGGTCATTGGCTCATTGCCTGCGACAAAGTACTCAAGCAGCAAATGGAGAGCGTCAGGAGGAGCACACGTTACTATGGTACTCTATTAGTACGTGGTATGATTCCCTAAACTTTTCTTTCCGAGGCATATAATCCCCTCAACTTGATGAAGTGTCGTACTGATTTCGGCAGTGGCCCAACAAGAACTTCACATTCGGCACCAGTGACGGTGGTTAGCGTCATGAATTAGCGGCGACCGAGCTCCGTAGTTTTAGCAGCCTCCCAGCTCAGTGTGATCTCACGAAGCGAGGCTCCAAATTTGTACGTAGCAGGTGACCTTCCCACGGTACTACCTTGTCCCGGCTTCCTGCAAAAATTGGCTACCGGACAGTGCCTGTTGACATCCTATCAACTAGTTCATCCAGGATAGTTATCAATGGATCTGCCGGAGAGAAAATCATGTTAAGGAGTGGTCTAAGGCAAGGGGACGCCCTCTCTCCCTACCTCTTCATCCTGGAAGCCGACGTTTTGCAACAGCTCTGCCAAAAGGAACACCATGCGGGAAACCTCAACCATCCTCTTGGGGGTGATGGCCCCTGCCCGCTCCTGCGATATGCTGACGACACGCTGATCTTAATGCAAGGAGATATCCAACAAGCACAGGTTATCAAACGGATTCTACAAGCTTTCAGTGATTTCACCGGACTTAAGATCAACTATCATAAAAGCACTATCATGCGAGTCTGCCTAGACGATCTGACTTGTCAGAGTATAGCAGATATTCTACAATGTCAGGTCTCGGCTTTCCCACGCATGTACTTGGGACTACCCCTCTCTCTCAACAAGATCACTCATGGACTGTTGTTGCCAGTAATTCATAAAGTAGACAAGCTTCTGTCTCGATGGCTCGCAACCTTTCTGTCTTGGGGGGGCCGCCTCACCTTGGTCAACGCAGTGTTGGCAGCGATCCCCAGTTACTTCATGAGCTGTTTTCTATGGCCACAGCAATCGCTAGACAAGGTCGAGCAAATCCTAAGGGGCTTCTTATGGCAAGGGAAAAACCAAGTCAGCGGAGGGCATTGCCTAGTCGCTTGGGATGTGGTCACTTTGTCAAAAGAACATGGAGGTTTGGGGGTGAGAGACATTGCAGCACACAACAGGGCCCTTGTTTGCAAGTTCATGGCAAGGATCTTGCAGCAACGCGACGTGCCGTGCTACAGCTGGTTTGCACACGCATATTATCACAAGGAAATCTCTTGGTCTCCACAAAACCGGGACACAGCCATCTGGAGAGGTTTCAGGTCCACCTTGCGTACGGTTATCGAGGCTACCAAATGCAAGGTTGGGGAGGGACAGGGCACTGCTTTCTGGCATGACCATTGGCTCGAACATGGTTGGCTCATGGCATGTTTCCTGGCTCTTTTCTCCTTCTCCACGTCCAAGTTTTGCACAGTGGCTTCCCAGTTTAGAGATGGACAATGGAGCATTCAGCTACATCCAAACCTCTCTTCCATAGTAACTCAGGAGCTTCACAACATGCTCGAGTTACTGCATAATATTCAGCCACATGAAGGTATGCCAGATGTGAGGGAGCCCCTTCTAAGACACAAGTCTGTCACCACCTCTTATTTCTACCAGCTGTTCACCTTTAGAGGAAAGACTTGTCCGACAGCCAAGTATATTTGGGACAAGATCATACCACACAGGCACTGTGTTTTCCTATGGATTGCCCTTCAAGACAGACACAACACTCGCGACAATATGCTTAAAAAGCATTGGGACAAAATCGTTGCACACAACGGGTGTGATCTATGCCCGGCCGCAGAGACAATGCACCACATCCTGTTACATTGCAAGCTGGCGTAGTCCCTCTGGTCCAAGCTAGGGATGCAAGACCTTGCCGCATCATCCATCGAAACAAGAGAGCTCCTGTGTTCGCAGCAGTCGCGGGCTCGACACGGCAATAAGTGGCACATTTTGTTCACAGCATGCGCAGTCGCCCTTTGGAGCGCCAGGACTGATCAGGTGTTTCATGGATCCTTTTGGAACGAGAGGAAACTATGCAGCAAGGTTACTGAGCTACTCAAACTATGGAGCCTGCGTGCTAAACCACACGATGGATATAATTTTTCTCCCTGGGCAAATGCACTTGATCCTACTTAGCCTTTTCTTCTTCCGCCTCTCCTTCCCAACCTTTCTGCTTTGTATCCTTTTCTAGGTTTGGTGATGACCTGCTGCACAAAGTGTGCGGCGTTAACATCACTTTCATGTAAATGACTCTGGTCATTCCGGTACCCTACCGGTTTTGAATGCATAAGGTAGAAAATGCTCTACCTTTTTATTCAAAAAAAGTGGCGAAAGCTGGAAGAAGAAACTGACACAGACACATGATGTGTGAACTGACTTTTTTGATAAGGAATACTAAGTAGAATGTGCGACGACTTGAGCGGGACACCATATGCACTCTGCAGCTGAAAAGGTGAAGGACTCACCTTGTGCATATCCTTATCACTACCAACTGAATGCAAATAAACCAAAGTGATTGCTAAATAATAAACCAAGATGTACATTAAGATTTGTTCTACTCCCTCTGTTCATTTTTATAAGATCTCGAAGGCATTTCAGACAATGTGCAAAACAACCTATTTTGAGTTGTCTGAAACGACTTACAAAAGTGAACGGAGGCAGTAATAGAAATATTGTATATTTGAGGGAATTTCCCGTGTTGATGTTTTTACAATTAAACCATGCATGGTTTTTTAATGATTCATTTGCACTGTATTTTGTAAGGGATTTTTGTCCTAATTTTTATTTTGACAACAACTAGAGAAACTTCTCCTTCTATTCATATCTACTATAAGAATATTTTGCTTCCACACCGTTTTCTGTTAATTATCTCGGCAATTTTTTCTACATAATTAATAGATGACGCAAATCTTTTGTCTTCGTTTTAAAAATAAGAATCGATGTAGACAAAATCATGTTGGATGTCAATTGGTGTGATACTGCCATCATGTGTTTTGACTATTGCTACACTTTTTGTAATCTCAATAGTAGTGCAATCTTTTTTTGAAACAGAGGCAAAAGACTAGCCTCATTCATTAATCAAGGAGAAGAGTTTTAGAGTATAAAATAATGGCTCCACAACATAGCCCGTCCGACAACAAATCCATTGAAACAACTCTCGTGACATGATGAGACTCAAGTGCCTAGCTCCAGCGGGGACCCAAAGTTTGGCTTCGTCTTGGATAAGATTGAAAATGTAGCATGCTAGAGTTGATTTCTTCCTGAAAACTCTAGCGTTTCTCTCGTTTCAAATGACTCAACCGACAAGCATGATAAGGGAAGCCATGGCCTTCCGGTGTGCCATCCACATGGCATTGGTTATCATAGCACGCAAGACGCAACCAAAACATGGACTGAGATCAGGTGACATTCCTCTGCACAGTCACGCTGTAACATGCGGCTACCCATCTGCCGTTCAAAAAAGATCCAACTGACAGCATCCTCTCAAGTAGAAAACTCTCTTACTTAGGAACAAGGCGACCATCTAGTCCAGTCCAACCGAAATAGAGTTCACTTTTTCAGTCTGTTTTCAGTCCAGTGCTGCTGCCATATATATAAGGTACAGAGTAGGATGAAACAACAACAGTTTTTTCAGCCAGTTAATGAATAGTAGTTGTTTTAGTACTGAGATAAGCATCAGTTTTTTAGTCAGTTTTAGTACTAGGATAAGCTGCAGTTTTTCAGTTAACAAACCACAACAGTTAGCAAACAGCAACAGTATTACTAATGAGATAAGCAGCAGTTTTTCAGTCAGTGAACAAATATCAACAAGTTTTACTAATGAGATAAACAGTATTCTTCAAATTTCTGATCCACTTATCATTGAAATTCAGAAGCAATTGTACAATTTCAGAAGCAAATGCTATTACTGAAACAATGATTGAAGTGGTGAAATTTTGCCATTTCACTTGTACAATTTGGCCACAAAATATGGTTAGCCCCAAAATACTATAGTTAACCATGTCGAAAATACTATCTAACAGACTAGCATGCTAGAACAGATAAACATCACCACAAGTTGGAGCCGTCAAGAGCTGGGTGAAGCTGATGATGCCACTGCTCTCTTGAGGATCCAGATTTGCCCCTTTGTTGTTTTCACGCTTCTTGACTTGTACTTGAGGCTCCACATCATATTTTTCCTTTTGTTGCACACCATCTTTTTTCTTTTGTTTCTGCCAATGAAAAGCATAGTAATTAGTTTAAAAAGGAACAAAACAACATATCATGTACCGTTTGCAACATACCTTTGCTCCCTTTTTTGTTGGTGTGGTAGCTTTAGTTGGTTTGCGCTTCCCCTTGAGAAACTTATCAAGCCAATTTTTCTTTCTCCTTAAGTTTGATGAGTGAACCTCTTTTTTCTTCAGCCGTGCAGAACTAAGCAACTCATCTATTTGCTGCACCCGTGGATCAACATTTTCTTTGTCTTTATATGGTTCACTCATAGCACTAGTGGCTGCATTGAGTAAATCATCGATGCGTGGAGCAACGGAATCAAGTGCACTTTTCAGTAGCCCACAACATTCCGGAGAGTTGGCTGCTTTATGTGCCATATTATGAAACTTGTGAGACAGCTCCTTGTATCTAAGTTGAGCTTCCAATTTTGGATTTTCTATCACGTTCCTTCCTTGCCTATCTTGTATACTTCCATTGCGTGCTTCTCTAGTCCATCTCTTTAAGACATAATGTGTTGGCAATGTCTTTATATTCATCAAATCAAGAACTTTTAGACCATGTCCACACAATATCCCTGTCCTATTAAACATTCCACAACTACATGAAACCGTTTGGGTCGAAGGATCACCTATCACTATGCGCTCCTCCTCAAATTGCAAATCACCATGCAAACTCCCAATAGCAACAACAAATTTGTTATTTCCATCCAATACTCTACAGCATGCAGCCATTGACCTTTCATACTCACCTTGAAAAGCTTCAAAAATAATGGGAGTGTACACTTTGCTTGTTGCGCCAACATAGGTGTGCACATCTTAATTCTTGGCAACTTCTTCCTCGCCTCAAATTCAGAGTCCAATTCCTTTCTCCTTTTTACTTCCACCGTCCTCTCAAAATGCATCAAGAATCGAACAATATGAAAATCTGATTTCAAATGATTCTTCAAGGCATTGTTGAAGCTCTCACTTAATTGTGTACTCCTCACTCCCAAACTAAAGACATCTCTCATATAACATTCAGCCCATTTTTATTTCACCTTGTAGATGCTATCCAACCAGGTTTGTTTATGCACTTTTAGCCTCATATTGTCAAACGCTTCTTCAAATGTTGTCTTGTCCTCATAGCCATACATACAAGCACTAAAATCTTTGAGAATATGGGACTCTTCTTCTTCATCCTCCACTTCATCTCTCTCTTCCCGTTCATCTTCCTCGTCACCCTTTACTGGAGATAAATGTTTGCAAGCATTTTGCATTATGTGAAAGGTGCACAATCCATGGTATGATTCCATGAAAACTTTCTCTATGGCTTTTCCCATTGCTACATCTTGATCTGTATAAATTTTCCTAGGCTGCCTTCCATTATGTGCAGCTAGAAATGTCTCAAATATCCATATAAATGAGCCACGTGTTTCATTAAACATCAATGCAGCACCAAAGATGGTTGTTTCTCTAAACTAGTTCAGACCAAGAAAAATACCAAATGGCCTATACTCTTTGTTTGTGCCAAATGTAGTGTCAAATGTGACAACATCGCCAAAGTGTGCATAGTCAAGTAGCATTTTAGCATCAACCCAGAATATGTTGGCTATATTCTCCTCACAATCCAACTGCAAAGCATATTGGAATGATGGATTCTCGGCTATTTTGTCACGGAAAAACTTCAACATACTTCCAGCCTGTCCATAAGCCAACTCCCTCTGTCGCTTGCTTCGCAAATGATTCATTTGGTCACGGCAAGTGTAACCAAGGTTAAGCGGGCCGCCAACTTGATGACAAGCAAACTCATGTGCGCCTTATGGCATAATTCCAGAATCATCAACGGTTTCTATCTCGAAAGCTTGCAGGTCTGAAATCTTCCGTTGTGATGCCAACCAGTGGTGGGTTTGTGGCAATTGAAGGTAGTGGTTGTGTTCCAATACAACATCAGTAACTTCATAATTTTCTATTGCTCGATCCAATGTAATAACCATCCGAACTTTACAATCAGTTCTTGTTTCAGCTCTAAAACGCTTTGGCTCACGATCGGTTTGACATTTCTTTCTAAGACCCTCATTGGAACACACAAATCTGCATGAAGTCACCTTTCCATCAAATTTGCTTTTGTTGGTGCATCTTTTCCTTACATCAAAGCCTATGTGACCCCCATATTCTACCCAAAACACCCAAGCCTCATTCGAATCTCTGAATTTCATACCAACTTCAGGTATCCTCTTGCCAATTTCTGCCATTACACAACACTTTCACAATTGCATAATACCCAAACTCTGCAAAAATTCAAAAAGACAAGCCAGGATGCAAAAATAAGGAAGCATAGAAACATCTCTAAATTGAAATGCATGCTGAGATCAGTACATAAACAAGATTAGGCTTCACGTGCACACTACTTCATAAACTGAACCTACTCATCATGGCATGACCACCATAAACATGCAGAGAATCATCAAATAAGCTACAGTTTCAGAGATGCAGGTCAAGGGTGTTGTTTAATATAAAGGATATGCCAAATCCATGAAAATATGCTGCAAATTTGCACTTTTATTTAGATAAAAAACAAGCATTCAAGTAGTACTTTAGAGCATTTGTAAAGCTGATTTGATGAGGGAGTAAGACCATCTTCAGAAAGTAAAGTTTCAGTAGATGTTTAGCCTGAAGGTGAAACAAGGGACTCACTACAGATTCATCTGGGGAGGTTCGCGTGGAATCTCGCGGTGCAGTGGCTCTCCTCCCTCCTCTGCAGCGACGGCTCAGCCCCTCGCCATTCTCCTCGGTGACGGCGGCGCCCCTCCCCTCCGCGGCCGCGGCGCTCCTTTTCACTCTCCTCGGCGACGGCCTTGGGCTGCCTTGCTTCCACCGTGGGGCGCAGCTTTCTTTCCTCTCCCCTGTTTGGTAGCTCGCCTTCCTCTCCTCCGCCACGGCGACGGTTGCCCTCCACCGTCTCGTCCGCCGCGCGGGAGAGCAGGACGTGTCCCGCCAAATCCCTAATTTTCCCCCGCCATAGCCCCGTCCATGCCCCAAGTCTATATAGCGGTGGGTTGTTTCTACTTGGGCTAACCACTAGCGTTGGATCTTTTTTGAACGGCAGATGAGTAGCCGCATGTTACAGCGTTACTGTGCAGAGGAAAAAATCGCAAAAGATTTGTAACCTCCGGATAGCTGACCAGCTCTCGCCGTATCATGACAGCCAGTTTTCGACTTTCTGTACTGAGGTGTTTGCTCGGATAAACCAGAAACACAATCGCAGTAGTTCTCCGTTTACTACCCTAGACGATAGGATGGAACGTAAGGTAGCAAGCACAGGAGCCGGGCAACCCAACTATTGACCAAAGACATGATTTGGAGCCGATGCATATAATGCTAAAATTTGGGGTGCCGAACTGTACTATAAGAAGTGTTCGGACTTTGTTGTCGTAGAATGGAGCATAATAAAGCCCCTGGCGAATTAAAGCGTACCAAAGTGTACGGATGCAATCGATAAGAATAGCAAAATAAAATGAAGTAGTAAGCTAGTGCCACGTAGGTTGGGCCGCAAACTGTTTCCCTTATAATTTGAATAATACGTCAAAGCGTATTTGTACAAATAGTGTGATAAGCAACAGGGCTATTTAACATGCCAAGACCAAGGGGGAGCTGCGTGCGGGTCCTGAAAATAGGTAGAATGATCGTCAAGAAGAACATCTAGAGATTCCCCCACACGCTTGTGCTGCTTGCCGCCTTGGTATATCCGTCCTTTGAAAGTATCGGTGATCAGGCCGTCGAGAGGGGCCTGTGGAGAAGAGACCAAAAAATGGTAAAAAAGAAAAGGAAAAGTATGTGTGGGAGCCGTATGATTAACCACAATCAAGTTACGCCTCCGTCTATGCCCATGGTATTTTGAGTGCGTAGTTATGTACGCGCGGTACGTACGCCGCCATTTGGTCGGGACTGAGACGGAGGCCGAATTGCTAGTCGAGCTCCTGATGGGCTGGGCTGTCCTGCTGCAGAGTAGTACAGACTCGTTTGACAGTGTCCGGGAGCTTGGCCGCCGAATTAAGGTTCTGCTTGATAAGGTCGCTCTGTACTTCTGCTGCTAGGGCCGCCGAATTAACAGCAGAAGTACAAAGCGACCTTATCAAGCATTTAACTTGCCGGCCATTCTCGCTTTGCGCCTCCTTCTCCTTGTCTTCGGCATTTAACTTGCCGGCCTGCCTGAAGACCCAACAACTCCGGTGGGTATGATTGGCTGGTTTATCAGGGGTGCCGTGGATCTGACATGGACGGTCGAGTATGTAGTCCTGGCTGGAAGAGCCCGAATTGTTCCTTTTATATGGCTTCTTCCGCTAACCGAACTTGGAGCCACTGAATCCGGCATTGACCGTCGTGTCATCAGTATTGTCGCCATTGTTTCGACGCTTATGCCTGTTGCGTGGGGGCTTGCCGTTGCTATTCTTGGCTTCGGAGGTGCCAGGTTCTCTTGCATTATGATTGCTACAGGCTAGCCAACTATCTTCGCTCGCACAAAAGCCGGTCATAAGTGCCGTGAGGGCCGCCATGGACTTTGGCTTTTCTTGTCCGAGGTGTCGGGCGAGCCATTCGTCGTGGATGCTGTGCTTAAAGGCCGCTAGGGCTTTGGCATCCGAGCAGTCGATGATCTGGTTCTTTTTAGTTAAGAACCTTGTCTAGAATTTCCTGGCTGACTCTCCGGGCTGTTAAAATATGTGACTTAAGTCGTCAGCATCCGGGGGTCGGATGTATGTGCCTTGGAAGTTGTCATGGAAGGCGTCTTCCAAGTCCTCCCAGCTGCCAATGGAGTTTTCGGGCAGGCTGTTCAACCAGTGTCGAGCTGGTCCCTTGAGTTTTAGCGGGAAGTATTTGATGGCATGAAGATCATCACCGTGGGCCATATGAATATGGAGAAGAAAGTCCTCAATCCATATTGTGGGATGTGTTGTTTGATCATATGATTCGATATTTACGGGTTTAAACCCTTCTGGGAATTCATGCTCCATTACTTCATCAGTGAAGCAGAGGGGGTGTATGGCGCCTCTATATCGGGCCAGGTCGCGATGTAGTTCGAATGGAGTCCGTCTGCGACTTTCGGCCCGTGCGTGATTATGCTTTTCATGTTTGGCTTGATGGCCATCGTCGCGCGTCGGGGCATGCCCCCGCGATCCGTAGATCGACCTGGCCGAACCTACTTTATTCTTCAGGTCCTGCCGCGGGTCATATGTGTATCCCCGAGCTGTTATATCTCTACCTTTACAGCAAGGTAGTATTGGCTGGTGTTCGGCTTTAGTTGTCGTTTTTTCCCGGCCACGAGGTGGTCGGTCAGCCGCATTACGCGCTGATGGCGCAGGCTCGAGGGCCTCGTCGTCAAATTGGGGTAGCAGTTTACACTTCGGGTAACTTTTGGTTGGGTGCATGAGGCCGTATTCCTCGGCTGCCAAGGCATTACTCCATCTGTCGTTGAGTAGATCTTGATCAGCTTGAAGTTGCTGTTGTTTCTTTTTCAGACTCCTTGCAGTGGCAATTAGCCGTTGCTTAAAGCGCTCCTGCTCGAGAGGTTCCTCAGGCACGATAAAGTCTTCGTCGCCGAGGCTCACCCCATACTCGGAGAGTGGAAGGTAATTACTGTCCTCCGAGTTTTCGTCTGCAGGCTGTTCATCAGGGCTAACTTGCCCATCCTCTCGATCTTCTTCTTTAGAGTTTTGCTCGACAGGGTTTTCTTGGTCTTCGGCGTCGTCCCGAGTATTGTTGTCTCTCGTGCCAGTATTGCTGTCTTTGCTGCGGCGTGATTTAGAGCGGCGCCGTCAGTGTTTTGGTTGTATCTCGGGAGGTTTATCCTCTACTGGATTTTTCTCATCATCGCCGTCACCCTCGGGTGTATCCACCATGTACACGTCATACGAAGAGGTGGCCGTCCAGCATACGGTAAATGGCGGGTTTTGGGCCTACTCTTCTCTGGCATCGTCGTCCATACCATTGATGTCTTCAGAGTTGTAATCAAGCATGTCAGTTAAGTCCTCGACAGTGGCAATGAAGTGGGTGGTGGGTGGGACGTAAATTCCCCCATTCTCAGCCCCTAGTCCGGGCTGGGCGTTGTTCGAATGTTGCTCCTTCGTAATGACGAGGGATCACATCAAGTACAGAGCCTCACTTAAAGGCGAGGTTTGGCCAGGGAGAAGAGAATCCGTGGAGTACGGGGGAAGGGGATTCCTCGGCCGAGCTCACACGATGCTGACTCCGAGAGTTCGGAGCCAGTGTCCGGGGAAGAGTCCGCCTTTGTGATGGTTGCCGGCGACACTGCTTCCTCCGGCTCTCCTTTACTGGGCTTAGTAGCCACAAATAGTCTAGCGGGTTTAGAAATCCCGTCTTCGGACCTGGTGACGCGCTCCGGCTCTAAGGCCAGAGCGGAGGTTGGGGTCGTGAATCCTTGGAAGATCAAGTCTCCTTGAATGTCAGCGACATAGTCCAAGTTTCCAATACTAATCTGGTGACCTGGGGCGTAGCTGTTGATCTGCTCTAGATGGCCAAGCGAGTTGGCCCGCAGTGCGAAGCCGCAAAACACAAAGATCTGACTGGGGAGGAAAACCTTCCAAAGGGCAGCATTGTTGTAGATGATTGATTGAGCCATCGAACCTTCTGGTGATGACGCAGCGGAACTCTCAATGAAAGCTCCAATGTCGGCATCAAAACCGGCGGATCTCGGGTAGGGGGTCCCGAACTGTGCGTCTAAGGTCGACGGTAACAGGAGGCAGGGGACATGATGTTTTACCCAGGTTCAGGCCCTCTTGATGGGGGTAATACCCTACGTCCTACTTGATTGATATTGATGAGTATGAGGCTTACAAGACTTGATCTACCACGAGATCGTTGTGGCTAAACCCTAGAAGTCTACCCTGTATGATTGTGATTATGATTGCCTCTACGGACTAAACCCTCCGATTTATATAGACACCGGAGGGGCCTAGGGTTATACAGAGTCAGTTTACAAAGGAAGGAATCTACATATCCGAACACTAAGCTTGCCATCCACGCAAAGGAGAGTCCCATACGGACATGGGAAGAAGTCTTCTGTCTTGTATCTTTGTAGCCCATTAGTCCGGCCCATGTTACATAGTATGGTCGTCCGAGGACCCCTTAATCTAGGACTCCCTCAGCGCCCCTCCCCCTTCCTTCCCCTCTCCCTCTCCTTCCCTCCTTCCCCCTCTTGGATTAGGAAAAGGGGGGCGATTCCTACTAGGTTTGGAGTCCTAGTAGGACTCCCCCTGGCGCGCCTCCTCCCTGGCCGCTAACCTCCTCCTCCTACCTTTATATACGGGGGCAGGGGGAACCCCAAAACACAACAGACAATCTTTTAGCTGTGTGCGGTGCCCCCCTCTACAGTTCAACACCTCGGTCATATCGTCGTAGTGCTTAGGCGAAGCTCTGTGTCGGTAACTTCATCATCACCGTTGCCACGCCGTCGTGCTGACGGAACTCTCCCTCGTCCTCAACTGGATCAAGAGCTCGAGGAACGTCATCATGCTGAACGTGTGCTGAACACGGAGGTGTCGTACGTTCGGTACTTGGATCGGTTGGATCGTGAAGACGTTCGACTACATCAACCGAGTTACTAAACGCTTCCGCTTTCGGTCTACGAGGGTGCATTTGTTGGGGAACATAGTAATTTCAAAAATTTCCTACGCACACGCCAGATCATGGTGATGCATAGCAACGAGAGGGGAGAGTGTGATCTACGTACCCTTGTAGACCGACAGCGGAAGCGTTAGCACAACGCGGTTGATGTAGTCGTATGTCTTCACGGCCCGACCGATCAAGCACCGAAACTACGGCACCTCCGAGTTTTAGCACACGTTCAGCTCGATGACGATCCCCGGACTCCGATCCAGCAAAGTGTCGGGGAAGAGTTCCGTCAGCATGACGGCATGGTCACGATCTTGATGTACTACCGTCGCAGGGCTTCGCCTAAGCACCGCTACAATATTATCGAGGATTATGGTGGAAGGGGGCACCGCACACGGCTAAGAATATGATCACGTGGATCAACTTGTGTGTCTAGGGGTGCCCCCTGCCCCCGTATATAAAGGATCAAGGGGAGGAGGCCGGCCGGCCCCTATGGTGCGCCAAGGAGGAGTCCTCCTCCTAGTAGGAGTAGGACTCCTACTAGGAGGGGGAAAGAAGTGGGGAGGGAGAAGGAAAGGGGGGCGCCGCCCCCCCTCTCCTAGTCCAATTCGGACCAGGGGGGAGGAGGCGCGCGACCCACCTTTCGCTGCCCCTCTCTCTCTCCACTAAGGCCCATATGGCCCATTACTCCTCCCGGGGGGTTCCGGTAACCCTCCGGCTCTCCGGTTTTCTCCGAAATCACCCGGAACACTTCCGGTGTCCGAATATAGCCGTCCAATATATCAATCCTTATGTCTCGACCATTTCGAGACTCCTTGTCATGTCCGTGATCACATCCGGGACTCCGAACTAACTTCGGTACATCAAAACTCATAAACTCATAATATAATTGTCATCGAAACCTTAAGCGTGCGGACCCTACGGGTTCGAAAACAATGTAGACATGACCGAGACACGTCTCCGGTCAATAACCAATAGCGGAACCTGGATGCTCATATTGGCTCCTACATATTCTACGAAGATCTTTATCAGTCAGACCGCATAACAACATACGTTGTTCCCTTTGTCATCGGTATGTTACTTGCCCGAGATTCGATCGTCGGTATCTCAATACCTAGTTCAATCTCGTTACCGGCAAGTCTCTTTACTCGTTCCGTAATACATCATCTCGCAACTAACTCATTAGTTGCAATGCTTGCAAAGCTTATGTGATGTGCATTACCGAGAGGGCCCAGAGATACCTCTCCGACAATCGGAGTGACAAATCCTAATCTCGAAATACGCCAACCCAACATGTACCTTTGAATACACCTGTAGAGCACCTTTATAATCACCCATTTACGTTGTGACGTTTGGTAGCACACAAAGTGTTCCTCCGGCGAACGGGAGTTGCATAATCTCATAGTCATAGGAACATGTATAAGTCATGAAGAAAGCAATAGCAACATACTAAACGATCGGGTGCTAAGCTAATGGAATGGGTCATGTCAATCAGATCATTCACCTAATGATGTGATCCCGTTAATCAAATAACAACTCTTTGTTCATGGTTAGGAAACATAACCATCTTTGATTAACGAGCTAGTCTAGTAGAGGCATACTAGTGACACTCTGTTTGTCTATGTATTCACACATGTATTATGTTTCCGGTTAATACAATTCTAGCATGAATAATAAACATTTATCATGATATAAGGAAATAAATAATAACTTTATTATTGCCTCTAGGGCATATTTCCTTCAGTCTCCCACTTGCACTAGAGTCAATAATCTAGATTACACAGTAATGATTCTAACACCCATGGAGCCTTGGTGCTGATCATGTTTTGCTCGTGGAAGAGGCTTAGTCAACGGGTCTGCAACATTCAGATCCGTATGTATCTTGAAAATCTCTATGTCTCCCACCTGGACTAGATCCCGGATGGAATTGAAGTGTCTCTTGATATGCTTGGTTCTCTTGTGAAATCTGGATTCCTTTGCTAAGGCAATTGCACCAGTATTGTCACAATAGATTTTCATTGGACCCGATGCACTAGGTATGACACCTAGATCGGATATGAACTCCTTCATCCAGACTCCTTCATTTGCTGCTTCCGAAGCAGCTATGTACTCCGCTTCACATGTAGATCCCGCCACAACGCTTTGTTTAGAACTGCACCAACTGACAGCTCCACCGTTTAATGTAAACACGTATCCGGTTTTCGATTTAGAATCGTCCGGATCAGTGTCAAAACTTGCATCAACGTAACCTTTTACGATGAGCTCTTTGTCACCTCCATATATGAGAAACATATCCTTAGTCCTTTTCAGGTATTTCAGGATGTTCTTGACCGCTGTCCAGTGACCCACTCCTAGATCACTTTGGTACCTCCCTGCTAGACTTATAGCAAGGCACACATCAGGTCTGGTACACAGCATTGCATACATGATAGAGCCTATGGCTGAAGCATAGGGAACATCTTTCATTTTCTCTCTATCTTCTGCAGTGGTCGGGCATTGAGTCTTACTCAATTTTACACCTTGTAACACAGGCAAGAACCCTTTCTTTGCTTGATCCATTTTGAACTTCTTCAAAACTTTGTCAAGGTATGTGCTTTGTGAAAGTCCAATTAAGCGTCTTGATCTATCTCTATAGATCTTAATGCCTAATATGTAAGCAGCTTCACCGAGGTCTTTCATTGAAAAACTCTTATTCAAGTATCCCTTTATGCTATCCAGAAATTCTATATCATTTCCAATTAGTAATATGTCATCCACATATAATATCAGAAATGCTATAGAGCTCCCACTCACTTTCTTGTAAATACAGGCTTCTCCAAAAGTCTGTATAAAACTAAATGCTTTGATCACACTATCAAAGCGTTTATTCCAACTCCAAGAGGCTTGCACCAGTCCATAAATGGATCGCTGGAGCTTTCACACTTTGTTAGCTCCCTTTGGATCGACAAAACCTTCCGGTTGCATCATATACAACTCTTCTTCCAGAAATCCATTCAGGAATGCAGTTTTGACATCCATCTGCCAAATTTCATAATCATAAAATGCGGCAATTGCTAACATGATTCAGACAGACTTAAGCATCGCTACGGGTGAGAAGGTCTCATCGTAGTCAATCCCTTGAACTTGCCGAAAACCTTTTGCGACAAGTCGAGCTTTGTAGACAGTAATATTACCGTCAGTGTCAGTCTTCTTCTTGAAGATCCATTTATACTCAATTGCTTGCCGATCATCGGGCAAGTCAACCAAAGTCCATACTTTGTTCTCATACATGGATCCCATCTCAGATTTCATGGCTTCAAGCCATTTTGCGGAATCTGGGCTCACCATCGCTTCTTCATAGTTCGTAGGTTCATCATGATCTAGTAGCATGACTTCCAGAACAGGATTACCGTACCACTCTGGCGCGGATCTCACTCTAGTTGATCTACGAGGTTCGGTAGTATCTTGTTCTGAAGTTTCATGATCATCATCATTAGCTTCCTCACTAATTGGTGTAGGTGTCACAGAAACAGGTTTTTGTGATGTACTACTTTCCAATAAGGGAGTAGGTACAGTTACCTCGTCAAGTTCTACTTTCCTCCCACTCACTTCTTTCAAGAGAAACTCCTTCTCCAGAAAGTTTCCGAATTTAGCAACAAAAGTCTTGCCTTCAGATCTGTGATAGAAGGTGTGTCCAATAGTTTCCTTTGGATATCCTATGAAGACACATTTCTCCGATTTGGGTTCGACCTTATCAGGTTGAAGCTTTTTCACATAAGTATCGCAGCCCCAAACTTTTAGAAACGACAACTTTGGTTTCTTGCCAAACCACAGTTCATAAGGCGTCGTCTCAACGGATTTTGATGGTGCCCTATTTAACGTGAATGCGGCCGTCTCTAGAGCGTATCCCCAAAACGATAGCGGTAAATCAGTAAGAGACATCATAGATCACACCATATCTAGTAAAGTACGATTACGATGTTCGGACACACAATTACGCTGTGGTGTTCGGGGTGGCGTGAGTTGCGAAAGTATTCCACAATTTTTCAAATGTACACCAAACTCGTAACTCAAATATTCTCCTCCACGATCAGATCGTAGGAATTTTATTTTCTTGTTAGGATGATTTTCAACTTCACTCTGAAATTCTTTGAACTTTTCAAATGTTTCAGACTTGTGTTTCATTAAGTAGATATACCCATATCTGCTTAAGTCATCTGTGAAGGTGAGAAAATAACGATATCCGCCACGAGCCTCAACGTTCGTCGGACCACATACATCTGTATGTATGATTTCCAACAAATCTGTTGCTCTCTCCATAGTACCGGAGAACGGTGTTTTTGTCATCTTACCCATAAGGCACGGTTCGCAAGTACCAAGTGATTCATAATCAAGTGGTTCCAAAAGCCCATTAGTATGGAGTTTCTTCATGCGCTTTATACCGATATGACCCAAACGGCAGTGCCACAAATAAGTTGCACTATCATTATCAACTCTGCATCTTTTGGCTTCAACACTATGAATATGTGTGTCACTACTATCGAGATTCAATAAAAATAGACCACTCTTTAAGGGTGCATGACCATAAAAGATATTACTCATATAAATAGAACAACCATTATTCTCAGATTTAGATGAATAACCGTCTCGCATCAAACAAGATCCAGATATAATGTTCATGCTTAACGCCGGCACCAAATAACAATTATTTAGATTAATCCCGAAGGTAGATGTAGAGGTAGTGTGCCGACTGCGATCACATCGACTTTGGAACCGTTTCCCACGCGCATCGTCACCTCGTCCTTAGCCAATCTTTGCTTAATCCGTAGTCCCTATTTCGAGTTGCAAATATTAGCAACAGAACCAGTATCAAATACCTAGGTGCTACTGCGAGCATTAGTAAGGTACACATCAATAACATGTATATCACATATACCTTTGTTCACCTTGCCATCCTTCTTATCCGCCAAATACTTGGGGCAGTTCCGCTTCCAGTGACCAGTCTGCTTGCAGTAGAAGCACTCAGTTTTAGGCTTAGGTCCAGGTTTGGGTTTCTTCTCTTGAGTAGCAACTTGCTTGCTGTTCTTTTTGAAGTTCCCCTTCTTCTTCCCTTTGCCCTTTTTCTTGAAACTAGTGGTCTTGTTGACCATCAACACTTGATGCTCCTTCTTGATTTGTACCTCCGCAGCTTTCAGCATTGCGAAGAGCTCGGGAATAGTCTTATTCATCCCTTGCATATTATAGTTCATCACGAAGCTCTTGTAGCTTGGTGGCAGTGATTGGAGAATTCTGTCAATGACGCAATCATCTGGAAGATTAACTCCCAATTGAATCAAGTGATTATTATACCCAGACATTTTGAGTATATGCTCACTGACAGAACTGTTCTCCTCCATCTTGCAGCTATAGAACTTATTGGAGACTTCATATCTCTCAATCCGGGCATTTGCTTGAAATATTAACTTCAACTCCTGGAACATCTCATATGCTCCATGTCGTTCAAAACGTCGTTGAAGTCCCGATTCTAAGCCGTAAAGCATGGCACACTGAACTATCGAGTAGTCATCAGCTTTGCTCTGCCAGACGTTCATAACATCTGGTGTTGCTCCAGTAGCAGGCCTGGCACCCAGCGGTGCTTCCAGGACGTAATTCTTCTGTGCAGCAATGAGGATAATCCTCAAGTTACGGACCCAGTCCGTGTAATTGCTACCATCATCTTTGAACTTTGCTTTATCAAGGAACGCATTAAAATTCAATGGAACAACAGCACGAGCCATCTATCTACAATCAAGCATAAACAAGCAAGATACTATCAGATACTAAGTTTCATGATAAATTTAAGTTCAATTAATTTACTTAAAGAACTCCCACTTAGATAGACATCCCTCTAATCCTCTAAGTGATTACGTGATCCAAATCAATTAAACCATGTCCGATCATCACATGAGATGGAGTAGTTTCATTGGTGAACATCACTATGTTGATCATATCTACTATATGATTCATGCTCGACCTTTCAGTCTCCGTGTTCCGAGGCCATATCTGTATATGCTTGGCTCGTCAAGTATAACCTGAGTATTCCGCGTGTGCAACTGTTTTGCACCCGTTGTATTTGAACGTAGAGCCTATCACACCCGATCATCACATGGTGTCTCAGCACGAAGAACTTTCGCAACGGTACATACTCAGGGAGAGCACTTCTTGATAATTAGTGAGAGATCATCTTATAATGCTACCGTCAATCAAAGCAAGATAAGATGCATAAAAGATAAACATCACATGCAATCAATATAAGTGATATGATATGGCCATCATCATCTTGTGCTTGTGATCTCCATCTTCAAAGCACCGTCGTGGTCACCATCATCACCGGCGCGACACCTTGATCTCCATCGTAGCATCGTTGTCGTCTCGCCAATCTTATACTTCCACGACTATCGCTACCGCTTAGTGATAAAGTAAAGCATTACAGCGCGATTGCATTGCATACAATAAAGCGACAACCATAAGGCTCCTGCCAGTTGCCGATAACTCGGTTACAAAACATGATCATCTCATACAATAAAATTTAGCATCATGTCTTGACCATATCACATCACAACATGCCCTGCAAAAATAAGTTAGACGTCCTCTACTTTGTTTTTGCAAGTTTTACGTGGCTGCTACGGGCTTAAGCAAGAACCAATCTTACCTACGCATCAAAACCACAATGATAGTTTGTCAAGTTGGTGCTGTTTTAACCTTCGCAAGGACCGGGCGTAGCCACACTCGGTTCAACTAAAGTTGGAGAAACTATCACCCGCAAGCCACCTATGTGCAAAGCACGTCGGGAGAACCGGTCTCGCGTAAGCGTACGCGTAATGTCGGTCCGGGTCGCTTCGTCCAACAATACCGCCGAACCAAAGTATGACATGCTGGTAAGCAGTATGACTTATATCGCCCACAACTCACTTTTGTTCTACTCGTGCATATAACATCAACATATAAAACCTAGGCTCTGATACCACTGTTGGGGAACGTAGTAATTTCAAAAAAATTCCTACGCACACGCAAGATCATGGTGATGCATAGCAACGAGAGGGGAGAGTGTGATCTACGTACCCTTGTAGACCGACAGCGGAAGCGTTAGCACAACGCGGTTGATGTAGTCGTACGTCTTCACGGCCCGACCGATCAAGCACCAAAACTACAACACCTCCGAGTTTTAGCACACGTTCAGCTCGATGACGACCCCCGGACTCCGATCCAGCAAAGTGTCGGCGAAGAGTTCCGTCAGCACGACGGCATGGTGACGATCTTGATGTACTACCGTCGCAGGGCTTCGCCTAAGCACCGCTACAATATTATCGAGGATTATGATGGAAGGGGACATCGCACACGGCTAAGAATATGATCACGTGGATCAACTTGTGTGTCTAGGGGTGCCCCCTGCCCCCGTATATAAAGGATCAAGGGGAGGAGGCCGGCCGGCCCCTATGGTGCGCCAAGGAGGAGTCCAAGTGGGAAGGGAGAAGGAAAGGGGGGCGCCGCCCCCCCCCCCTCTCCTAGTCCAATTCGGACCAGGGGGGAGGAGGCGCGCGGCCCACCTTTGGATGCCCCTCTCTCTCCACTAAGGCCCATATGGCCCATTACTCCTCCCGGGGGGTTCCGGTAACCCTCCGGCTCTCCGGTTTTCTCCGAAATCACCCGGAACACTTTCGGTGTCCGAATATAGCCGTCCAATATATCAATCTTTATGTCTCGACCATTTCGAGACTCCTCGTCATGTCCGTGATCACATCCGGGACTCCGAACTAACTTCGGTACATCAAAACTCATAATATAATTGTCATCGAAACCTTAAGCGTGCGGACCCTACGGGTTCGAGAATAATGTAGACATGACCGAGACACGTCTCCGGTCAATAACCAATAGCGGAACCTGGATGCTCATATTGGCTCCTACATATTCTACGAAGATCTTTATCAGTCAGACCGCATAACAACATACGTTGTTCCCTTTGTCATCGGTATGTTACTTGCCCGAGATTCGATCGTCGGTATCTCAATACCTAGTTCAATCTCGTTACCGGCAAGTCTCTTTACTCGTTCCGTAATACATCATCTCGCAACTAACTCATTAGTTGCAATGCTTGCAAGGCTTATGTGATGTGCATTACCGAGAGGGCCCAGAGATACCTCTCCGACAATCGGAGTGACAAATCCTAATCTCGAAATACGCCAACCCAACATGTACCTTTGGAGACACCTGTAGAGAACCTTTATAATCACCCATTTACGTTGTGACGTTTGGTAGCACACAAAGTGTTCCTCCGGCGAACGGGAGTTGCATAATCTCATAGTCATAGGAACATGTATAAGTCATGAAGAAAGCAATAGCAACATACTAAACGATCGGGTGCTAAGCTAATGGAACGGGTCATGTCAATCAGATCATTCACCTAATGATGTGATCCCGTTAATCAAATAACAACTCTTTGTTCATGGTTAGGAAACATAACCATCTTTGATTAACGAGCTAGTCAAGTAGAGGCATACTAGTGACACTCTGTTTGTCTATGTATTCACACATGTATTATGTTTCCGGTTAATACAATTCTAGCATGAATAATAAACATTTATCATGATATAAGGAAATAAATAATAACTTTATTATTGCCTCTAGGGCATATTTCCTTCAGCATTCCCCACCTCCAACCACCACGCCCACAAGGAGAGCACAAGCACCACCCGCAGACACACCCCGGGCCAAGCCCAACCTCTCCTACCTTAAGCACACACTTCGATCCACCCCCGGGCCCAGATCTGGCCTGCCTGAGCACAAACCCTAGATCTGCACCTGCACCCGTACACATCTAGGAGAAGGAGGTCGCCACCGCCTCCTCGCGCCGCCTGCACTGTCGCAACAGCCACGTCACTACACACCTACGAAGCGTGCCCCGCCTCTCTGCCCCAATCGAGACCCGAACGTCCCGGCAGAGCAGAGCCCCCCACCCCGACGCCATCTGCCCCGCCTGAGAACTGAGCCAAGGCGACCAGCCAGAGCCACCTAGGCCCGCGCTGCCAGCCGGCCAGGAGCCTAGGACAGTCGTCGTAGCTAGGAGCACTCCCCCAACGATGCCGCCCCCGGCTCGCGCCGTGAGCAGCCGCCGCCATGTGGATCTAGCCCGCCATCCCCATCGCCGCAGCTTCCACCGCATGCCCCGCCACAAGCCGCGCCGCCCGAAGCCCGGCAGAAAGCACCGGAACCCACCACGACCCCGTGCCCCACCGCACCGCGACGCCCGGCGCCCGCGCCATGCCCGGGATGGAGGAGCCACGCCGCGCCAGCTCCGGCCACCATGGGAACGCGAGGGCCCCGCCACTGCCGGCACTGGTCGGGCTTTGCCCGCCCGTGCCCCGAAGCGGCGGCGGGGGAGGCTGGAGAGGGAGGGGAGGTTTCCGTGCCTACCTCGTCTCGAGAAGGGACCTCCCGACCTCATTTCAACTCTCCATTTCCTAGGAGCTTAGACTTTGTAGGGATTTCATTTAAATAAATCATGACTACAATAGAAAAACGATTAGCATGGATAAATCTAACATGCTAGATGAACCATCACGAACAACATCATCGCACATGCAACAATAGTTATAATAAAATATCAAATCAGATCAGGGGATACATAGTGATAAGCATCGCACATGCAACAGTAGTCAAAATAAAAGATTGGATCATGCCACGGGACACATACTGATTGGTTGCAGATGGAGTAGTGATGGTTGCCACAGAGGCGATGTTGTTCCAGACGAGTTGGCGAAGACCAGTTGAAGCAGACTTTAGTGACGATGGCGTGCAACAGTGCCTGATCTTGGTGGTAGACAGCCCACGGCGAAGAACGCAAGTAGTCGCTTGAGGTGCTTCCTCAAAAACTAATCCGCCCTCTCCTGCAGTAGGATCACAAGGGCATGAGGTTCCGAAGACCTACTTTCCCGCTCGCCGATGCACCCTAGCGTTCATGATTGAGTAGACTACGATGATGGTGCAAGTAGTGAGTGGAGCCAAAACTCTAACTCGATATATAGGAGACCATGCTATAACACCCCTGTAATAGCATGGGTCTCCTATAATTATGCCAAGACATCATGTTTTGTGTTATAATTATGCCAAGACATCATGATGTGTTGGCATAATTACAATGATTTTCTCTAATTATGCCAAGACATCATGTTTTGTGAAGCTTAAATGCGAGTTGTCCCAAATTCAATTCATATTCCAATTCAAATAGCAAGTCAAAATATTATTTCTTCAAACGGTAAAACAAAAATGTTGATAATATTCCAAATAATCCCCACGTATTTTTCATGAAGAAACCAATTCTCATTTGACTTTCCATTTTGCCCCTAGCAATTATTAAAGTGGACCGGTAGCACTTAATATGCCCATTTAAATACTAAAATAAATTTAAACAATTCAAAATGACCTCAAACTTTGTTGGCCTATTCAAAATATCGCATTGTAATTGTGTGATTGATTGATTCATTCATTCATTCATTCAATATTGCTCTACACATTGTGTAGCCCATACGCGCTGCCATGATGTACCATAAAATAGAGGACGGTCATTTAAGTACACACATTGTTGGATAAATCTGAAGGGGCGGTATGTGTGGGACAGGATGATCCGTTCATGAAAAACTAGTTTAAAATCCGTTTAATCTCGTTGAATTTGAACTATTGTTGTACTAGACTTTATTTGCATGCTATGTATGCATGATTTGTGCTATTTTCTATTCGTACTTTAATGAAATCCATCATATTTGCATGAATTCCGTCTGGTTATTTCAGACGGTGGTTGAAATATATGCGGACAACATGAATGACCGGTTCACGCACTTATGTCCGTGGACTGGTCTCATGTCCGCAGACGGATGCCGAAACAAATTCGTGGGTCAGTGTTGGAGATGCCTTGAGACACGCAATTTGCGTGCTCTAAAAATAAAGAATATGGTCATTGGCTCATTGCCAGCGACAAAGTACTCAAGCAGCAAATGGAGAGCGTCAGGAGAAGCACGCGTTACTACGGTACTCTATTAGTACATGGTATGATTCCCTAAACTTTTCTTTCCGAGGCATATAATCCCCTCAACTTGATGAAGTGCCGTACTGATTTCGGCAGTGGCCCAACAAGAACTTCGCATTCGGCACCGGCGACGGTGGTTAGCGTCATGAATTAGCGGCGACCGAGGTCCGTAGTTTTAGCAGCCTCCCAGCTCAGTGTGATCTCACGAAGCGAGGCTCCAAATTTGTACGTAGCAGGTGACCTTCCCACGGTACTACCTCGTCCCGGCTTCCTGCAAAAATTGGCTACCGGACAGTGCCTGTTGAGGTGGCGAAAGCTGGAAGAAGAAACTGACACAGACACATTTAATGTGTGAACCGACTTTTTTTAATAAGGAATACTAAGTAGAATGTGCGACGACTTGAGCGGGACACCATATGCACTCTGCAGCTGAAAAGGTGAATGACTCACCTTGTGCATATCCTTACCACTACCAACTGAATGTAAATAAACCAAAGTGATTGCTAAATAATAAACCAGGATGTACATTAAGATTTGTTCTACTCCCTTTGTTCATTTTTATAAGACCTTAAAGGCATTTCAGACAATGTGCAAAACAACCTATTTTGAGTTGTCTGAAACGACTTACAAAAGTGAACGGAGGGAGTAATAGAATTATTGTATATTTGAGGGGATTTCCTATGTTGATGTTTTTACAATTAAAACATGCATGGTTTTTTAATGATTCATTTGCACTGTATTTTGTAAGGGATTTTTGTCCTAATTTTCATTTTGACAACAACTAGAGAAACTTCTCCTTCTATTCATATCTATTGATAAGAATATTTTGCTTCCACACCGTTTTCTGTTAATTATCTCGGCATTTTTTCTACATAATTAATAGATGACGCAAATCTTTTACCTCCGTTTAAAAAAATAAGAATCAATGTAGACAAAATCATGTTGGATGCCAATTGGTGTGATACTGCCATCATGTGTTTCGACTATTGCTACACTTTTTGTAATCCCAATAGTAGTGTAATCTTTTTTTTTTTGAAACAGAGGCAAAAGACTAGCCTCATTCATTAATCAAGGAGAAGAGTTTTAGAGTATAAAATAATGGCTCCACAACATAACCCGTCTGACAACAAATCCATCGAAACAACTCTCGCGACATGATGAGACTCAAGTGCCTAGCTCTAGCGGGGACCCAAAGTTTGGCTTCGTCTTGGATAAGATTGAGAATGTAGCATGCTAGAGTTGATTTCTTCTTGAAAACTCTAGCGTTTATCTCGTTTCAAATGACTCAACCGACAAGCATGATAAAAAAAAGCCATGGCCTTCCGGTGTGCCATCCACATGGCATCGGTTATCATAACACGCAAAACGCAACCAAAACATCTCGTACAAACCACAGATGGACGTGGTCTCTAGTCCTTTGAGAATCCCAAACGACGTGCTTGGCCAATTGGCACTAAACCAAGCCCCGCAAATGCTGGCACGGTCAGAATATGGCCATGTCAGCGATGAGGTGCTCCACGAAGCAGCAAATGGAGCGTCAGGAGGGGCACGCGTCACTACCGTAGTACTGTACTCCGTAGTCTACTACGTAGTACGTGGAATAATTTTCGAAACGGACCGACTTTTATTTCTGCTTTTCCGTCGTCGCATACAAATCACAAAGCGGGCCGCTCCGCCGCGAGCCGGTCCAACCCGCGGTCGCCACGCGCCGTGGCCGGCGGGCGTCCAGTCCCCTCCAGCCAGACACCAGCGGCGGTGGACTTGGTCTGGTCACCGGCGGCAGTAACAGCGATCGGCCGGGCGTTGCCTGCCAACATCTGTTCCGCTCGGCGTGTCCCCGGTGGCACGCTCGATGGCCCGTGACGCTGGCCGGACGCGTGCCTGTCAACCATCCCGTCCCGTGTGTCCTCGCGTGCACGCGTCGCTGCTGCTGCGCCGCGCACGCTGCCGCTGACGCTCCGTCCCCACCCGGCCAGACGGCTGGCCCCCATCCACTCGCCCCGTTGAACGACTCCACTCTACCACCGGCGGTGATCACGACTTCTGAGGAGGCCGCAACTGGCTCCGTCGAGAGCTACGTTGCTACTAGTCGCCGGCCGCGTCGGCACGGCAGGGTCACGCGCGCGGCGACAGCCGCCGGTTGCTGTCTCGCGCGGACTAGACTAGCAGCACCACTCCAATTCAAACCGACGTGTCTGCCCACGGCGTGGCTTGCGCAGCGCGTGCCACTGATTTTCCACTGACTCAGTTTAGGAAGGTAATGAAGGCATACTACCTTTGACGCTAAGCTTGAGCCTCAGGCGTGCGCCACACTGTTTTCCTCGCTAACTTTAGCCGCGAGCATGCAAATTCAGGACGTAATTGAAGGCATATCTTTCAATGGCATCCACGGTAGTATATCATGCGAACTGAAGAATTAATGGCGGAAACGCCTACCGCCAGCGCTTAAGAGCTAAGCAAACGACGGCTAGCTACCTCCCCCCTCCCCACTCCCGCCCCGCCGCGCCCAGCCACCTATCGGAGACAAACTGCTGCCGTGCCACCGCTATAATAAGCTACAGGACGCGGCGCCCCTCCCCCAGCCCAGCTCCTTCCAGTACTTTCTCTAACGTCTCTCTCTCTTTCCTCCGTCGCCGTCGCGGAGGGTGTGGGGGGCGGATCATGGCGGAGCACGGCGAGGAGGAGGCGGCGACGCTCGAGTTCACGCCCACGTGGATCGTCGCGCTCGTCTGCTCCATCATCGTGCTCATCTCCCTCCTCGCCGAGCGATGCCTCCACTACCTCGGCAAGGTAATCCGTCATCCCTCCGACGCCCGTTCGCCTGCCTTTATCACCTTCGGCCGTTCCGCCGCCATTCCGTCGCCCCCTTCGATCTCCTCGCATCGGCTCGTGTTCGTCCATTGACTGACTGCTCCGTGCTCTTGGTTGCGACGGCTGCAGACCTTCAAGCGGAAGAACCAGAAGCCGCTCTACGAGGCCATCCTCAAGGTCAAAGAAGGTAACTAATTTCTTCCCCCCACGCCCGCCATGGCCCGCATGCATCCTGCTTCATTCGATTGTCAAGAACTCGAGAAAGTCCCACTCAAAAAAGAAGAAAAAATCTGGAGAAAGTACCAGTATGTCGACAAAATTGTGGTGGTGCGGTCTGTGCAAAAAGCGCATCTCTCTGCATCATGGGTAATTGGGTGGGGTTGCTCTCGGTGGGAACGTCTCCCAACTGTTCCCCTGAAAAACAGTCAAAAGGCTACTAATCATTTTATCTGTCTTCTCTTTTTGAATTTTGACGTTTGGTTGTACTACCTGTCTTCCATGTTGGGTATGATCAACTGCTCCTTGGTGCAATGCAGAGCTGATGCTTCTCGGGTTCATCTCGCTGCTGCTGACGGTGTGCCAAGGGAAGATTCAGAACATCTGCATTCGTCCTAGCTGGACACTCCACATGCTGCCATGCCAAGGGGAGGACGAGGTTCGGGCCGGTGAGGCGGCGCCGACAAAGGAGCATCTTGTTACATCCCAGATCATCGGCAGAATCGGGAGGCGGCTGCTCAGCGGCGGCGCGGCGGAAGTCGACGTCTGCCGGTCGAAGGTGATTGGGCCAGCCCACCATTGCAAATTACATACTTTGATTTCGTGCAAACTGTGGCTGTCTCTTTTTTTGGTGGGGTGGGGGGAGCTACTGTGCCATTGGGTTGGTTGGATGAGCAGTTGGAATTAGGTACCATTGTGGTTTTTGAGCATGCAAACACTTAATTTTCTTAGGACCTCGTAGCTAGTTTGGTACAAGATTATTTGGGCCAAACAGACAGAGCCACGGGGCCACCCTTTTTGCCATTCCTGTGATGATGTTGTCAATCTTAGGATGTGATGAAGCGACGTTGTTCTGTTTTGCTTGTACATTTGCGCTGGCTATGATATGAAATGGGAACACTAGACACTAGCATGTGGAAGGAGTGGGCATCACAGCTGGGTATCATAAAGCCATAGACAGAAAAGGATGGCCGGTTTAATCACATTCTTTAAGATTATTAGGTCGGCTAACCATATTGTATGGATAGTCATGTCACTGTGCTGATTAACTTGCAGAGAGAAATTGATATATAACTTAATTTGGTTGGAACATTCAAATGGCTCTGCTCGAAGTCTCTGTACAGCATGTTCAGTTTTTTTCTATCATAATGTATTGCTTCTATATGTTCCATTTATCCTTCCCACTCCTCCAGTCTTAACTAATATTGAGTTTCTCACCATGTAAATTGAAGAATCTTCAGATTTCCTTTTAATCTATGCTGTTATGAACTCTAGTGTTTGTTTTAACAGGGAAAAGCTCCGCTGATGTCCCTAGAAGCTATACATCAGTTGCATATTTTCATATTTGTGCTGGCTATTACACATGTTGTGTTCAGTGTTTTGACAATGCTTTTAGGAGGTGCAAAGGTAAGCCACTTATCAGTTACAGCGCTACGCATTACCCACGGAATACCATGTGTTGATAAGCTGATTTTGCGCATTCTCTTACTCAGATACATCAGTGGAAACTGTGGGAGGATGCAATTCAGAAAGACACTGCAGGAAATGGTATTTGAGCCTTTCTTGTTGTTAATATTTATCACAATGCCAATGATATACTTGTGGGTTAACAACACCCTCTTGTGCACTGAAAATCAATATATGTGTCTGATGAAGAAGCAGCATTGTTTAGAGCCACTACAGCTGTAACAGGATGATGATTCCACAATAAACTGCAGGGCCCAAGAAGGTGAACAATGTACACAATTTCGAATTTATCAGGGAGCATTTTAAGGGTATTGGCAAAGATTCTAGAATATTGAGTTGGCTGGTAAGCAATCATGAGGTCTTCTGTAAGAATTAATTTATGTTGCGAAATTGCATGGACTAGTAAAGTTTAGTTATGCATTATCGGAATGGCTTTATTTTTATTTTAATACCGAAAGCGTGTATTGCCGAACTAATTAGCCCCTTTCCATTTCCCATGCAGCATTCTTTTTTCAAGCAGTTCTATGGATCAGTAAGTAAAACCGACTACACCACAATGCGTCTTGGTTTTATCATGGTAAGCATAGCTTGCAATAAGCTGGCCTTGAGTGCTTTCCTCATATGTAAAAATGAGTTCATTTTTGGATTGCAGACCCACTGCCGTGGAAACTTGAAATTCGATTTCCATAAATACATGCTGCGGGTTTTAGAGTCTGATTTTAAGAAGGTGGTTGGCATAAGGTGATACTACACACAAGTTTCTACTTTTCTATATATACTGTTCCAAGCTGGTGTTCTATGCAGGTTGGCTCAACTCATGTCTATTCCAAGCATAACTCAATTTATCTTTTGTCTATTCTCTTTTAGCTGGTACTTGTGGGTATTCGTGGTGATCTTTCTGTTGCTGAATGTTAATGGTAAGTTGCAGCTCATCTTTTCTGAACAGCACTTGTATACACTGCAGTAACTCTATTCGAGCCACTTTCAGAATTTGAAAACAATCTGGTCCTAAACGCTACAGTTTGAAGAAGAAAAAACCAATCATGACCTGTTTACAGATTCCAAATTTGAATTAGATTCTTTAGCAGTTACGCTGGTAACGGGCGTAAAAAACCAGAACCTGTCATGAGAACAGTTTTGTTCCGCAAGATGGTTTACTAAACTTTGTCAGTAATATATTTCATCATTTAAGCTTCTTGAAGCTATCTTACATCACATTTTGCTAATCTGCAGGGTGGCACACATACTTTTGGATCGCATTCATTCCCCTTATTGTAAGTGCATATATAATAATCCTAAAACAAGTGCACATATAATAATGTGTTATTTTAAACATCCGCTATGACCCTCTTATACTCACTCTCTATTCCCCCTGCAGCTTCTGCTAGCCGTCGGCACCAAACTGGAGCATGTCATAGCTCAGTTAGCCCAGGATGTAGCTGAGAAGCACTCGGCGGTCGAGGGCGATTTGATCGTAAAGCCATCAGATGACCACTTCTGGTTCGGGCGGCCGAGGATCGTCCTGTTCCTAATCCACTTCATCCTCTTCCAGAACGCATTCGAGATTGCATTCTTCTTCTGGATACTGGTGAGCGCCTTGAAGTGGCACCAGTTTCAAATTACGTTCGGTTAAGATCTTATGACTGATCAGAACATCTTTTGCCCCATCTCTGTCTTAGACCACCTACGGATTCAACTCCTGCATCATGGGGCAGGTTGGCTTCATTGTGCCGAGGCTTGTTATTGGGTACCTCACACACGTCTCCAACTTCTTTTCCCATAGGAAAAAGCGAACATGACCTTTTTCTTGAACTGACACGTCCAGGTGTCCTTGCACTTGCAGGCTCATCATTCAGCTTCTCTGCAGCTACAGCACCCTACCTCTGTATGCAATTGTAACACAGGTGCGGCCATATTTTGACATCGTAAAATGTTTCTGGTGTCGTCGACACCGACTATTGACGCATGTTCTGATCTCCTCTGTTGTGTGCGAAGATGGGAAGCTTCTACAAGAAGGAGATCTTCAATGAGCATGTGCAGCAGGGTGTCCTGGGTTGGGCTCAGAAGGCCAAGATGAAGAAGGGGTTCAAGAAGAGCAATGGCGCGGCCCAATCGACGAGCCCCGTCGATTCTGCGGGGCCTTCTGCTAAGGTTGAAATGATAAAACGACCGGCGCGGGAAGGCAACGATGCTGGTGAAAGCATAGAATGATGTAGTATGGGTAGTGATTAGTGTTGTCTAGAGCAATGGCGTCTATGATGTCTATTTTGGTGCTGCAATGAAAGCACTTAAGCATGTGCTATCATTATGCAAATAGTTCTTGCAGCCGGAAAACATTGTGGTGGCAAGGGGTAAAAAGAAATTCGGTCCAAATAGTTTATCTCTCACGGCGTCCGTGCCTCAAACTGTCGCTGCTTCGGCCGCTTCTTCTTTTTTTCATATAAAGAGCGCTTTTATTAACCCCAACTCAAAATGTAACATTAAGTGAATACAAACATGATGAGGAACACGCGGCATTTGCATAGGTAAGATGCACATAACCAAACACCAACACAAAAGAAAAAAAAGGAATAGTTGGTTTTAAAGGAATAGTTGGTTTTATACCCATAGTTGTGTCCCCCTCGTCAGGATTGTCCCTAGTTTTTGAAAACATTTGGTCTCGCCCAACCCACTTTGGTGTCTTATGCTTTTGCCGTTTGACCGTCACTTTGTAAACTTCATAAATAATTCATAATATATTAGAAAAATGTAAATAAGATACCAAAATGTTCGGAAAAACATCACCTATATGTCAATGTCACCTGCATTCATGACAAAAGTGTTGGTAAGTGCCTATCTGAGTTTTAACTCTTATCATACCACCATGAACAGTAAAATCTAAAAAATTCTAGAAAAAGTTGGTGGCAAAGAATGGCAAATGTTTTAAGTGCTTGCCAAGTTTCATCAAGGAATGACATTCGTGGAAGTCATGCCAAAAAACAATCAACACTCGAAAATAGATTGTTTTTTTACCACGGCTTCCACGAATGTCATTCTCTGATGAAACTTGGCAAGCACTTAAAACAGCTGTCATTTTTTGCCACCAACTTTTTTTGGATTTTACGTTCATGGTGGTATGATAAGAGTTCAAACTTGGATGGGCACTTACCAACACTTTTGTCATGAATGCAAGTGGCATTGACATACATGTGATGTTTTTCCGAACATTTTGGTATCTTATTTGCATTTTAATGATTTAGTATGAATTGGTTATCAAGTTTTCAAAGTGACGGTCAAACGGTCAAAGGGCAAAGCATAAGACGCCAAAGTAGGTTGGGCAAGACCACGTGTTCCATAAACTAGGGGCAATCCTAACGAGGGGGACACAACTAAGGGTATAAAACCAAAAGTGTTGGCCACGGCTTCCACGAATGTCATTCTCTCATGAAACTTGGGAAGCACTTAAAACATCTGTCATTCTTTGCCACCAATTTTTTTTGAATTTTTTTATTTTTTTAGATTTTACCGTTCATGGTGGTATGATAAGAGTTAAAACTCGGATGGACACTTACCAACACTTTTGTCATGAATGCAAGTGGCATTGACATACATGTGATGTTTTTCCGAACATTTTGGTATCTTATTTGCAATTTTATGATGTAGTATGAATTAGTTATGAGGTTTTCAAAGTGACAATCAAACGGTCAAAGGGCAAAGCATAAGACGCCAAAGTGGGTTGGGCAAGACCACGTGTTTCAGAAACTAGGAGCAATCTTGACGAGGGGGACACAACTAAGGGTATAAAACCAATTATCCCAAAAAATAAATACCGACGTAGTGGAAAAAGTAAAGCCATATAGTACCGAAACCATGCCTAAGTCAAAGGAGGTGGTGGACCGATCCGAAGATTATGCCGCCATTCATGTTCGGTAAAAAGCTCTCTGGTCACCCGCTTCAACCGCATACACACCGCCTTGAACAACGATTGATAATCCGTTCGATGTAGTGTAGACCACATACAAAGCCAGTGCATACAACGGAAAATAACCTCCAAAGGAGTAGAGTTTAGTGCACTAAAAACAAAATCATTTCTACATAGCCAAAATCGACCATAACACCCTTATTAGCGTTTTAAACCTATTTAAAATTTTATCCATCCAGTGACCATAAATATTGGCAACACTTGTGGGCGGATACTGTTGGGGAACGCAGTAATTTCAAAAATTTTCTACGCACACGCAAGATCATGGTGATGCATAGCAATGAGAGGGAAGAGTATTGTCCATGTACCCTCGTAGACCGTAAGCGGAAGCGTTATGACAGCGCGGTTGATGTAGAAGACAATCGACCGATCCTAGCACCGAAGATACGGCACCTCCACGATCTGCACACGTTCGGCTCGGTGACGTCCCACGAACTCATGATCCAGCAGAGTGTCGAGGGAGAGCTTCGTTAGCACGACGTCGTGATGACGGTGATGATGATGCTACCGGAACAGGGCTTTGCCTAAGCACCGCTACGATATGAACTAGGTGGATTATGGTGGAGAGGGGTGCCGCACACGGCTAAGAAATCAATGATCAACTTGTGTGTCTATGGGGTGCCCCCTCCCCCGTATATAAAGGAGTGGAGGAGGGTGAGGGTCGGCCCTCTACTATGGCGCGCCCTCGGGAGTCCTACTCCCACCGGGAGTAGGATTTCCCCCTTTCCAAGTAGGAGTAGGAGAGAAGGAAGGGAAGGAGAGAAGAGAAGGAAGTAGGGGGCGCCGCCCCTCCCCTAGTCCAATTCGGACTAGGCCTTGGGGGGCGGCCTTCCCTAGGCAGCCCCTCTCTCTTTCCCATAAAGCCCAATAAGGCCCATATACTCCCCGGGGGGTCCGGTAACCTCCCGGTACTCCGGAAAATGCCCGAACTCATCCGGAACCATTCCGATGTCCAAACATAGGCTTCCAATATATCGATCTTTACGTCTCGACCATTTCAAGACTCATCGTCAAGTCCGTGACCAAATCCGGGACTCCGAACTACCTTTGGTTCATCAAAACACATAAACTCATAATACCGATCGTCACCGAATGTTAAGCGTGCGGACCCTATGGGTTCGAGAACTATGTAGGCATCACCGAGACACGTCTCCGGTCAATAACCAATAGAGGAACCTGGATGCTCATATTGGTTCCTACATATTCTACGAAGATCTTTATCGGTCAAATCGCATAACGATATACGTTGTTCCCTTTGTCATCAGTATGTTACTTGCCCGAGATTCGATCGTCGGTATCTCAATACCTAGTTCAATCTCGTTACCGGCAAGTCTCTTTACTCGTTCCGTAATGCTACATCCCGTAACTAACTTATTAGCTACATTGCTTGCAAGGCTTATAGTGATGTACATTACCGAGAGGGCCTAGAGATACCTCTCCGACAATCGGAGTGACGAATCCTAATCTCGATCTATGCCAACTCAACAAACACCACCGGAGACACCTGTAGATCACCTTTATAATCACCCAGTTACATTGTGATGTTTGGTAGCACACAAAGTGTTCCTCCGGTATTCGGGAGTTGCATGATCTCATAGCCATAGGAACATGTATAAGTTATGGAGAAAGCAATAGCAACAAACTAAACAATCATCGTGCTAAGATAACGGATGGGTCAAGTCAATCACATCATTCTCTAATGATGTGATCCCATTAATCAAATGACAACTCATGTCTATGGTTAGAAAAACATAACCATCATTGATTCAACGAGCTAGTCAAGTAGAGATAAACTAGTGACACTCTGTTTGTCTATATATTCACACATGTACTAAGTTTCCGGTTAATACAATTCTAGCATGAATAATAAACATTTATCATGATATAAGGAAATATAAATAACAACTTTATTATTGCCTCTAGGGCATATTTCCTTCGGTCTCCCACTTGCACTAGAGTCAATAATCTAGATTACATTGTAATGATTCTAACACCCATGGAGTCTTGGTGCTGATCATGTTTTGCTCGTGAGAGAGGCTTAGTCAATGGGTCTGCAACATTCAGATCCGTATGTATCTTGCAAATCTCTATGTCTCCCTCCTTGACTTGATCACGGATGGAATTGAAGCGTCTCTTGATGTGCTTGGTTCTCTTGTGAAATCTGGATTCCTTTATCAAGGCAATTGCACCAGTATTGTCACAAAAGATTTTCATTGGACGTGATGCACTAGGTATGACACCTAGATCGGATATGAACTCCTTCATCCAGACTCCTTCATTTGCTGCTTCCGAAGCAGCTATGTATTCCTCTTTACACGTAGATCCCGCCACGACGCTCTGCTTGGAATTGTACCAACTGACAGCTCCACCATTTAATAAAAACACGTATCCGGTTTGTGACTTAGAGTCATCCGGATCAATGTCAAAGCTTGCATCGACATAACCATTTACGACAAGCTCATTGTCACCTCCATATACAAGAAACATATCCTTAGTCCTTTTCAGGTATTCTAGGATATTCTTGACCGCTGTCTAGTGATCCACTCCTGGATTACTTTGGTACCTCCCTGCTAAACTGATAGCAAGGCACACATCAGGTCTGGTACACAACATTGCATACATGATAGAGCCTATGGCTGAGGCATAGGGAACACCTTTCATTTTCTCTCTATCTTCTGCAGTGGTCGGACATTGAGTCTGACTCAACTTCACACCTTGTAATACAGGCAAGAACCCTTTCTTTGCCTTATCCATTTTGAACTTATTCAAAAAAATTTCAAGGTATCTTTGTGAAAGTCCAATTAAGCGTCTTGATATATCTCTATAGATCTTGATGCCCAATATATAAGCAGCTTCACCGAGGTCTTCCATTGAAAAATTCTTATCCAAGTATCCTTTTATGCTATTCAGAAATTCAGTA
This sequence comes from Triticum urartu, assembly GCF_056163025.1. Lineage (NCBI taxonomy): Eukaryota > Viridiplantae > Streptophyta > Magnoliopsida > Poales > Poaceae > Triticum > Triticum urartu. Next base: position 459,266,859 of record NC_141873.1, on the reverse strand, counting down.
TCATTTCCGATCAACAATATGTCATCTACATATAATATCAGAAATGCTACGGAGCACCCACTCACTTTCTTGTAAATACAGGCTTCTCCAAAAGTCTGTATAAAACCATATGCTTTGATCACACTATCAAAGCGTATATTCCAACTCTGAGAGGCTTGCATCAATCCATAAATGGATCGTTGGATCTTGCACACTTTGTTAGCACCTTTTGGATCGACAAAACCTTCTGCTTGCATAATATACAACTCTTCTTTAAGATATCCATTAAGGAATGCAGTTTTGACATTGATTTGCCAAATTTCATAATCATAAAATGCGGCAATTACTAACATGATTCGGACGGACTTAAGCATCGTTACGTGTGATAAGGTCTCATCGTAGTCAACTCCTTGAACTTGTCAAAAACCTTTTGCAACAAGTCGAGCTTTGTAGTCAGTAATATTACGTCAGCGTCAGTCTTCTTCTTGAAGATCCATTTATTCTCTATGGCCTGCCGATCATCGGGCAAATCAACCAAAGTCCATACTTTGTTCTCATACATGGATCCCATCTCAGATTTCATGGCCTCAAACCATTTTGCGGAATCTGGGCTCATCATCGCTTCCTCATAGTTCGTAGGTTCGTCATGGTCAAGTAACACGACTTCCAGAACATGATTACCATACCACTCTGGTGCGGATCTTACTCTGGTTGACCTACGAGGTTCGGTAGTAGCTTGATCAGAAGTTTCATGATCATCATCATTAGCTTCCTCACTTACTGATGTAGGAATCACTGGAACTGATTTCAGTGATGAACTACTTTCCAATAAGGGAGAAGGTACAATTACCTCGTCAAGTTCTACTTTCGTCCCACTCACTTCTTTCGAGAGAAACTCCTTCTCTAGAAAGGATCCATTCTTAGCAACGAATATCTTGCCTTCAGATCTGTGATAGAAGGTGTACCCAACAGTCTCCTTTGGGTTTCCTATGAAAACACATTTCTTCGATTTGGGTTCGAGCTTATCAGGTTGAAGCTTTTTCACATAAGCATCGCAGCCCCAAACTTTAAGAAACGACAACTTGGGTTTCTTGCCAAACCACAGTTCATAAGGTGTCGTCTCAACGGATTTAGATGGTGCCCTATTTAACGTGAATGCGGCCGTCTCTAAAGCATAACCCCAAAACAATAGCGGTAAATCAATGAGAGACATCATAGATCGCACCATATCTAATAAAGTGCGGTTACGACGTTCGGACACACCATTACGTTGTGGTGTTCCAGGTGGCGTGAGTTGCGAAATTATTCCGCATTATTTCAAATGAAGTCCAAACTCATACCTCAAATATTCACCTCCACGATAAGATCGTAGAAACTTGATTTTCTTGTTACGATCATTTTCCACTTCACTCTAAAATTCTTTGAACTTTTCAAATGTCTCAGACTTATGTTTCATTAAGTAGATATACCCATATCTGCTCAAATCATCCGTGAAGGTGAGAAAATAACGATATCCGCCGCGACCTTCAATGTTCATTTCCACAAATAAGTTGCACTATCATTATCAACTCTGCATCTTTTGGCTTCAATACTATGAACATGTGTATCACTACTATCACGATTTAGTAAAAATAGACCACTCATCAAGGGTGCATGACCATAAAAGATATTACTCATATAAATAGAACAACCATTATTCTTTGATTTAAATGAATAACCGTCTCGCATCAAACAAGATCCAGATATAATGTTCATGCTCAACGCTAGCACCAAATAACAATTATTTAGGTCTAAAACTAATCCCGAAGCTAGATGTAGAGGTAGTGTGCTGACGGAGATCACATCGACTTTGGAACCATTTCCCACGCGTATCGTCACCTCGTCCTTAGCCAATCTTCGCTTAATCTGTATCCCCTGTTTCGAGTTGCAAATGTTAGCAGCTGAACCAGTATCAAATAACCAGGCACAACTGCGAGCATTAGTAAGGTACACATCAATAACATGTATATCAAATATACCTTTCACTTTGCCATCCTTCTTCTCTGCCAAATACTTGGGGCAGTTCCGCTTCCAGTGACTGGTTCCTTTGTAGTAGAAGCACTCAGTCTCAGGATTAGGTCCAGACTTGGGTTTCTTCACTTGAGCAGCAACTTGCTTGTTCTTCTTCTTGAAGTTCCCCTTCTTCCCTTTACCCTTTTTCTTGAAACTGGTGGTCTTGTTGACCATCAACACTTGATGCTCTTTCTTGATTTCTACCTCTGCGGCCTTTAGCATTGCGAAGAGCTCAGGAATCGTATTATCAATCCCTTGCATATTATAGTTCACCATGAAGCTCTTGTAGCTGGTGGCAGTGATTGAAGAACTCTGTCAATGCTATCATCAGGAAGATTAACTCCCAGTTGAGTCAAGTGGTTGTGGTACCCAGACATTCTGAGTATATGTTCACTGACAGAACTATTCTCCTCCATCTTGCAGCTATAGAACTTATTCGAGACTTCATATCTCTCAATCCGGGAATTTGGTTGAAATATTAACTTCAACTCCTGGAACATCTCATATGCTCCATGACGTTCAAAATGCCGTTGAAGTCCCGGTTCTAAGCCGTAAATCATGGCACACAGAACTATCGAGTAGTCATCAGCTTTGCTCTGCCAGGTGTTCACAACATTTGGCATTGCTCCTGCAGCGGGTTTGTCACCTAGTGGTGCTTCCAGGACGTAATTCTTCTGTGAAGCAATGAGTATAATCCTCAAGTTACGGACCCAGTCCGTGTAATTTCTACCACCATCTTTCAACTTAGCTTTATCTAGGAACGCATTAAAATTCAATGGAACAACAGCACAGGCCATCTATCTACAACAACATAGACATGCAAAATACTATCAGGTACTAAGTTCATGATAAATTAAAGTTCAATTAATGAAATTACTTAAGAACTCCCACTTAGATAGACATCTCTCTAATCATCTAAGTGATCACGTGATCCATATCAACTAAACCATGCCCGATCTTCACGTGAGATGGAGTAGTTTTCAATGGTGAACATCACTATGTTGATCATATCTACTATATGATTCACGCTCGACCTTTCGGTCTCAGTGTTCCGAGGCCATATCTGCATATGCTAGGCTCGTCAAGTTTAACCCGAGTATTCTGCGTGTGCAAAACGGGCTTGCACCCGTTGTATGTGAAGGTAGAGCTTATCACACCCGATCATACTTGGTGTCTCGGCACGACGAACTGTAGCAACGGTTCATACTCAGGGAGAACACTTATAGCATGAAATTTAGTGAGAGATCATCTTATAATGCTACCGTCGAACTAAGCAAAATAAGATGCATAAAGGATAAACATCACATGCAATCAAAATAAGTGATATGATATGGCCATCATCATCTTGTACCTTTGATCTCCATCTCCAAATCACCGTCATGATCACCATCGTCACCGGCTTGACACCTTGATCTCCATCGAAGCATCGTTGTCGTCTCGCCAACTATTGCTTCTATGACTATCGCTACCGCTTAGTGATAAAGTAAAGCAATTACATGGCAATTGCATTTCATACAATAAAGCGACAACCATATGGCTCCTGCTAGTTGCCGATAACTGTGTTACAAAACATGATCATCTCATACAATAAAATTTAGCATAATTTCTTGACCATATCACATCACAACATGCCCTGCAAAAACAAGTTAGACGTCCTCTACTTTGTTGTTGCAAGTTTTACGTGGCTGCTACGGCAGAGCAAGAACCGTTCTTACCTACACATCAAAAACCACAACGCGGTATAGTGATTGCTTTTTGATCTTCAGAAAGAACCCTGTTCATTGAATCCGATTCAACTAAAGTTGGAGAAACTGACACCCACCAGCCACCTGTGTGCGAAGCACGTCGGTAGAACCAGTCTCACATAAGCGTATGCGTAATGTCGGTCTGGGTCGCTTCATCCAACAATACCGCCGAATCAAGAATCAACTAGTAACGGCAAGAAATATGTATATACCCACGCCCACAACTCCTTTGTGTTCTACTCGTGCATATAACATCTACGCATAAACCTGGCTCGGATGCCACTGTTGGGGAACGCAGTAATTTCAAAAATTTCCTACGCACACGCAAGATCATGGTGATGCATAGCAACGAGAGAGAAGAGTATTGTTCATGTACCCTCGTGACCGTAAGAGGAAGCGTTATGACAACGCGGTTGATGTAGTCGTACGTCTTCACGATCGACCGATCCTAACACCGAAGATACGACACCTCCACAATTTGCACACGTTTGGCTCGGTGACGTCCCACGAACTCACGATCTAGCAGAGTGTCGAGGGAGAGCTTCATCAGCACAACGGCGTGATGACGACGATGATGATGATATCGGAACAGGGCTTCGCCTAAGCACCGCTACGATATGACCGAGGTGGATTATGGTGGAGGGGGGCACCGCACACGACTAAGAGATCAATGATCAACTTGTGTGTCTATGGGGTGCCCCCTCCCCCGTATATAAAGGAGTGGAGGAGGGGGAGGGCCGGCCCTCTACCATGGTGCGCCCTAGGGAATCCTACTCCCACCGAGAGTAGGATTCCCCCCTTTCCAAGTAGGAGTAGGAGAGAAGGAAGGGAAGGAGAGAAGAGAAGGAAGGAGGGGGCGCCACCCCTCCCCCTAGTCCAATTCGGACTAGGCCTTGGGGGCGCGTGGCCTGCCCTAGGAAGCCCCTCTCTCTTTCCCCTAAAGCCCAATAAGGCCCATGTACTCCCCGGGGGGTTCCGGTAACCTCACGGTACCCCGAAAAATTCCCGAACTCATCCGAAACCATTCTAATGTGCAAACATAGGCTTCCAATATATCGATCTTTATGTCTCGACCATTTCAAGACTCCTTGTCATGTCCGTGATCAAATCCAGGACTCCGAACTACCTTCGGTTCATCAAAACACATAAACTCATAATGCTGATCGTCACCGAACGTTAAGCGTGCGGATCCTATGGGTTCGAAAACTATGTAGACATGACTGAGACACGTCTCCGATCAATAACCAATAGCGGAATCTGGATGCTCATATTGGTTCCTACATATTCTATGAAGATCTTTATTGGTTAAACCGCACAACAATATATGTTGTTCCCTTTGTCATCGGTATGTTACTTGCCCGAGATTCGATCCTCGGTATCTCAATACCTAGTTCAATCTCATTATCGGCAAGTTCCTTTACTCGTTCCGTAATCCTACATCCCGTAGCTAACTTATTAGCTACATTGCTTGCAAGGCTTATAGTGATGTACATTACCGAGAGGGCCCAGAGATACCTCTCCGACAATCGGAGTGACAAATCCTAATCTCGATCTATGCTAACTCAACAAACACCATCAGAGACACTTGTAGAGCACCTTTATAATCACCCAGTTACGTTGTGATGTTTGGTAGCACACAAAGTGTTCCTCCGGTATTCGGGAGTTGCATGATCTCATAGTCATAGGAACATGTATAAGTTATGGAGAAAGCAATAGCAACAAACTAAATGATCATCGTGCTAAGCTAACGGATGGGTCAAGTCAATCACATCATTCTCTAATGATGTGATCCCGTTAATCAAATGACAACTCATGTCTATGGTTAGGAAACATAACCATCATTGATTCAACGAGCTAGTCAAGTAGAGGCAAACTAGTGACACTCTGTTTTTCTATATATTCACACATGTACTAAGTTTCCGGTTAATACAATTCTAGCATGAATAATAAACATTTGTCATGATATAAGGAAATATAAATAACTACTTTATTATTGCCTCTAGGGCATATTTCCTTCCGATACAAATCGGATGCTATTCGGATGACTGACCATGTAGAGCATGCAGACTTGTAGTGGAAAAAGAGGTGTTTGATTGTCTCATCATGAGTACAAAAACTACACATCTTACTTCCATGCCAATTGCTCCTCTCCGAAGATACCAAAAAAATCTGAACTTTTAGTGAAATCTTTGAATTCCAAATTTTCTTACTATTATCCATTGGGATCTCTGAATGCATAAGTGCACTGTACATAGAGTCAATTGTGAAGGACCCATATGATATTTGAGCCTTTTTCTTGTTGTTAATATTTATTATAATTCACAATGCCAGTGATATACTTGTGGCTTAACATCAGTTATCTTTTTCCCTCTTGTGCATTGAAAATCAATACATGTTTCTGATGAACAAGCATAATTGTTTAGAGCCACTATATTTGTAACATGATGATGATTCCATAATAAACTGTAGGGCCCAAGGTGACCCATGTGTCGAGATGGGCAAAGCGTCTCAACTCCCAACAGGGGAGCCCGCATGAGTTTATATTGATCTGGTCATGGTTGATACGTCCATTTTTGCATCATGCTTTTATATCGATATTTATTGCATTATGGGCTGTTATTACACATTATGTCACAATAGTTATGCCTATTCTCTCTTATTTTACAAGGTTTACATAAAGAGGGAGAATGCCGACAGCTGGAATTCTAGGCTGGAAAAGGAGCAAATATTAGAGACCTATCCTGCACAGCTCCAAAAGTCCTGAAACTTCACGGAAGACGTTTTCATAATATATAAAAAATACTCACCCCAAGAAATTCACCAGGGGGGCCACACCCTGCCCATGAGGGTGGGGGCGCGCCCTACCCCCCTAGGCGCGCCCCCTACCTCGTGGGCCCCCTGGTGGCCCTCCGGTGGCCATCTTCTGCTATATGAAGTCTTTCGATGGGAAAAAAATAACAAGCCATCTTCTCGGACGAAACTCTGCCGCCACGAGGCGGAACCTTGGCGGAACCAATCTAGGGCTCTGGCGGAGCTGTTCTGCCAGGGAAACTTCCTTCCCGGAGGGGGAAATCATCGCCATCGTCATCACCAACGCTCCTCTCATCGGGAGAGGGCAATCTCCATCAACATCTTCATCAGCACCATCTCCTCTCAAAACCCTAGTTCATCTCTTGTATCCAATTCTTGTCTCCTAGTTCGGGATTGGTGCTAGTAGGTTGCTACTAGTGTTAATTACTCCTTGTAGTTGATGCTAGTTGGTTTAATTGGTGGAAGATCATATGTTCAGATCCTATATGCATATTAATACCCCTCTGATTATGAACATGTTTATGCTTTGTGAGTAATTACTTGTAACAGCCACGATGCGGCTATATCTCCCACGTGTCGGAGCACGACTTAGAGGCATAACCGCATAGTAGGCATGTCGCAAGAGGGGTAATCTTTACACATCTCATGTACTGAATAAGAAAGGGATAAAGAGTTGGCTTACAATCGCCACTTCACACAATACATAAATATAGCATTACATCATCCAGAATACAATCAAGGTCCGACTACGGAACCAAATAAAGAAAGACAACCCCTAATGCATAGATCCTCGATTGCCCCGACTAGGCTCCACTACTGATCAACTGGAAACAAAACAACACAATGAACACGATCTTCATCGACCTCCTCCTTGAGCTCGATTGCGTCACCTGCACGGTTATCATCGGCACCTGCAACTGTTTGAAGTAATCTGTGAGTCACGGGGACTCAGCAATCTCCCACCCTCGCGATCAAGACTATTTAAGCTCATGGGTAGAATAGGGTAATGAGGTGGAGCTGCAGCAAGCACTAAGCATATATGGTGGCTAACTTACGCAAATGAGAGCGAGAAGAGAAGCAAAGCACGGTCGTGAACTAGAAATGATCAAGAAGTGATCCTGAATCTACTTACGTTCAAGCATAACGCCAAAACCGTGTTCACTTCCCGGACTCCGCCGGAAAGAGACCATCACGGCTACACACGCGGTTGATGCATTTTAATTAAGTTAAGTCTCAAGTTCTCCACAACCGGACATTAACAAATTCCCATCTGCCCATAACCGCGGGCACGGCTTTCGAAAGTTCAAAACCCTGCAAGGGTGTGCCAACTTAGCCCATCACAAGCTCTCACGGTCAACGAAGGATATTCCTTCTCCTAGGAAGACCCGATCAGACTCGGAATCCCGGTTACAAGACATTTCGACAATGGTAAAACAAGACCAACAAGACCGCCCGAATGTGCCGACAAATCCCGATAGGAGCTGCACATATCTCGTTCTCAGGGCACACCGGATGAGCAATCCGTACAACTAAAACCAACCCTCAAGTTTCCTCGAGGTGGCGCTGCAAGGGGCTCTAGTTTGGACCAACACTTAGAGAAGCACTGGCCTGGGGGGTTTAAAATAAAGATGACCCTTGGGTTGGCCGACCCAAGGGAAGGGTAATAGGTTGTTAGGCAAATGTAAAACCAAGGTTGGGCCTTGCTGGAGGAGTTCTATTCAAAGCGAACTGTCAAGGGGTTCCCATAACACCCAACCGCGTAAGGAACGCAAAATAAAGGAACATAACACCGGTATGATGAAAACTAGGGCGGCAAGAGTGGAACAAAACACCAGGCATAAGGCCGAGCCTTCCACCCTTTACCAAGTATATAGATGCATTAATTAAATAAGAGATATTGTGATATCCCAACATATGCATGTTCCAACATGGAACAAACTTCAGCTTCACCTGCAACTAACAACACTATAAGAGGGGCTGAGCAAAGCGGTAACATAGCCAAACAACGGTTTGCTAGGACAAGGTGGGTTAGAGGTTTGACATGGCAATATGCGAGGCATGATATAGCAAGTGGTAGGTATGGCGGCATAGCAATAGAGCGAACAACTAGCAAGCAAAGATAGAAGTGATTTCGAGGGTATGGTCGTCTTGCCTGAGATCCCACAAGGAAGAAGAACGAGTCCATGAAGAAGACACACGGACAAAGTCGAACGGATCCTCACAAACGCGACGTTATCGGAACTAACCCGAAGAAGCAACACCGGAAAGAAGCAAACAACATAGTAAACAACCATCACATAAGCATGGCATGATGCACAACCAATTATGATGCATGTCCGGTTTAATGAGGCCGGAAACAACAAACAACAATTCCGGAAAATCCTCATATGCATATTTTTAGGTTTGGTACTGTTCTACCATAAACATAATTTTAGAGTTGTTAAACATGCGAAGTAAAACCACCAAGTTAAACTAGGCATTTTTCTACCCCATTTACATATAAAGTTTGTTAGGTTCGGAGCTACGGTTATTTAGTTATGAATTAAATCATTTTAGCATGGCAATTAAGCAAAATTAAACAAACAGCAAGTTTAAACATTTTAAACATGCATGAAAGTGGCAAATTATTAATCTACACAAAATTCTAAGCATTTTACATATATAACTTATTTTAATATGATGCACGGTTGGTGAGTTATAATATGCATGATGTTGGAGGGCTATTCTGGAAAACTGTTATCTCAGGATAAATGCTAAAATCGCTAGACAGGAAAAAAACATGATGGGCTGATATAAGTTGTCCCAACAGAGAGAGAAAAAAAGAGGAGGGGCGTTGGGGTGTGGCCTCACCCATGGGCTTCGGCCCAAGGCGGCGAAGCAGGAGGTAGGCCTGCTAGAAGTGGTTGCTAGGCCTCGCGCGAGACACGGCCCAGGCGCGGGTTCTGGTCAACGCGTGCCAGGGGATCGAGCGCGAGCAGCGCTGCTCGCTCATTCTCTGCTCGACAGGGGCAGATCGACGGCGTTGAAGGTCAACGGCGGGGCGGCAGCGGGACTTGGCGCAGCAACGACGAACTGGGGTCGCCGGGATCCGAGGCCGCGGGGTCGATCTCAGCTGGACCGGGTCAAAACGAGGAGTGGTGGCGCCGGCGTGCTGTGGAAGAGGATCGGCAGCGGGGAGGTCTGGTGCGCGAGGAACAACATGGGAACGAAGGCTGGACGCTGGTCCGTGGCGTGGGGCAGAGGAGGTGCGGGCGAGGTTCTCATCGAGGTCCGACGACACGAGACGGTGGTCATGGTCTGGTGCTCCTGCAGGGGAACACGGGTTAGAGGGGAGGTTAAAGCAGAGAGAAGAAGAATGGGAGGAAGGAGAGGGGTGACCACGGTGGTGCTAGTCGCCGGCAGGGGCGGCTGCAGCCGAGGCCGGGCGCTGAAGTTGAGGGGGCTCGAGGAGCTCCTCTCCTTTGGGTTCGAGCGAGGCAGGGAGGAGGAAAACGCTCGGGCAGGAGGCGGCGGCTACGGGATGGCTCAGTCTCCTCTGGTTCGATGCGGGCAGGCGCGGGAGGCGAGACGAGGCTGGATGGGTGGATCAAGGAAATCGGAGGCTGGTTGGTGGGTGGAGGAATGGAAGGATCCCGAGGTGGATTTGGAAGGTGGCGGCGGAGGGACGAGACTCCTAGTTTTTAGGGTTAGGTTGATTTGGTAGGTGGTGGTCTTATATATAAAGCAAGTGGATTTGTGATAGGGGAATTTGGTCCCTCCGATCGTAATCGGGCGGTCGAGAAAAATAGGTTAGGGAGTCCAAATAAGAAAACAGTGATGTTTTGTAGATGTTTGGGGATGTTCCGGACCCATCGGTCACGACTGCTCGGGTCGGGTCCGGGACAGTTTCCGGACGCGTGCGAGGGGTCGATGCAGTGCGCAAAGAGGGGTAGGGTGGGCCAAGGTGGACTGTGAGGAAGGGCTTGGGCTGAGAGGAAAGAGGGGGGATGTAGCCCGGCGACTGCTTCTGGAGACCGAAAACGTTTGACGATAGACCGGCTATACTGCCGCTATAGTTATCCGTTGGGGCGTCAAACAAACTCCGAATGCGATGAAATTTCGTAGATGGTCTATCTACACTATAATAAGACCGCACACCAACTTTCAACCCATTCCGAGAACATTTTCTGGCCACTTATAAAATAATATTTCGGACGTGCCGCGGGCACGTGCAAGTGTGGTTGGGCTCAGAACGGACAACGGACGGAACTGGGGGAACCCGGACAGATGCAAGTTTTGAAAACATGATGATGCAATGCACATGATGACATGGCAAGATGCAACACGCAAACAAAAGACAAGGCAACAACAGCGAATAACTGGAAGACACCTGGCGCAACAGTCTCGGGGCGTCACAACACTCCACCACTATGAGAGGATCTCGTCCCGAGATCTAGGATGGCACCGGAGGGAAAACGAAAGAGGAAGGGGAAGAGGTAAAACTAAGTTGCTTCTTGGACAAACGAGTGAAACCACGAACCTTGAGAGGTCGACCAAATTGAAAGAAAGAATACAACGAAGATGAACAAAGTTGCAAACACTCCGTTGGAAAAGAGGAACAAGGAACATTACTAGAACCTTGTAGGTTAAAAGACATAAGAAAAGGGTTGCAATGGACAAGAAGTACATGCAAGCACTCCGGTTGAAAAGAGATGCAAGACTTGATAAGGCGAAAAGAACTTGAGCAAAGGGCACAACACTCCGGTTAAATGGATAAGCAAAGGAAAGAACATGATCCTCACCATTCGAGATGATGAGAGAAAAGAGCAGTATCACAATGCCCCCGTAAGAGAGAAAGAAAGAATAGAATTGTCAGGACCCCGATTCCAAGTCACATCGATCTAGCCGGTAACACCTCATATCACTTTGCGGCCTCACGCACGGTATCCCACGGGTGTCGCCTTACCATGGCCCGGGACCGTTTGCGCCTTTTGGCTCACGTATATGATAGTGTCGCTAGCATCCATATGACAGAGAACCCGGGCCGACATGGCTAGTCGTGAACCCAAAGCGGCACAGACCTATGGAGACAGGCATACATGAATCACATCGAGCATGTCGGTCATCAGCGAGTGATTCCGGGCTGTAGCACTGGGCTAACAGGACTCCGGGGAACCCGGGCTGTAGCAGGCTAGGCAGGACTCTGGATATCACCGTGTGACATTTCCCCGAAGGGACAGACATAGGAACGAAGTGAAACACATGCCGGCCAGTCAAGTGTCCTGAGCAGTAGTGCTGGGCTAGCAGGACTCCGGTGAACCGGGCTGTAGCAGACTACTATGGCTCGAGGAACACTAGACTACATTTCCCCATAAGAAAGGCTGCCAAGGATAAACAACTAGATTGTCGGATCCCACCCATACCAAGCATTTCAATCATACACACAATATGCCCGATATGAGTACATACAACATGGCATCACAACAAAACTCTACAACTCAAGTACTTTATTTAAAGACTCCAGAGAGCCATACATAACAAGTTCATACAGATAGGGGTCACATGACCCGACACGCAAGTCATACAATCATACAAGCACATGCGGAAGCAACTAGTCTGAGTACAGACTCTAGAAAGAAAGAAGGCTTCTCGAAGCCTGTCTATCTACATAGGGCCCTCCATGGCCAGGATCACCACCTGGGTGGCTAGTCACTCGTCGGCGTCAAGGTCTACGTAGAACCCATCGGAGGGGGCGGTGTTGTCGTCTGAAAACAGTAATTAAGCAAACATGAGTACAAAGGTACTCAGCAAGTCTTACATCAGAACCTACTAGACATGCTTATTCTCAAGAAGGTGGTGGGGTTAATGCAGCAAGCCAGCTTTGACTCTTGGCTAAGCTATCCTACAGAACTCCACCAGTAAAATAGTTTTCGCACACGAGTCCACTACTCACCAACACAATACTCCACCGGGGATCCTCCCTCGTCATCCTACGAGAGGGCCATCCTCGGTACTCACACTTATCTTGAGTCTTTTAGTAGTATCCATTAACTTGTCTATGAACTGTATAGGCAACCAAGTAGTCCTTTACCGCGGACGCGGCTATTCGAATAGTTTTATACCCTGCAGGGGTGTACTTCTTCATACACGCTTTCACCACTTACCGCCGCTTACACGACATGTACTCGGCAACCTTCAAGCGGAAGCCCAGCGAGGGTGTCGGCCATGGCCTACCTAAACACTTAAGTCTCTAGTCCAGGTTTATCGCCTATCCAGGTTCCATCCGCAGGGAGTCCGGCCGAGGTTTCCACATACGGCCCCGAACGATGTGAACAGGGTCCCGAGACGCCTAACGGGCGCCCGGCATACCCGGCCACGGTGTATCTACCGCAACATAGCCCACCCCTAGGGTCAGCGCTACGCACGGCCGCCAACACATAACCTACAAACACCAGAAACTATTTGCAACTCCTGGACAGAGTACTAGGGTGATTAAGAAGCCGAGAGGGTCCATTGGTTTCGGGCCCAATGTACGGTAGTAACTGCATCTTAAATCACACATACAGATCTCAGTTCTTATGGACGGCCTCAATGAAACAACCCACCATGTACTCCTACATGGCCTCTCATCAATACCTTTACCAAAACATGTTCAACACATCCCTCATATTACCGACATAAACATTTCACTCTAGCCCATCACCCAGATGAACCAGACCTGACACAACTCTAAGCATAGCAGGCATAGCAAGGTAGGAATCACATACATGGCTCAATCAACTCCTACACATGCTAGTGGGTTTCATCTAGTTACTGTGGCAATGACAGGTCATGCAGAGGATAAGGGTTCAAGTACCGTAGCACACAGCAGATTGAAACGCGTTGTCTTAATGCAGTAATCAAGAGCAGAAGCGAGAACATGGGTTGTATCGGAATGATCAATGGTTGCTTGCCTGATGGAGTGGTAGTGGGATACTGCCCTTCAGTTGGATACTCGTGAATATCCTCGGAGGCAGAACCTACCACGAAGAACACATCGGAACACATTCAACACATGACGATATGCAACAATATGATGCATGCTATGACATGGCAATATGAATGTGTCTTGGCCTAATGCAAGTTATAATAGAAAGGAATGAACTCATTTGAATCAAAGATTCAAATATTAGCTCATTAAACATGGCCTTAATAGTGCATTTCCTTATTCTGCTTAAAAAGCAAGGTAAACTTGTTTTGTCATGCATGAAACCATTACAGATGGATAGATTGAATTTTTCTGATCATTTTTCATATATAAATCTTTGCATTTGGAGCTATGGTTGATTTTCTATGATTTTTAGAAGTTTTGACTATTTTCTGGAATTTCCTGTATAAGAATAATTCCAGTAATTTAATTACTACGTCAGCATTACGTCAGGGTGACGTCAGTGGTCAACGGGGACGTCCAGGTCAAACCTGACTGGTGGGTCCCGCATGTCAGTAGTTAACTAAGCTAATTATTTTTAGTTAAAACTAATCTGATTTAGTTAACAGAGGGGGCCCACTTGACATTGACTCAGGGGAGTCAAACTGGGGTCAAACCCCTGGTCGACGGGGCTAATCCCGCCGGCGTTGAGCGGCCGGCGAGGCCGAGACGGCGGAGGGCTTCGGATTTGGTCCCCTGGTGACCAAATCGACGGCGGTGACATGCTACGCGTAGCTGGGGCTCGCGCGCATCTAGTGGGGCAAGTGGGAGGAGCTGGGGTGGAGCGAGCTCGCCGGAATCGAGCTCGTGGCGGCGGCCAGAGTTCGGGCGGGGTTGGTTTCGAGGCTACGGTGCACGGGAGAAGGAGCTGGTGGTGGCTACGGGTTCCTGGTGCTGCGCTGAGCTCAACGGTGGGCTTGGCTTCGAGCCACTGTGGCTTTGGCCACGACGGCGCCATGGCCGGCGGCGGGGAGCTCTCGGGTGCGGTGAAGGTGGCGGCTACAGGGGCCAAACGAGCACGGGAGCTAGGGGAAAAGGAAGAGGAGCTCACAGGGAGGTCGATGAGCAGCTCAGTGGGCTCGGGGGAGACCGGAGCGAGGCGAATCGATGAATGGCGTCCGACGGGTACCGAGGTTGAAGACGAGGGCGAAGACGGCGTTCGGCGGCGGTTGGAGTCGCGTGGGTCGGCGGGGAGGTGCAGGGCTACGAGGCGGAGCTATTGGGCTCGTCGGAGGGGCGAGGGGGTGGCTCTGGTGGCAACTACGGCGATTGGCGGCGAGGTTCGCGCTCGGCCATCACGGGGGAGAGTGAGAGAGATGAGGGGGAGAGTGCGAGAGGATGAGAGGGGGACGTGGGGGTCGCGTGGCATCCCTGGACGTCTCCAAGGCGTCGGCGGAAGCAGGAGGTGGCCGGCGTGTGGCCGTGGGCACCGGCCACGCGCTCCGCGTCCTTCTGGCGGGAGGAGGACGACGACTGGCAGCCAGTCGGCTGGGCCGAGCCAGGTGGGCTGGGCCAGCACAGGTAAGGCCCAGGTGGCTTCCCTCTCTCTCTTTTTTTCTAATTTGTTTATGTTTTTCTATTTAACTACAACTGTTGGGCTTTAATTAAAATACTAAAACGTTTCCAAAAATTCTGAAAATAATTGTGGGCTCTGTTTAGATTATTTCCAACAGCAAACATTTATTTCCAGAATTATTTGAGCATTTAAAATATTTTATAGCATTTAAATGCCCAAATTCAAATACTTATGGTTTAATTCAATGACCTTCTGTTGACCTAGAAAATTGTGCACCAATTTTGCCAGAGGTTCTAACCCAAGACAAAGAGGGTGAACTTTTTAGAAGGGCATTTCAGGTTCATTGAAAATAATTTTAGTAAACCCTAGTTGTTTCCAGGGGGTGTTGGGGGTTTCTGCCTTCCCCATTTCAAATTTAAGAGAAATTTAAACATGATGCACACTCTAATGCTTGAACTAGCTAGGGTGTGACAACTCACCCCCACTCAAAAGAATCTCGTCCCGAGATTTAGGATCCTCCGAGAAGAAGGTGGGGTACTCGAGTCGAAGACGATCCTCCCTTTCCCAAGTGGCTTCTTTCTCGGAATGGTGTGACCATTGAACCTTGAGAAACTTGATATTATGACGTCGAGTGGCACGCTCGGCTTGATCAAGGATACGAACGGGATATTCCCGATATGAGAGGTTATCTTGTAGATCAAGCGTTTCGTGGTCCACTCCACGGATGGGATCCGCGAAGCAACGCTTGAGTTGAGAAACGTGGAAGACATCATGAACTCTGGAAAGATGCGGAGGTAGTTCCAATTGGTAGGCAACTTCTCCTCGTCTGGAAAGAATGCGAAAGGGTCCAATGTAACGAGGAGCCAATTTGCCTTTGATACCGAAATGATGGGTTCCCTTTAACGGGGTAACCCGAAGGTAAGCCTTCTCGTCGACTTCATAAGTCATTAGCTTATGTTTACGATCATATTGACTCTTTTGACGAGATTGGGCTGTTTTCAATTTCTCACGAATAACGCGAACCTGCTCTTCTTCTTCCTGAATCATATCCGGGCCAAAGAGTTGTCTTTCCACGGTTTCTGACCAGTTAAGAGGCGTTCGACATTTTCGTCCATAGAGAACTTCGAAAGGAGCCTTGCCCAAGCTGGCTTGATAACTATTGTTATAAGCAAACTCCGCGAATGGGAGGCAATTCTCCCAACCCATTCCGAACGAGATGACAGAGGCTCGGAGCATATCTTCCAGAATTTGATTGACTCGCTCTACTTGACCACTTGATTGAGGATGGAAGGCGGCACTAAAAGAGAGACGAGTTCCCATAGCATTTTGGAAACTTTCCCAAAATCGAGAGGTGAAGAGACTCCCACGGTCTGAATTAATTTCCAATGGAACACCATGAAGAGACACTATTCGGGAGATGTATAAATCGGCTAGCTGGCTAGTGGTGATACTCTCACGAACAGATAGAAATTGGGCTACTTTGGAAAGTCGGTCTATCACGACGAAGATGGCATTATTCCCTCTCTTGGTCCTGGGAAACCCAGTGATGAAATCCATACTGATTTTATCCCATTTCCACTCGGGAATAGCCAGAGGTTGAAGGGTGCCAGCAGGCCGTTGATGCTCTGCTTTAACACGACGACAAACGTCGCAAGTAGCAATGTATTGAGCGATTTCTCTCTTCATCCTAGTCCACCAAAACCTCTGGCGTAGGTCTTGATACATTTTGGTACTACCGGGATGAATGGTGAGAGGGGATTCATGAGCTTCCTTAAGGATCAGCCGCCTCAGGTTTCGTGCCTTTGGAACCACTAGGCGATTCCCAAAGTATACGACACCTTGATCATCAATGGAGAAACAATTCGCGACTCCTTTCTTAATGTTTCTCTTAATACGGGAGATTCCCGGATCTACCTTCTGTGCCTTGATGATTTGATCCGTAAGGGTAGGTTTCGCCACCAGGGTGGATAGGAATCCTCGAGGAACAATGTGAAGATTAAGCTTACGAAATTCCTCATGGAGAAGTGGTTGACTTTGTTGTAACATCAGGTTGTTACAATAGGACTTACGGCTTAGCGCATCAGCCATGACATTGGCTTTGCCCGGGGTGTAAGTTATTCCTAAGTCATAATCCGAGATCAACTCAACCCAACGTCTTTGCCTGAGATTCAAATCTGGTTGGGTGAAGATATATTTCAAACTTTGGTGATCGGTGAAGATCTTGCAACGATTACCGAGAAGGTAATGTCGCCAAGTTTTAAGTGCATGGACTACAGCTGCAAGCTCTAGATCATGTGTGGGATAATTTTCCTCATGTGGGTGTAATTGCCGTGAAGCATAGGCAATTACCTGACGATCTTGCATGAGTATGCAACCTAGTCCTTGTCGCGAGGCGTCGCAATAGATAATAAAGTCCTTGGAGAAATCTGGTGGTACCAGTACGGGAGCAGATGTCAGGCGTCTTTTCAGTTCCTGAAAACTGAACTCGCACTGTGGAGTCCACTCGAACTTTTTATCTTTCTTGAGGAGTTCCGTCAGAGGTTTAGCAACCTTGGAGAAATTCTCGACGAAGCGGCGGCAATAGCTCGCTAAGCCAAGGAAGCTCCGAACTTGCTTAACCGTCTCAGGTGGAGTCCAATCAAGGACGGCTTGAACTCGCTCGGGATTGACAGCAATACCCTTACCAGAGATTACATGGCCTAGATAGGTCACTTCTGGCAACCAAAATTCACACTTGGAGAATTTGGCGTAAAGGCGATGCTCTCGAAGTTTCATCAATACCAGCCTTAGATGTTCGGCATGTTCCTCTTCATTCTTGGAGTAGATGAGTATGTCATCGAGGTATACTACGACAAATTTGTCCAAGTACTCCATGAAAACCGAGTTCATTAACCGGGAGAAGGTGGCTGGGGAATTGGTTAAACCGAAGGACATCACGGTGTACTCGTATTGGCCATAACGAGTAACAAAGGCCGTTTTGGGAATGTCCCCGTTTCTGATTTTGGTTTGATGGTAGCCCAACCTCAAATCCATCTTGGAAAAGACTGAGGATCCAGCGAGCTGATCATACAGATCGTTGATCCTGGGAAGAGGGTATTTGTTCTTGATGGTGACCAAGTTGACAGGTCGATAATCCACAACCATTCGATCCGTTCCATCCTTCTTCTTAACGAAGAGGACGGGGCAAGCCCAAGGAGAGGAACTAGGATGGATGAAACCCTTTTTCAAGGACTCATCGAGTTGGTTCTTAAGCTCGGCTAGTTCTAAGGGTGCCATCTTGTAGGGTCTTCTAGAAATTGGAACGGTTCCTGGAACAAGGTCTATCACAAACTCGACATCCCTGTCAGGTGGAACACCTGGCAGTTCTTCTAGAAAGACATCCGGAAAGTCTCGGACTACCGGAACATCCTCAAGGTCTGGAAGGGGGTTGGCATTTAAGGAGTAAAGCTGGCGCTTGGCCACTCGACTTAAGACATTGACTGTCTTGCCCGATGGGTGAGTAAGTTGAACGGTTCTAATGGCACAATCGATCTTAGCATAATGAGCTGACATCCAGTCCATACCCAAGATGATGTTTATGTCCGAGGACTTGAGAGCTATTAAGGATGCAAGGAAGACAAGTCTATCGACAAGGATTTCGTTCCCATGGCTTACTCTAGAAGTTTGCCATCTAGAGCCAGGAGTTTGAATTTCCATGGTAGAGGGCATGTCACAGAATGTCGTGTTGTGCAATCGAGCATAGTTCTCGGATATGAATGAATGAGATGCTCCAGTATCGAAAAGAACAGATGTCGGATGGCAGTTAACAAGGAGCGTACCAAGAACAACGTTGGGATCCTCATGAGCCTCCTTGGCTGAAACATAGTTGACATGGCCACGGGCAGTGGTGACCGGCTTGGCGTAGAATGTCTTTCCCGCGGGCTTACCACGGCCAACGGACTTTCCAGTTTGAATGGGGTTGTTTTTCTGGGGACACTCTCGGCTATAGTGACCCGGCTCTCCACACTTAAAGCATGTCACCATATTGGGGCATGGAGCAGCATTAGCAGCGGGGCCACCATAGGGCTTGGGCGGTGCAAATTGCTGGTTGGGACGAGGCGCCTCAAAGGATGGCCTCGGAATGAACCTGGGTGGCAGTGCTGTGCTTGGAATCCACACCCGGCGCTTCTGAGTTCCAGAGCCGGATGAAGAGCCAAAGTCACGGGAGTGCTTGCGTGAAGCGTCATAATCAGTTTGGCCCGTCTCAGCACTAATGGCTTTATTGACCAACTTCTGAAAGGAGGTGCACTCGTGCAGACGAAGATTGCGGCGAAGCTCAGGGCTAAGTCCCTTGCGGAACCTTGCCTGCTTCTTAGCGTTAGTAGATACCTCTTCAGGGGCATAGCGTGCCAGATTCCCAAATTCACGACTATATGCATCCACAGTCAGTCTTCCCTGGGTGAAATTGCAGAACTCCTCCCTCTTGCGATCCATGAGACCTTCTGGAATGTGATGCTCACGGAAAGCCTCACTGAATTCAGCCCAAGTAGTAATTTGGCCGACCGGGCGCATAGCTTCGAAGTTTTCCCACCAAAGGCTAGCAGGGCCTTCGAGGTGATAGGCAGCATAGGTAACCTTGTCGGATTCGGCTACGTTGGCAGAACGTAGCTTGTGGGTAATGCTGCGAAGCCAGTCATCCGCGTCGAGGGGTTCGATGGAATGGTTAAACTTTGGTGGGTACAGCTTGATAAAGTCATTGATCGACACCAAGTCATTTCACGGTTGGCGTGCAGTGTTCTGCTCAATCCGCTCCAGCAGGCGGTTAGTCTCACGCTTGTTTCTTTCCGCCTCTAGCATTACTTCGGCCAGAGAAGGTGGGTGAGGCAGATTTTCACCCCTAGCTGCACTGGCTTCCCCCTGCTCCGAGGCAGTAGGGTTGCTGCGGGTGTTGACCATCCTAGGAGAAAACAAGACAATGGTTTAGATAAGGATGGCTCAAACTTAGCAAGGAAGTGCAGTATGTAATGGATAACACGGAATGCAGAGATGTTCATCCGTATGTCATGGTAATATAAAACTGCCATATATATACCAACGGTCATACACATCATACATAGTTTAGTACAAGCCCAGGCTACAGTACAACTATGATGAAAGACGTTACATCTCATCGGAGGCATTCCAAGCTCCTATACATTATTTGTCTACACCTCCGAAATTGACTACACACTAAGTCGTATTCCACAAGTCACGCAGGACAGTGGAGATACAACTACTACAATACTAGTGGTACTACTACTAACTCAGACAGCTCCGTAGTAGTCCTCATAGAAGTCACCTCCGTAGCCTGGAAGTTCAACGTGACCATCCGGGAACAGACGGTCCTGAGGAGCCTGTGGACCATAGGGGCTAGGATGAGGTCTTGGACCAACAAACGGTGACCTGCGGGGACCACGGGGTGGGGTGATGCCTCCCACATCACGCCAATCCACCATGTCTGGCAGAGCTGATCTCACAGGATACAGATCCCTTGTATCCATACATCCAGCTTGCACCGCAGGTGCAAACCGAGTCAATGTGGCCCAATGATCAGCACGGGTATTGAAAAGCTCCAGCCTCAAGGCCCGATTCTCTCGGTCCTTATCTTCGAGCATCTCAGCAGTGGTACGAGTTAATGAGTCCTCCTGAGTGGAGTCAGCATAGATAGCCTGAAGATACCCTTGCGCTCCCGGAAGTGAAGCTGGCATGTAACAGAAGTCGGTGTTCCGAAGCAGGCCAGTCCGGACTCGCATAATGGTCATCATGGAATAGGCAGCATCCTGCACAGCCATCTCAACAGTAACCCCCAGTCCATAGGAACAGTGAAGGGGCTCGGTAGATCCAGGATAAGAAGGAAATATCCTGAGGGTGCAGAAATATTGGCTTTGATTAAAGTCTCGAAATTGCTCTTCGATGGTGTATTCGGGATACCAACGGTAACCCGTCTTGATCATTACCCGGACTAACATAGCAGTATGACCGGGCACGTCGAGGCACCGGGTCAGGCGAACCACTTGGTTTTGAACACGGTTGGCCATCTGAAAGCACAACCATAAAGCAAAGACATCAGAATTTCTAGGGAAAATTGGACAGCATAACAGTTGTAAATGCTCAGTAAAAGATTTGGGACATCCACAACAGTTCGCAATACCACTCAACAACATCATATCAAGGTTCTGATCCAATTAGCAACATACTAAGAATAGTAGAAACTGAACTGGGACTTGTAACAACAATCCTATAAGCTACTATGGATTAGTAACACGTGAACCTGATAGAAGAAGAGAGCCTAGTCCTTAACCCACGTTGAATGAGAAGAGAATGACTCAGATCAGAGGCATAGGCTAAAGGAGTAAAAGAGCCTTACGTTCCCTCCCATAATCAATTCCCGTACATATAACTAAAGCATTTCTAGACTCGACATCGACCAGTTTGGCTCAATGAACCTACAGGCAGTCCGGCTCTGATGCCAACGCTGTCAGGACCCCGATTCCAAGTCACATCGATCTAGCTGGTAACACCTCATATCACTTTGCGGCCTCACGCACGGTATCCCATGGGTGTCGCCTTACCATGGCCCGGGACCGTTTGCGCCTTTTGGCTCACGTATATGATAGTGTCGCTAGCATCCATATGACAGAGAACCCGGGCCGACATGGCTAGTCGTGAACCCAAAGCGGCACAGACCTATGGAGACAGGCATACATGAATCACATCGAGCATGTCGGTCATCAGCGAGTGATTCCGGGCTGTAGCACTGGGCTAACAGGACTCCGGGGAACCCGGGCTGTAGCAGGCTAGGCAGGACTCTGGATATCACCGTGTGACATTTCCCCGAAGGGACAGACATAGGAACGAAGTGAAACACATGCCGGCCAGTCAAGTGTCCTGAGCAGTAGTGCTGGGCTAGCAGGACTCCGGTGAACCGGGCTGTAGCAGACTACTATGGCTCGAGGAACACTAGACTACATTTCCCCATAAGAAAGGCTGCCAAGGATAAACAACTAGATTGTCGGATCCCACCCATACCAAGCATTTCAATCATACACACAATATGCCCGATATGAGTACATACAACATGGCATCACAACAAAACTCTACAACTCAAGTACTTTATTTAAAGACTCCAGAGAGCCATACATAACAAGTTCATACAGATAGGGGTCACATGACCCGACACGCAAGTCATACAATCATACAAGCACATGCGGAAGCAACTAGTCTGAGTACAGACTCTAGAAAGAAAGAAGGCTTCTCGAAGCCTGTCTATCTACATAGGGCCCTCCATGGCCAGGATCACCACCTGGGTGGCTAGTCACTCGTCGGCGTCAAGGTCTACGTAGAACCCATCGGAGGGGGCGGTGTTGTCGTCTGAAAACAGTAATTAAGCAAACATGAGTACAAAGGTACTCAGCAAGTCTTACATCAGAACCTACTAGACATGCTTATTCTCAAGAAGGTGGTGGGGTTAATGCAGCAAGCCAGCTTTGACTCTTGGCTAAGCTATCCTACGGAACTCCACCAGTAAAATAGTTTTCGCACACGAGTCCACTACTCACCAACACAATACTCCACCGGGGATCCTCCCTCGTCATCCTACGAGAGGGCCATCCTCGGTACTCACACTTATCTTGAGTCTTTTAGTAGTATCCATTAACTTGTCTATGAACTGTATAGGCAACCAAGTAGTCCTTTACCGCGGACGCGGCTATTCGAATAGTTTTATACCCTGCAGGGGTGTACTTCTTCATACACGCTTTCACCACTTACCGCCGCTTACACGACATGTACTCGGCAACCTTCAAGCGGAAGCCCAGCGAGGGTGTCGGCCATGGCCTACCTAAACACTTAAGTCTCTAGTCCAGGTTTATCGCCTATCCAGGTTCCATCCGCAGGGAGTCCGGCCGAGGTTTCCACATACGGCCCCGAACGATGTGAACAGGGTCCCGAGACGCCTAACGGGCGCCCGGCATACCCGGCCACGGTGTATCTACCGCAACATAGCCCACCCCTAGGGTCAGCGCTACGCACGGCCGCTAACACATAACCTACAAACACCAGAAACTATTTGCAACTCCTGGACAGAGTACTAGGGTGATTAAGAAGCCGAGAGGGTCCATTGGTTTCGGGCCCAATGTACGGTAGTAACTGCATCTTAAATCACACATACAGATCTCAGTTCTTATGGACGGCCTCAATGAAACAACCCACCATGTACTCCTACATGGCCTCTCATCGATACCTTTACCAAAACATGTTCAACACGTCCAGGTCAAACCTGACTGGTGGGTCCCGCATGTCAGTAGTTAATTAAGCTAATTATTTTTAGTTAAAACTAATCTGATTTAGTTAACAGAGGGGGCCCACTTGTCATTGACTCAGGGGAGTCAAACTGGGGTCAAACCCCTGGTCGGCGGGGCTAATCCCGTCGGCATTGAGCCGCCGGCGAGGCCGAGACGGCGGAGGGCTTCGGATTTGGTCCCCTGGTGACCAAATCGACGGCGGAGACATGCTACGCGTAGCTGGGGCTCGCGCGCATCTAGTGGGGCAAGTGGGAGGAGCTGGGGTGGAGCGAGCTCGCCGGAATCGAGCTCGTGGCGGTGGCCGGAGTTCGGGCGGGGTTGGTTTCGAGGCTACGGTGCACGAGAGAAGGAGCTGGTGGTGGCTACGGGTTCCTGGTGCTGCGCTGAGCTCAACGGTGGGCTTGGCTTCGAGCCACTGTGGCTCTGTCCACGATGGCGCCATGGCCGGCGGCGGGGAGCTCTCGGGTGCGGTGGAGGTGGCGGCTACAGGGGCCAAACGAGCACGGGAGCTAGGGGAAAAGGAAGAGGAGCTCACAGGGAGGTCGATGAGCAGCTCAGTGGGCTCGGGGGCGACCGGAGCGAGGCGAATTGATGAACGGCGTCCGGCGGGTACCGAGGTTGAAGACGAGGGCGAAGACGGCGTTCGGCGGCGGTTGGAGTCGTGTGGGTCGGCGGGGAGGTGCAGGGCGACGAGGCGGAGCTATTGGGCTCGTCGGAGGGGCGAGGGGGTGGCTCTGGTGGCAACTACGGCGATCGGCGGCGAGGTTCGCGCTCGGCCATCACAGGGGAGAGTGAGAGAGACGAGGGGGAGAGTGCGACAGGATGAGAGGGGGACGTGGGGGTCGCGTGACATCCCTGGACGTCTCCAAGGCATCGGCGGAAGCAGGAGGTGGCCGGCGTGTGGCCGCGGGCGCCGGCCACGCGCTCCGCGTCCTTCTGGCGGGAGGAGGACGACGACTGGCAGCCAGTCGGCTGGGCCGAGCTAGGTGGGCTGGGCCAGCACAGGTAAGGCCCAGGTGGCTTCCCTCTCTCTCTTTTTTTCTAATTTGTTTATGTTTTTCTATTTAACTGCAACTGTTGGGCTTTAATTAAAATACTAAAACGTTTCCAAAAATTCTGAAAATAATTGTGGGCTCTGTTTAGATTATTTCCAACAGCAAACATTTATTTCCAGAATTATTTGAGCATTTAAATGCCCAAATTCAAATACTTATGGTTTAATTCAATGACCTTCTGTTGACCTAGAAAATTGTGCACCAATTTTGCCAGAGGTTCTAACCCAAGACAAAGAGGGTGAACTTTTTAGAAGGGCATTTCAGGTTCATTGAAAATAATTTTAGTAAACCCTAGTTGTTTCCAGGGGGGTTGGGGGTTTCTGCCTTCCCAATTTCAAATTTAAGAGAAATTTAAACATGATGCACACTCTAATGCTTGAACTAGCTAGGGTGTGACAAGAATATACTGAATGGAGGAAAACAAGATCTTAAAAGAGCACGATTACATGAGATGCTAGAATGGAGTTGTTGGGTTATCAACAACGAAAGGATAAGCTTGTTGTGGCCTTATGGAAAACATCTCAAAACTATGAGGTGACAACTTGCCACTAACGGAAACGACAGATTGGACTGAAATGAACAATGAGACGAGAAACTTATTTCACCGGGAGGATAAATGAAGAACTGGAATCATTTATAAGCACCATAAATAGCAACAATCCTTAGGGAAAGCTTTAGGTGAAATATAATCCAAGATAACTCCAATGAAGAGATTGATGGGTTGCAAAGGATCTCATGAACGAATTGGAAATAATGGGTTTAAAATATGTCATTCCGGACAACTATTGAATCATTAAATACGAACTCAAATTGTCACGAATGACATAACACCACCTCAAAAGATAAGAAGGGAAGAACTGCACTTTGGAATGCAAGATGAAGAATGCTTGAACTCCTCAAAACAAGGCATGTATTGAGCACCATGTTTATTTTAGAGTAAAGCTTGATGGATCTTAACTCCGAGAGGAATCTTGAAGAACAATTGAAGAATTAAAAGAATCCTTAACGAACAACCATGTAGAGCCTCCATGAAGAACTCCGGTAACAAAAGAATGATCAAATGAAAGGAAAGAGAAGTTGAAAGCACAAGGTAAGGCCTTGTGATGATTTAGGTGGGGCTTCGCGACGAGATAATGTGGAAGACCTGGAACTCCGGAAAAGAAAAGATGAAGAATCTCAGACCAAGAATGTGATATGATGAACCACTCCAGAAAAAAAGAAATTAGATCACCTGGATGAAACAAAAATAAGAATTACGTTATGTGTATCCTTCACCAATTTAAATTGATGACAAGCAATGGATTTGACACACTACTTACTCTCGTAGCAAGGATGAAGATAGATATAGAGCAACTTGAGAAGGTCTTCAACGATCCACTGGTAGAATTTGGAAAGCACGAATGCATTGATATGATAAACGAAGGAAGAAGAATCTTGGAAGAACCACCGTAAGAATTAAAATGACCGAAGAAAAGATAAAGGAACACCAGGAAGAATTATGAAATGAACGAAGATACTTGAGAGAATTTAGATGCAAGTGAACGAAGAGATCACGAGCTGATTAGGGAATACTTGAGCGATGCACCGGTAAGATTTGGGGAACGAGAGCTAAAAGCTGAGAATGAATAAACCCGAAATGATGGCCTTTAGAGAATCAAACTGAAAAGAATCTTGAATTGCTCCGGATGGGTGAAAAGAATTCTCACAATCGAAAACAATTATGAGAGGATGGCATAATGCTAGAACCACGAATCTTTGAGAGAACGGATAAGATTTGGAGGAAAACTCTTCTTCGGTCTTCAAAATCTGAGAATGGCGATGAGAAACACCACCATGATTTGTTGAGTCACTCTGGAATGAAAATTAGAAAGGTTGAACTAACTATGAAAAGAATTTGCAAGATCTTGGAGAAAGACATTTGGCTGGTGATAACTCACTCTTACGTCAAACTTGAAAAAAAGAATTTGAGATTAACTCCGGGACAATTAGAAGAGTCGGGTAAGATCCTGGGAAAAGACCCGTGGGTTAGGGCCCACTCAAAAGAAACACCGTTGAATGATTTAAAAGAGATATTGCGCCGGTTGAATTAATTGGCTTGAATGAGATAACATCCTCGAAACAACTTGAACGGTTTGAATGAGATAACATCTTCTGAGATATCTTCGCACTCCGGAACAAATGAATAGAGGGAGGTGAATGATTAAGAGGTGCAACGACATGAGAACGAATTTGAACCGAGGAAAAGATATGTCGATAGAGCTTGAATTGAATCCACCGGAGAAGAAAAAGGAATGAATAATGACGACCTTGAGGTTTCGTTAGTATCTTCCTGAGAATCACCGGATAAGAACATTGACGGAAAAGAATGGAGAGACTTCTCCTCAATAAAAGGATACTTGAATAAGAAATCTGAGTCCTTGAAGAAAAAGGGATGGGAGGGCTGGAAAACAAAGGCAACTTGGAGACGGATGAAACAAACAATGTTGGGAAAACCGAGAGGTGATCTTGCAGATGTTGAAATGATCGGATCCACTTGAAGAGAAACATGCCGGTTGAAAAGAATTGACATGACAACCTCGATGATCAAGAAAGATTGGTATTCACATAGAAGTATGAGAACACAACTTAGAGAAGGTATGGAATCAACACTTGACATTGAAGCAACTCGAATACCACAACAACAAAAACAAAACAAAGGATTGGCTTACAGAATAAGCCGGAAACATACATATGATAGATCCCATATCGTATCATGTGTCTGTTGGAAAGATATCCTACGAGCTACTTGCATTCCCACTTATAAACTCCCAAAACTTTCTGGTTATGCAATCAGGTGTTGGGGATACAGGGGAAGCATAATATCTCACCCAAAACTAGCAAATCCTACATCCAGTTGTATCCATCCTTCAACACATAACCAAGAAACCTTCGGAAATCATTTACCTCAACCTTCGAAAAGCATCCGTTATATGAGTTATGGCAATACTCCCGAACTCCCGCCCCAGTACTGGGTGGCGTCGAGGTTATCTCACCAACAACTGCATAAAAGAGATTTTCGATGTCGGCGAACTCAGGTATTCCAGAACTGCAACGATAAAATTGTGACGACAACACCTCGGAGCTCAACTCCCTGGGACACTTCCACAACCCCTAAATGTCAGGAGGCACCAAGAACAATGTTCTCGTCACAAGACTATCGGAACAATTCCAAGATACCCGCGTGATCCTAAAAAAAATCATGAAATTTGAGGAGAGAAGAGTAAAAACCCTACGCCAGAAGGCCTCACCAGAGTGACGAAGGGACTGAGAAGTAAAAAGAATCCTACTCTCCGATATATATAATCCTATAAGACTCAAAACATTTTTCTAGACTCAACAACGCCAGCGATTCGATCAAGCAGGGGGCTCCTAAGTCGGGGAAGGCTGTGATACCAACTTGTAACACCCATGATGCGGCTATATCTCCCACGTGTCAAAGCACAACTTAGAGGCATAACCACATAGTAGGCATGTCGCAAGAGGGGTAATTTTTACACATCCCATGTACTGAATAAGAAAGGGATAAATAGTTGGCTTACAATTGCCACTTCACACAATACATAAATATAGCATTACATCATCCAGAATACAATCAAGGTCCGACTACGGAACCAAATAAAGAAAGACAACCCCTAATGCATAGATCCCCGATCGCCCCGACTGGGCTCCACTACTGATCAACTGGAAACGAAACAACACAACGAACACATTCTTCATCGAGCTCCTCCTTGAGCTCGGTTGCGTCACCTGCATGGTTATCATCGGCACCTACAAATGTTTGAAGTAATCTGTGAGTCACGGGGACTCAGCAATCTCACACCCTCGCGATCAAGACTATTTAAGCTCATGGGTAGGATAGGGTAATGAGGTGGAGCTGCAGCAAGCACTAAGCATATATGGTGGCTAACTTACGCAAATGAGAGCGAGAAGAGAAGCAAAGCACGATCGTGAACTAGAAGTGATCAAGAAGTGATCCTGAATCTACTTACGTTCAAGCATAACACCAAAACCGTGTTCACTTCCTGGACTCCGCCGGAAAGAGACCATCACGGCTACACACGTGGTTGATGCATTTTAATTAAGTTAAGTTTCAAGTTCTCTACAACCGAACATTAACAAATTCCCATCTGCCCATAACCGCGAGCACGGCTTTCGAAAGTTCAAAACCCTGCAGGGGTGTCCCAACTTAGCCCATCACAAGCTCTCATGGTCAACGAAGGATATTCCTTCTCCCAGGAAGACCCGATCAGACTCGGAATCCCGGTTACAAGACATTTCGACAATGGTAAAACAAGACTAGTGCCGGTGTCAATACCGACGGATCTCGGGTAGGGGGTCCCGAACTGTGCGTCTAGGCCGAATGGTAATAGGAGGCAAGGAACATGATGTTTTACCCAGGTTCGGGCCCTCTTGATGGAGGTAAAACCCTACGTCCTTCTTGATTAATATTGATGATATGGGTAGTACAAGAGTAGATCTACCACGAGATCAAGGAGGCTAAACCCTAGAAGCTAGCCTATGGTATGATTGTTGTATGATGAAGTTGTCCTACGGACTAAAACCCTCCGGTTTATATAGACACCGGAGAGGGTTAGGGTTACACAAAGTCGGTTACAATGGTAGGAGATCTTGAATATCCGCATCGCCAAGCTTGCCTTCCACGCCAAGGAAAGTCCCATCCGGACACGGGACGAAGTCTTCAATCTCGTATCTTCATAGTCCTGGAGTCCGGCTGAAGGTATAGTCCGGCTACCCGAACACCCCCTAATCCAGGACTCCCTCAGTAGCCCCTGAACCAGGCTTCAATGACGACGAGTCCGGCGCATAGATTGTCTTCGGCATTGCAAGGCGGGTTCCTCCTCCAAATTCTTCATAAAAGTTCGTAAACACCAAGAGTAGTGTCCGGCTCTGCAAAATAAGTTTCCACGTATTGCCACAGAGAGAATAATATTAACACAAATCTAATCTGCTGACGTATTCCGCAGCGTGACATCACACTACGGCCAAGCCTTTATTCGAATCGTTTTCACTTTTCCACCTCAGCGTGTTTTGCGAGGCGGTTTCCTTGGCATGTCTTGTCAAAGCAGAGATCGTGTCCCCCATTTACGGGATTCTCATCAATACGGACGTGGGTAACCCAACCGCGCCATTTATCATGGCGCTTGAGAGGCAAGCGAGTTTTACTCGGCTGGTGGGGACGCATAGTCGCATCCGCCCATATCAGGGGATAAGGATCCACCTTTTTACCTATGCCTTCTCCCCCCTTTGCCTATCCATATTCTGTGCACCCGAGCTCCAGCGCCCAAGTCCGCACTTCCTACCTCAATCTTCTCCAACAATGTCCGGAGCGGGAGGCAAGTGGATGGTCTCCTCCGTCACGGAGGGCCATGTCAAAAAGCTAAGGAAGGCCGGATACCTGTCCAAAGACATCGCGCACCGGCTTCCTGAGGAGGGGCAGCTTCTCCCCACCCCAAGGCCCCATGAGAGGGTAGTATTTCTTCCCCACTTCCTCCGCAGATTGGGTTTTCCTCTCCACCCATTTGTCCGCGGGCTCATGATCTACTATGGCCTAGATTTCCACGATCTGGCCCCGAACTTCTGTTGGGGAACGTAGTAATTTCAAAAAAATTCCTACGCACATGCAAGATCATGGTGATGCACAGTAACGAGAGGGGAGAGTGTGATCTACGTACCCTTGTAGATCGACAACAGAAGCGTTAGCACAACGTGGTTGATGTAGTCGTACGTCTTCACGGCCCGACCGATCAAGCACCGAAACTACGGCACCTCCGAGTTCTAGCACACGTTCAGCTCGATGACGATCCCCGGACTCCGATCCAGCAAAGTGTCGGGGAAGAGTTCCGTCAGCACGACGGCGTGGTGACGATCTTGATGTACTGCTGTCGCAGGGCTTCGCCTAAGCACCGCTACAATATTATCGAGGACTATGGTGGAAGGGGGCACCGCACACGGCTAAGAATATGATCACATGGATCAACTTGTGTGTCTAGGGGTGCCCTCTGCCTCCGTATATAAAGGATCAAAGGGGGGGTGCGGCCGGCCAGGAGAGGGCGCGCCAGGAGGAGTCCTACTCCCTCCGGGAGTAGGATTCCCCCCTTTCCTAGTTGGAATAGGATTCAGGAGGGGGAAAGAGGAGAGAGAGAAGGAAGGGGGGCGTCGGCCCCCTCTCCTTGTCCTATTCGGACTAGGGGGGAGGGGCGTGCGGCCCAGCCCTGGCCACCTCTCCTCCCTTCCACTAAAGCCCACTAAGGCCCATATACCTCCCGGGGGGTTCCGGTAACCTCCCGGTAATCCGGTAAAATCCCGATTTCACCCGGAACACTTCCGAAATCCAAATATAGGCTTCCAATATATCAATCTTTATGTCTCGACCATTTCGAGACTCCTCGTCATGTCCATGATCACATCCGGGACTCTGAACAAACTTCGGTACATCAAAATGCATAAACTCATAATATAACTGTCATCAAAACCTTAAGCGTGCGGACCCTACGGGTTCGAGAACAATATAGACATGACCGAGACATGTCTCCGGTCAATAACTAATAGCGGAACTTGGATGCTCATATTGGCTCCTACATATTCTACGAAGATCTTCTATCGGTCAGACCGCATAACAACATACGTTGTTCCCTTTGTCATCGGTATGTTACTTGCCCGAGATTCGATCGTCAGTATATCAATACCTAGTTCAATCTCGTTACCGGCAAGTCTCTTTACTCGTTCTGTAATACATCATCTCACAACTAACTCATTAGTTGCAATGCTTGCAAGGCTTATGTGATGTGCATTACCGAGAGGGCCCAGAGATACCTCTCCGACAATCGGAGTGACAAATCCTAATCTTGAAATACGCCAACCCAACATGTACCTTTGGAGACACCTGTAGAGCACCTTTATAATCACCCAGTTACGTTGTGACGTTTGGTAGCACACAAAGTGTTCCTCCGGCAAACGGGAGTTGCATAATCTCATAGTCATAGGAACATGTATAAGTCATGAAGAAAGCAATAGCAACATACTAATCGATCGGGTGCTAAGCTAATGGAATGGGTCATGTCTATCAGATCATTCACCTAATGATGTGATCCCGTTAATCAAATAACAACTCTTTGTCTATGGTTAGGAAACATAACCATCTTTGATTAACGAGCTAGTCAAGTAGAGGCACACTAGTGACACTCTGTTTGTCTATGTATTCACACATGTATTATGTTTTCGGTTAATACAATTCTAGCATGAATAATAAACATTTATCCTGATATAAGGAAATAAATAATAAAATTATTATTGCCTCTAGGGCATATTTCCTTCAGTATCCCACTTGCACTAGAGTCAATAATGTAGATTACACAGTAATGATTCTAACACCCATGGAGCCTTGGTGCTGATCATGTTTTGCTCGTGGAAGAGGCTTAGTCAATGGGTATGCTACATTCAGATCCGTATGTATCTTGCAAATCTCTATGTCTCCCACCTGGACTAGATCCCGGATGGAATTGAAGCGTCTCTTGATGTGCTTGGTTCTCTTGTGAAGTCTGGATTCCTTTGCCAAGGCAATTGCACCAGTATTGTCACAAAAGATTTTCATTGGACCCGATGCACTAGGTATGACACCTAGATAGGATATGAACTCCTTCATCCAGACTCCTTCATTTGCTGCTTCTGAAGCAGCTATGTATTCCGCTTCACACGTAGATCCCGCCACGACACTTTGTTTAGAACTGCACCAACTGACAGCTCCACCGTTAAATGTAAATACGTATCCGGTTTGCGATTTAGAATCGTCCGGATCAGTGTCAAAGCTCGCATCGACGTAACCATTTACGATTAGCTCTTTGTCACCTCCATAAACGAGAAACATATCCTTAGTCCTTTTTAGGTATTTCAGGATGTTCTTGACCGCTGTCCAGTGATCCACTCCTGGATTACTTTGGTACCTCCCTGCTAGACTTATAGCAAGGCACACATCAGGTCTGTTACACAGCATTGCATACATGATAGAGCCTATGGTTGAAGCATAGGGAACATCTTTCATTTTCTCTCTATCTTCTGCAGTGGTCCGGCATTGAGTCTGACTCAATTTCACACCTTGTAACACAGGTAAGAACCCTTTCTTTGCTTGATCCATTTTGAACTTCTTCAAAACTTTGTCAAGGTATGTGCTTTGTGAAAGTCCAATTAAGCGTCTTGATCTATCTCTATGGATCTTAATTCCTAATATGTAAGCAGCTTCACCGAGGTCTTTCATTGAAAAACTCTTATTCAAGTATCCCTTTATGCTATCCAGAAATTCTATATCATTTCCAATTAGTAATATGTCATCCACATATAATATCAGAAATGCTACAGAGCTCCCACTCACTTTCTTGTAAATACAGGCTTCTCCAAAAGTCTGTATAAAACCAAATGCTTTGATCACACTATCAAAGCGTTTATTCCAACTCCGAGAGGCTTGCACCAGTCCATAAATGGATCGCTGGAGCTTGCACACTTTGTTAGCTCCCTTCGGATCGACAAAACCTTCTGGTTGCATCATATACAACTCTTGTTCCAGAAATCCATTCAGGAATGCAGTTTTGACATCCATCTGCCAAATTTCATAATCATAAAATGCGGCAATTGCTAACATGATTCGGATAGACTTAAGCATCGCTACGGGTGAGAAGGTCTCATCGTAGTCAATCCCTTGAACTTGCCGAAAACCTTTTGTGACAAGTCGAGCTTTGTAGACAGTAATATTACCGTCAGCGTCAGTCTTCTTCTTGAAGATCCATTTATTCTCAATTGCTTGCCGATCATTGGGCAAGTCAACCAAAGTCCATACTTTGTTCTCATACATGGATCCCATCTCAGATTTCATGGCTTCAAGCCATTTTGCGGAATCTGGGCTCACCATCGCTTCTTCATAGTTCGTAGATTCATCATGATCTAGTAGCATGACTTCCAGAACAGGATTACCGTACCACTCTGGCGCGGATCTCACTCTGGTTGATCTACGAGGTTCAGTAGTATCTTGTTCTAAAGTTTCATGATCATTATCATTAGTTTCCTCACTAATTGGTGTAGGTGTCGCAGAAACAGGTTTCTGTGATGTACTAATTTCCAATAAGGGAGTAGGTACAGTTACCTCGTCAAGTTCTACTTTCCTCCCACTCACTTCTTTCGAGAGAAACTCCTTCTCTAGAAAGTTTTCGAATTTTGCAACAAAAGTCTTGCCTTCGGATCTATGATAGAAGGTGTATCCAATAGTTTCCTTTGGATATCCTATGAAGACACATTTCTTCGATTTGGGTTCGAGCTTATCAGGTTGAAGCTTTTTCACATAAGCATCGCAGCCCCAAACTTTCAGAAACGACAACTTTGGTTTCTTGCCAAACCACAGTTCATAAGGCGTCGTCTCAACGGATTTTGATGGTGCCCTATTTAACGTGAATGCGGCCGTCTCTAGAGCATATCCCCAAAACGATAGCGGTAAATCAGTAAGAGACATCATAGATCGCACCATATCTAGTAAAGTACAATTACGACGTTCGGACACACCATTACGCTGTGGTGTTCCGGGTGGCGTGAGTTGTGAAACTATTCCACATTGTTTCAAATGTACACCAAACTCGTAACTTAAATGTTCTCCTCCACGATCAGATCGTAGGAATTTTATTTTCTTGTTACGATGATTTTCAACTTCACTCTGAAATTCTTTGAACTTTTCAAACGTCTCAGACTTGTGTTTCATTAAGTAGATATACCCATATCTGCTTAAGTCATCTGTGAAGGTGAGAAAATAACGATATCCGCCACGAGCCTCAACATTCATCGGACCACATACATCTGTATGTATGATTTCTAACAAATCTTCTGCTCTCTCCATAGTACCGGAGAACGGTGTTTTTGTCATCTTACCCATAAGGCACGGTTCGCAAGTACCAAGTGATTCATAATCAAGTGGTTCCAAAGGACCATCAGAATGGAGTTTCTTCATGCGCTTTATACCGATATGACCTAAACGGCAGTGCCACAAATAAGTTGCACTATCATTATCAACTCTGCATCTTTTGGTTTCAACACTATGAATATGTGTGTCACTACTATCGAGATTTAATAAGAATAGACCACTCTTTAAGGGTGCATGACCATAAAAGATATTACTCATGTAAATAGAACAACCATTATTCTCTGATTTAAATGAATAACCGTCTCGCATGAAACAAGATCCAGATATAATGTTCATGCTTAACGCTAGCACCAAATAACAATTATTTAGGTCTAATATTAATCCCGAAGGTAGATGTAGAGGTAGCGTGCCGACTGCGATCACATCGACTTTGGAACCATTTCCCACGCGCATCGTCACCTCGTCCTTAGCCAATCTTCGCTTAATCCATAGTCCCTGTTTCGAGTTGCAAATATTAGCAACAGAACCAGTATCAAATACCCAGGTGCTACTGCGAGCATTAGTAAGGTACACATCAATAACATGTATATCACATATACCTTTGTTCACCTTGCCATCCTTCTTATCCGCCAAATACTTGAGGCAGTTCCGCTTCCAGTGACCAGTCTGCTTGCAGTAGAAGCACTCAGTTTCAGGCTTAGGTCTAGGTTTGGGGTTCTTCTCTTGAGCAGCAACTTGCTTGCTGTTCTTTTTAAAGTTCCCCTTCTTCTTTCCTTTGCCCTTTTTCTTGAAACTAGTGGTCTTGTTGACCATCAACACTTGATGCTCCTTCTTGATTTCTACCTCCGCAGCTTTCAGCATTGCGAAGAGCTCGGGAATAGTCTTATTCATCCCTTGCATATTATAGTTCATCACAAAGCTCTTGTAGCTTGGTGGCAGTGATTGGAGAATTCTGTCAATGACGCAATCATCTGGAAGATTAACTCCCAATTGAATCAAGTGATTATTATACCCAGACATTTTGAGTATATGCTCACTGACAGAACTGTTCTCCTCCATCTTGCAGCTATAGAACTTATTGGAGACTTCATATCTCTCAATCCGGGCATTTGCTTGAAATATTAACTTCAACTCCTGGAACATCTCATATGCTCCATGACGTTCAAAACGTCGTTGAAGTCCCGATTCTAAGCCGTAAAGCATGGCACACTGAACTATCGAGTAGTCATCAGCTTTGCTCTGCCAGACGTTCATAACATCTGGTGTTGCTCCAGCAGCAGGCCTGGCACCCAGCGGTGCTTCCAGGACGTAATTCTTCTGTGCAGCAATGAGGATAATCCTCAAGTTACGGACCCAGTCCGTGTAATTGCTACCATCATCTTTCAACTTAGCTTTCTCAAGGAACGCATTAAAATTCAACAGAACAACAGCACGGGCCATCCATCTACAATCAAACATAAATAAGCAAGATAGTATCAGGTACTAAGTTCTTGATAAATTTAGGTTCAATTAATCATATTACTTAAAGAACTCCCACTTAGATAGACATCCCTCCAATCCTCTAAGTGATTACGTGATCCAAATCAACTAAACCATGTCCGATCATCATGTGAGATGGAGTAGTTTCATTGGTGAACATCACTATGTTGATCATATCTACTATATGATTCACGCTCGACCTTTCGGTCTTTGTGTTCCGAGGCCTTATCTGTATATGCTTGGCTCGTCAAGTATAACCTGAGTATTCCGCGTGTGCAACTGTTTTGCACCCGTTGTATTTGAACGTAGAGCCTATCACACCCGATCATCACGTGGTGTCTCAGCACGAAGAACTTTCGCAATGGTGCATACTTAGGGAGAACACTTCCTGATAATTAGTGAGAGATCATCTTATAATGCTACCGTCAATCAAAGCAAGATAAGATGCATAAAAGATAAACATCACATGCAATCAATATAAGTGATATGATATGGCCATCATCATCTTGTGCTTGTGCTCTCCATCTTCGAAGCACCGTCGTGATCACCATTGTCACCGGCGCGACACCTTGATCCCCATCGTAGCATCGTTGTCGTCTCGCCAATCTTATGCTTCCACGACTATCGCTACCGCTTAGTGATAAAGTAAAGCATTACAGCGTGATTGCATTGCATACAATAAAGCGACAACCATATGGCTCCTGCCAGTTGCCGATAACTCGGTTACAAAACATGATCATCTCATACAATAAAATTTAGCATCATGTCTTGACCATATCACATCACAACATGCCCTGCAAAAACAAGTTAGACGTCCTCTACTTTGTTCTTGCAAGTTTTACGTAGCTGCTACGGGCTTAAGCAAGAACCAATCTTACCTACGCATCAAAACCACAATGATAGTTTGTCAAGTTGGTGCTGTTTTAACCTTCGCAAGTACCGGGCGTAGCCACACTCGGTTCAACTAAAGTTGGAGAAACTGTCACCCGCTAGCCACCTTTGTGCAAAGCACGTCGGGAGAACCCGTCTCGCGTAAGCATACGCGTAATGTCGGTCCGGGCCGCTTCGTCCAACAATACCGCCGAACCAAAGTATGACATGCTGGTAAGCAGTATGACTTATATCGCCCACAACTCACTTGTGTTCTACTCGTGCATATAACATCAACATATAAAACCTAGGCTCAGATGCCACTGTTGGGGAACGTAGTAATTTCAAAAAAATTCCTACGCACACGCAAGATCATGGTGATGCACAGCAACGAGAGGGGAGAGTGTGATCTACGTACCCTTGTAGATCGACAATGGAAGCGTTAGCACAACGTGGTTGATGTAGTCGTATGTCTTCACGGCCCGACCGATCAAGCACCGAAACTACGGCACCTCCGAGTTCTAGTACACGTTCAGCTCAATGACAATCCCCGGACTCCGATCCAGCAAAGTGTCGGGGAAGAGTTCCGTCAGCACGACGGCATGGTGACGATCTTGATGTACTGCTGTCGCAGGGCTTCGCCTAAGCACCGCTACAATATTATCGAGGACTATGGTGGAAGGGGGCACCGCACACGGCTAAGAATATGATCACATGGATCAACTTGTGTGTCTAGGGGTGCCCTCTGCCTCCGTATATAAAGGATCAAAGGGGGGGTGCGGCCGGCCAGGAGAGGGCGCGCCAGGAGGAGTCCTACTCCCTCCGGGAGTAGGATTCCCCCCTTTCCTAGTTGGAATAGGATTCAGGAGGGGGAAAGAGGAGAGAGAGAAGGAAGGGGGGCGTCGGCCCCCTCTCCTTGTCCTATTCGGACTAGGGGGGAGGGGCGTGCGGCCCAGCCCTGGCCACCTCTCCTCCCTTCCACTAAAGCCCACTAAGGCCCATATACCTCCCGGGGGGTTCCGGTAACCTCCCGGTAATCCGGTAAAATCCCGATTTCACCCGGAACACTTCCGAAATCCAAATATAGGCTTCCAATATATCAATCTTTATGTCTCGACCATTTCGAGACTCCTCGTCATGTCCATGATCACATCCGGGACTCTGAACAAACTTCGGTACATCAAAATGCATAAACTCATAATATAACTGTCATCAAAACCTTAAGCGTGCGGACCCTACGGGTTCGAGAACAATATAGACATGACCGAGACATGTCTCCGGTCAATAACTAATAGCGGAACTTGGATGCTCATATTGGCTCCTACATATTCTACGAAGATCTTCTATCGGTCAGACCGCATAACAACATACGTTGTTCCCTTTGTCATCGGTATGTTACTTGCCCGAGATTCGATCGTCAGTATATCAATACCTAGTTCAATCTCGTTACCGGCAAGTCTCTTTACTCGTTCTGTAATACATCATCTCACAACTAACTCATTAGTTGCAATGCTTGCAAGGCTTATGTGATGTGCATTACCGAGAGGGCCCAGAGATACCTCTCCGACAATCGGAGTGACAAATCCTAATCTTGAAATACGCCAACCCAACATGTACCTTTGGAGACACCTGTAGAGCACCTTTATAATCACCCAGTTACGTTGTGACGTTTGGTAGCACACAAAGTGTTCCTCCGGCAAACGGGAGTTGCATAATCTCATAGTCATAGGAACATGTATAAGTCATGAAGAAAGCAATAGCAACATACTAATCGATCGGGTGCTAAGCTAATGGAATGGGTCATGTCTATCAGATCATTCACCTAATGATGTGATCCCGTTAATCAAATAACAACTCTTTGTCTTTGGTTAGGAAACATAACCATCTTTGATTAACGAGCTAGTCAAGTAGAGGCACACTAGTGACACTCTGTTTGTCTATGTATTCACACATGTATTATGTTTCTGGTCAATACAATTCTAGCATGAATAATAAACATTTATCATGATATAAGGAAATAAATAATAACTTTATTATTGCCTCTAGGGCATATTTCCTTCAACTTCATCCTCAATATCTCGGCGTTTATCGTCGTGTGCGAGGCTTTCCTCTGCATCCGCCCCCATTTCGGCCTCTGGCTCAAGACCTTCAACGTCAAGCAAAAGGTGGTGCACGGCAACCAGGCAGAGTGCGGAGGTGCTATGGCGGGCAAAATAGCCAACGTCCTATGGCTCGAGGGCTCCTTTGTGGAGACCTTGAAGGGGTGGCAGTCAGGGTGGTTTTACATCACCGAGCCACGCGATCCGAAGTGGATCGCAGCCCCTGAATTCTGATCCGGACCCCCTACGCGGCTCACGTCCTGGAAGGAGACGGGCTTGTCGTGGGGCGACGAAGAAGAGGTGACCGGACTGCAAAAATGCATCCAGTCCCTGGTGAACAAGCAGCTCAAGCTTGTCAACGTAGTCCAGGTCATGCTCGTCCGGCGGATCCTTTCGTGTCAAGGACGGGACTTCAAACTATGGGAGTTCAACCCCGCGCAGCACCGAACTCTGAGCAGGCTCTTCGACACGACGTACGAAGATGTCTGGAAGGGGCTAACCAAAGGCACCGAGGCTCCCACATCCGCCTCCGAAGACCGCGGATTCAGCTCGCAGCGTCCTGCTGGCGAGGTAAAATATTTTCATCTTTTACAGGATGTTAAGTTTTCTTCATAGTTTGACTCTATGCGGGATCTAAACTCCCTCACCTTTGACAGGATTGGCAGGCAAAGTCCGGACTGATTAACTGTCCGACTCCCTTGCCCGAAGATCCAGCCCCTGCTCTCCTAGTGAAGCTGCTGGTTCCGGCATCTTATGTGGTGTCGGAGAAGAAGGCCAAGAAGAAGAAGGCCACGGGGACTCGAAAGAGTTCCCGGCATATGGTGGTGTCGGACTCGTCGTCTGACGAGTCCGAGACGCACTCTCCCGTGAAGACGAGGAGGAGGAAGAAGAGACCTCTCCCCCTCCAGCGGGGGGAGGAAAGAAGAGGAAGGCCGCCCCAGTAGGGGAGGCCGGAGGGTCCAAGAAGAGGAAAACCCCTCCGCCGGACTACGCCCCCGACGCCGACAAGGACGAAGAGGAGTGGCCGGACAGGGCCAAGCGCCCGGTGAAATTGTAAGTGTTCGGATACCAGAGTAACTCATGATATTCCTTTTGTTGCGCAGCTTTCCCTAATGTCGAATATAATCATGCAGCCCGCCCAAGGACGGGCTCGACGAGTCGTCGAGCGGCTCCCTGGATTCATCGGACATGAATACAGTTCCGCCCGCTGCCTCCCCCTGTGCTGAGGATGACGCCGAAGAGGCATCGCGACAATCTCCGAGGCAAGAGGAGGTGGTCCAGGAGGAACCGCGAGGCGACCTCCCGGACTCCAGGAGTAAAGGGGACCAGACCCCCCAGGGCTCCAAGTCCGGCTTTAAGCCGGACACCGCACCGGAATCATCAACGGTTCCGGACCGCGGCAGGCAAACTCCTGCCAAGAGGAGCAAGCCTATTGAGCCGGCGTCCTCCATCCAACCGGAAGCGCCGGACAATCTGCTGGAGGTGCTTAAGGGCGCCTCCATCGACGAGGAGCACCGTACCATCATGAGTACGGTGGTCTAGAAGGTTCGGTCCGCCAAAAGCGGACTGACTGAAGCTTGTGCTAGCCTTCTAACAGGCTTCGAGGTAAGTAAAAAATATGTAAAAATATTACCGCATAGACAGTAGCCCCTGATGCTCTGTTTGGCGTTCGGAAAGAAAAGCCGAATAGAGGTTCTATTAAATATTGCAGGAGTCTAACTAAAAAGGAGTCAATATACGTATGCAGGCTTCGCTGCTGGCCACCGCCGCACTGACTGCGGAGGTGGGTGCCCTGAAGCAGGGCCTCGAGCGGACCGAGCAAGAGCTCAGCCTTGCCAAACGGCAGCTCGAGGAGAAAGAAGGTAAGAGATACCTTATAGAAAAAATGCCTATAAGAAGACACAATTGCAAAAAATGATAGGAGTACACTGCTTATTGTATGGGCCACAACTGAGGTGGCGACCCTCAAGCAGGCGATGTCCGAGGCCGAGAAGAAAGCGGCCACGGAGCGCACCGAGCGGGAGAAATTTGAGGCGCAGGTCGGTGAGGTGCAGCAAGAGCTTCAGGCTCTCATGAAAAAACATGAGAGTTTGGAGCTCGACTCGAAGACGCGAGCGTCCGAGCTTGCTGCGGCCCTTAAAACTGCCAAATCTGCCAAGGCCGAAGCCGAAAAGGCCCTCCAGGAATTGGATGCGGTGAAAAAGATAGCGGCGGGTAAGGCATTCTCTATGCAAAGCAGACATATAAAAGTAAACTACTTGTTACTTACCCGAATCCGGAGCTCTCCAGGGGCATTCGCAGATCTTCCCCGCAGCGTATTTGATGCCGCCGCATTCTACCGAGCCGAGGAAGGCAGCTCGACGGAGAAGGTGTTCTGGTCTCAGTACGCTGAGGCCGGACACCCTGTGCCCTTGAGCGACCAGCTGAAGCAGCTGGTCGAGCTCCACAAGGCGGTCGAACAAGCCCTGAAGGGCTTCATAGTTTGGTTGTGTCCTGGAGAGGCCCTGCCTGGGAGCTACTTCGGACTGGTGCGGCAGCTGGTGGAGGCTTGTCCAAGGCTCGAGGTCATCAAGCGCTCCGTCTGCATCGAAGGTGCCCGTAGGGCCCTTGCCCGTGCAAAGGTGCATTGGGGTAAGCTGGACGGTGAGAAGCTTGTGAGGGACAGGCCGCCGCCGGGGAAGGAGCATCGCAAGCCCGAGAACTATTACAAGGATGTTCTGGCTGGTGCCCGCCTTATGGCGGATGAATGTACCAAGGATGTAATTTTTGAATGAACTCGCTCGTGTTATCCCGTGCGCTGAAAACTTGTTCATATGCGCTAAGCAATGCTTGTTGAATTTAAAATATTACTTTCTGTGTGGCTGTTTATCAAAAAATTGAGAGATGGCCAGTCGTCGGCTTCTGCCCCCATGCAACTAGTGCTGGGGTGTTCGGGATAAACCTGAGCGCTCTTTTCCCATGATTGGGTCCGTCGAGGGAGGCGCTCAGCACAACGAACAAGGCAATCGGACTATAATGCTTGAACACTCTCACTTAGCCATAGAACTCTATAATTTTAAATTTCGGCGAAGCCCCTAGTATTCGGAAGACCGAGTTCGGGGCGCTATCCACACCTTGGCCGGACAAAGACGGTTCCTCGCTCGATGCGGCATAAGTCTTTAAGGACTCGAAAAACCTCTCGAACAGCGACCGGTCTCTCGCCTCATCATGACAGTCAGTTTTAGCTTTCTCTACTGAGGTGCTCAGACCAGCTTAACTGGGGCACAATCGCAGTAGTTCTCCTAGTGCTACCTTAGCTGATATAGCGGAACGTAAGGCACCAAAACATAGGAGCCGGGCAAACCCAACTATTGACCCAAATCATGATTCGGAGCCAATGCATATAGTGCTATAAGTTCGGGGTGCCACACTTGTGAAAGTGTACGGACTTCTCACGCCATATTGATGGGTACTGAAGCCCCTGGCGTATTTTTGCCGTACCATAGTGTACGGATGCAACATGTTATTAATAAACATATATATAAAAAGAGGATAATGCAAAAAATAGACAAAAAGCTATGCATTGTTTATAGAAAGGCTGCTATGAAAGCGGAACGATACAAATAGTGCGATAAGCAAAAGAAATTGGACTATTTAACATGTCCTGGCCAGGGGCAGGCCGCGGAATTGTATTAAAAAACAGGTATACTGCTCGCAATAGAGACCACCTGGGAGTTCCATAATGCGGCGTGGCTTGTCTGCTTTCCTGGATCTTGCATCGTTTGTGCGGCAGTTGAATTGCCAAACGGGTCATCCGAAGTATGGAGTCCTGAGAGTAAGAGAGAAAAAGAAAAAAAGGAATCCGATAGCCCCTGGTGTGGTTTAAGCCGTATTTCGGGCGTGCCGTGATAGTGCCCCTTCCCCTGTGCCCATGGTATTTCAAGAGCGTAGTTATGTACGCGAAGTACTGGTTTCGCTATATCGCGAGGGCTAGGGTTGGGGCCGCATTGCTATTCTAGCTCAGAACGTGCCAGGCGGTCTTGTTGTAGGGTACTCCGGGCGTGCTTGACAGCGTCCGGCTTTTTGAAGGCCGAACTGGAGAACTGCCTAGAGAGGTTGCTTTGTGCTTCTGCTGCGAGCGCTGCCGTGTGCTCCTCCGTTCAGAGGGAGCGTTCAGTGTTCCCATTGACCATGATTACTCCTCTAGGGCCTGGCATCTTGAGCTTGAGGTATGCATAGTGCGGTACCGCGTTGAATTTTGCGAATGCGGTTCGCCCGAGCAGTGCGTGATAGCCACTACGGAACGGGACTATGTCGAAGATTAACTCCTCGCTTCGGAAGTTATCCGGAGATCGGAAGACCACTTCCAGTGTGACTGAGCCTGTACAGTTGGCTTCTACACCTGGTATGACGCCTTTAAAGGTCGTTTTGGTGGGCTTGATCCTCGAGGGATCTATGCCCATTTTTCGCACTGTATCCTGGTAAAGCAGGTTCAGGTTGCCGCCGCCGTCCATGAGGACTCTTGTGAGATGAATCCGTCAATGATTGGGTCTAGAACCAATGCGGCGAAGCCGCCGTGACGGATGCTAGTGGGGTGGTCCCTTCGATCAAAGGTGATCGGGCAGGAGGACCATGGGTTGAACTTTGGGGCGACTGGATCCATCGCATATACATCTCGTAACGCATGCTTCCGCTCCCTCTTAGGGATGTGGGTTGCGTATATCATGTTCACCGTCCGCACTTGCGGGGGAAATCCCTTCTGTCCACTGTTTTTCGGCGGCATGGGCTCCTCCTCGTTGTCGCTATGCAGCCCCTTGTCTTTGTTTTCGGCTCTTAACTTGCCTGCCTACTTGAACACCCAATAATCCTTGTTGGTGTGATTGGCTGGCTTTTCGGGGGTGCCATGTATCTGGCACAAGTGGTCGAGTATTCGGTCCAAACTAGACGGGCCCTGAGTATTTCTTTTGAATGCCTTTTTCCGTTGACCGGATTTGTAGCCTCGGAATCCGGCATTAACTGTCGTATCCTTGTTGCTGTCGCTGTTAACGCGGCGCTTTTGTTTGTTCCAACGCGACCTGTCGCTTTTGTCCTTGGTATTCAAATTACCAGGGTTCTTGGTTAAATTGTTGCTGCGAGCTAGCCAGCTGTCTTCTCCCGCGCAAAAGCGGGTCATGAGTGTCGT
Source organism: Triticum urartu (assembly GCF_056163025.1). Lineage (NCBI taxonomy): Eukaryota > Viridiplantae > Streptophyta > Magnoliopsida > Poales > Poaceae > Triticum > Triticum urartu. Next base: position 459,222,870 of record NC_141873.1, on the reverse strand, counting down.
GAGGGCTGCCATAGATTTTGGCTTTTCCTGTCCCAGGTGCCGGGCAAGCCACTCGTCATGGATATTATGCTTGAAGGCCGCTAAGGCCTCTGCGTCCGGACAGTCGACTATCTGGTTTTTCTTTGTTAGGAACCGTGTCCAGAATTGCCTGGCCGATTCCTCTGGCTGCTGAATTATGTGGCTTAGGTCATCAGCGTCCGGTGGTCGCACATAAGTGCCCTGGAAGTTATCAAGGAATGCGGCTTCCAGGTCCTCCCAAGAACCGATTGAGTCTGCTGGCAAGCTGTTAAGCCAATGCCGGGCCGGTCCCTTAAGTTTGAGTGGGAGGTATTTGATGGCGTGTAGATCATCACCGCGGGCCATGTGGATATGAAGGAGATAATCCTCGATCCATACCGCAGGATCTGTTGTGCCATCGTACGATTCGATGTTTACGGGTTTGAAGCCCTCAGGGATTTTATGATCCATTACTTCATCTGTGAAGCATAGTGGGTGTGTGGCGCCTCTGTATTGGGCTATATCACGACGCAGCTCGAAGGAGCTTTGTCTGTTGAGTTCGGCCCGGCCGGATTTATTGCATCCGGAGTGACGATCACCGTCACGTGCCGTGGGGCGCCTGCGTGATCCGTAGATCGATCTTGTTTGCCTTGCCTTGTCCTCCAGTATGTCGCGCAGGTCGGGCGCATTTTCCCGTGCCTTAGTATGCTTGATGCGGCATCGGGGCATGGCTTGAGTCTAGGGCCAAGAGGCCTCTCTATCGCGGTCACGAGGTGGCCGGTCAGCCATGTCATGCGCTGGTGATGTAGGTGCTTCCTCCTCTAGTCGGGGTAGCAGCCTGCGCTTTGGGTAACTCTTGGAGGGGCATTCGAGTTCATACTCTTCGGCCGCAAGGACTTCAGTCCATCTGTCAACTAGAAAATCCTGATCAGCTCTAAGCTGTTGCTGCTTTTTCTTGAGGCTGCTTGCCGTGGCCATAAGCCTGCGTTTAAAATGCTCTTGTTCAGCGAGATCCTCTGGCATGACGAACTCGTCGTCATCGAGGCTTGCCTCGTCTTCGGAGGGAGGCGTATAATTATTGTCCTCAACCTCTTGGTCCACCGCCCTCTCTTGAGGGCTGGCTTCTCTGTCCTCCTATGCTGAATCTTGCTGGAGGGGGTGTTCTTCGGTGCTATCCAGAGTAGTATTATCTACTTGCCGGAATCACCATTTTTGCTTTGGCGGGATTTAGAGCGGCACCGCTGACGCCGGCGCTTGGGCTGTTTCTTAGAGGTATCGTCCCCTGCTGTTCCATCGCCATCTCCATCCTTTGGAGTGTCCACCATATATATGTCACATGACGAGGTGGCCTTCCAGCGCCCTACAGGTGCTGGTTCTTGTTCGTCTCCTGCATCGTCGTCCATGCCGTCGATGTCTTCGGAATCGAAGTCAAGCATGCCGGTTAAGTCATCGACAGTGGCTACGAAGTGGGTGGTGGGTGGGTTTTGAATTTCCTCATCGTCCGTATCCCAACCTTGCCGACCGTAGTCCGGCCAGGGCTCTCCTGATAAAGAGAGAGACTTTAGAGAATTCAGGATGTCGCCGAAGGGCGAGTGCTGTAAGATGTCCGCGGCAGTGAACTCCATTATCGGCGCCCAATCGGATTCGATCGGCAGGGGCGCGGGGGGCTCGGAGTTCGGAGAGGAATCCGGCTCCTCGGAGTCACGAGCCATGCGGAGTGCGGGGCTGGAGTTCGGCTCGATCGCCTCTGAGATCGCAGCCCCTGGGGCAGCGTCCAACCGCTGATCCTCGATCGGTGCAGTAGGCTCCGAATCAATGGTCGGAACCGATGCGTGTGCGGCCTCCCAGGCGCTGTTCGGCGGCAGAGCTATATCATGCCCATCGAGACAGTGCGGCGCGCTTGGCTGTGGCTCGAATCCGTCAAAGATCAAGTCCCTGCGGATGTCAGCCATGTAGTTTAGGCTTCCAAACCTGACCTGATGGCCAGGGGTGTAGCTTTCGATCTACTCAAGGTGGCCAAGCGAATTGGCCCACAGTGCGAAGCCGCCGAAGACGAAGATCTGTCCGGGGAGAAAAGTCTCACCCTGGACTGCATCGTTGTTGATGATCGAAGGAGCCATCGGTCCTAAAAGCGACGACACAGAGGAACTCTCAATGAAAGCACCAGTGTGGGTGTCAAAACCGGCGGATCTCGGGTAGGGGGTCCCGAACTGTGCGTCTAGGCCGAATGGTAACAGGAGGCAAGGAACATGATGTTTTACCTAGGTTCGGGCCCTCTTGATGGAGGTAAAACCCTACGTCCTGCTTGATTAATATTGATGATATGTGTAGTACAAGAGTAGATCTACCACGAGATCAAGGAGGCTAAACCCAAGAAGCTAGCCTATGGTATGATTGTTGTATGATGAAGTTGTCCTACGGACTAAAACCCTCCGGTTTATATAGACACCGGAGAGGGTTAGGGTTACACAAAGTTGGTTACAATGGTAGGAGATCTTGAATATCCGCATCGCCAAGCTTGCCTTCCACGCCAAGGAAAGTCCCATCCGAACACGGGATGAAGTCTTCAATCTCGTATCTTCAGAGTCCTGGAGTCCGGCTGAAGGTATAGTCCGGCTACTCGAACACCCCCTAATCCAGGACTCCCTCAACCAGCAAGACCGCCCGAATGTGCCGACAAATCCCGATAGGAGCTGCACATATCTCGTTCTCAGGGCACACCGGATGAGCAATCCCTACAAATAAAACCAACCCTCAAGTTTCCCCGAGGTGGCGCTGCAAGGGGCTCTAGTTCGGACCAACACTTAAAGAAGCACTGGCCCGGGGGGTTTAAAATAAAGATGACCCTTGGGTTGGCCGACCCAGGGGAGGGGTAATAGGTTGTTAGGCAAATGTAAAACCAAGGTTGGGCCTTGCTGGAGGAGTTTTATTCAAAGTGAACTGTCAAGGGGTTCCCATAACACCCAACCGCGTAAGGAACACAAAATCAAGGAACATAACACCGGTATGACGGAAACTAGGGCGGCAAGAGTGGAACAAAACAACAGGCATAAGGCCGAGCCTTCCACCCTTTACCAAGTATATAGATGCATTAATTAAATAAGAGATATTGTGATATCCCAACATATCCATGTTCCAACATGGAACAAACTTCAGCTTCACCTGCAACTAACAACGTTATAAGAGGGGCTGAGCAAAGCGGTAACATAGCCAAACAACGGTTTGCTAGGACAAGGTGGGTTAGAGGTTTGACATGGCAATATGGGAGGCATGATATAGCAAGTGGTAGGTATGGCGGCATAGCAATAGAGCGAACAACTAGCAAGCAAAGATAGAAGTGATTTCGAGGGTATGGTCATCTTGCCTGAGATCCCGCAAGGAAGAAGAACGAGTCCGTGAAGAAGACACACGGACGAAGTCGAACGGATCCTCACAAACGCGACATTATCGGAACTAACCCAAAGAAGCAACACCGGAAAGAAGCAAACAACATAGTAAACAACCATCACATAAGCATGGCATGATGCACAACCAAGTATGATGCATGTCCGGTTTAATGAGGCATGGCATGGAAAAATGCACAAACAATCCTACAAATTAAGTGGAGCTCAATATGCAACTCCGTTGCATATTGATGAAACACCACGTGACTTATTTAGTTCTCTCCCGTTTATGTACTCAACAATATTAAATGTTGGTTAGCATGGCAAGAGGTGAAGCATACATAAACTAACTACTTAGTCAAGTTTAAATGAGGCCGGAAACAACAAACAACAATTCCGGAAATCCTCATGTGCATATTTTTAGGTTTGGTACTGTTTTGCCATAAACATATTTTTAGAGTTGTTAAACACGCGAAGTAATCTCACCAAGTTAAACTAGGCATTTTTCTACCCCATTTACATATAAAGTTTGTTAGGTTGGGAGCTACGGTTATTTAGTTATGAATTAAATCATTTTAACATGGCAATTAAGCAAAATTAAACAAACAACAAGTTTAAACATTTTAAACATGCATGAAAGTGGCAAATTATTAATCTAAAAAAAATTCTAAGCATTTTACATATATAACTTATTTTAATATGATGCACGGTTGGTGAGTTATAATATGCATCATGTTGGAGGGCTATTCTACAAAACTGTTATCTCAGGATAAATGCTAAAATTGCTGGACAGGAAAAAAGCATGACGGGCTGAAACAAGTTGGCCCAATAGAGAGAGAAAAAAAGAGGAGGGGCGCTGGGGTGTGGCCTCACCCATGGGCTTCGGCCCAAGGCGGTGAAGCAGGAGGTAGGCCTGCTAGAAGCGGTTGCTGGGCCTCGCGCGAGACACGGACCAGGCGCAGGTTGCGGTCAACGCGTGCCAGTGGATCGAGCGTGAGCAGCGCCGCTCGCTCATTCTCTGCTCGACAGGGGCAGATCGACGGCGTTGAAGATCAACGGCGGGGCAACAGCGGGACTTGGCGCGGTAACGGCGAACTAGGGTTGCCGGGATCCGAGGCCGCGGGGTCGATCTCAGCTGGACCGGGTCAAAACGAGGGGTGGCGGCGCCGACGTGCTGTGGAAGAGGATCGGCAGCGGGGAGGTCCGGTGCGCGAGGAACGATGTGGGAACGAAGGCTGGACGCTGGTCCATGGCGCGGGGCAGAGGAGGTGCGGGCGAGATTCTCATCGAGGTCCGATGACACGAGACGGTGGTCATGGTCTGGTGCTCCTGCAGGGGAACACGGGGAAGAGAGGGAGGTTAAAGCAGAGAGAAGAAGAATGGGAGGAAGGAGAGGGGTGACCACGGTGGTGCTAGTCGCCGGCAGGGGCTGCAGGCGCTGAAGTTGAGGGGGCTCGAGGAGCTCCTCTCCTTTGGCTTCGAGCGAGGCAGGGAGGAGGAAAACGCTCGGGCAGGAGGCGACGGCTGCGGGATGGCTCGGGCTCCTCCGATTCTTTGCGGGCAGGCGCGGGAGGCGAGACGAGGCTGGATGGGTGGATCGAGGAAATCGGAGGCTGGTTGGTGGGTGGAGGAATGGAAGGATCCCGAGGTGGATTTGGAAGGTGGCGGCGGAGGGACAAGACTCCTAGTTTTTAGGGTTAGGTTGATTTGGTAGGTGGTGGTCTTATATATAAAGCAAGTGGATTTGTGATAGGGGCATTTGGTCCCTCCGATCATAATCGGGCGGTCGAGAAAAATAGGCTAGGGAGTTCAAATAAGAAAACGGTGATGTTTTATAGATGTTTGGGGATGTTCCGAACCCATCGGTCACAACTACTCGGGTCAGGTCCGGGACAGTTTTCGGACGCGTGCGAGGGGTCGATGCATTGCGCAAAGAGGGGTAGGCTGGGCCTAGGTGGACTGTGAGGAAGGGCTTGGGCTAAGAGGAAAGAGGGGGAATGCAGCCCGGCGACTGCTTCCGGAGACCGAAAACGTTCGATGATAGAGCGGCTATACTGCCACTATAGTTATCCGTTGGAGCGTCAAACGAACTCCGAATGCGATGAAATTTGGCAGGCGGCCTATTTACACTATAATAAGACCGCACGCCAACTTTCAACCCATTCCGAGAACATTTTCCGGCCACTTATAAAATAATATTTCGGACATGCCGCGGGCGCGTGCAAGTGTGGTTGGGCTCAGAACGGACAACGGACGGAACTGGGGGAACCCGGACGGATGCAAGTTTTGAAAACATGATGATGCAATGCACATGATGACATGGCAAGATGCAACACGCAAACAAAAGACAAGGCAACAACAGCGAATAACTGGAAGACACCTGGCGCAACGGTCTCGGGGCGTCACATTACTTTTGTTCCTGAGGACATGGGAGAAGTCTTGCTATTAGTAGTCATGTGAATTTGGTATTCGTTCGATATTTTGATGAGATGTATGTTGTCTCTCCTTTAGTGGTGTTATGTGAACGTCGACTACATGACACTTCACCATTGTTTGGGCCTAGAGGAAGGCATTGGGGAGTAATAAGTAGATGATGGGTTGCTAGAGTGACAGAAGCTTAAACCCTAGTTTATGCGTTGCTTCGTAAGGGGCTGATTTGGATCCATATGTTTCATGCTATGTGTCGTGGAATTGTCATGGCAGATGTCCTTAGTGTCTGGACTTAGTCGCGAGTCCAACGCATCTATGTGGTAGCTTGAGAGGGGTTGAGCGGGACGAGAGACGCGATGTTTTACCCAGGTTCGGCCCCTCACGGTGGAGGTAAAAGCCTACATCCTACTTCATTGATATTGATGATGATGATCACGGTTACAAGTGTGCTCTATCTCAAGAGCTATTGTCTAAACCTAACTTGTCCAACTTGTGGAACTTGTCAATCTTGTCCCCCCTGGGGAGCCCTGCCCCTCCTTATATATGTTGAAGGGGCGGGTTACATGACTAGTCCTAGTAGGATTAGGATTACTCTATTACAAGTGGAGTCCTAGTCTTGCTTCCCTTGTAAGGGAATATTCCTTATGCCTTTTATCTTAAGCCGGCCCACCATTAAGCGTGAACCGGCCTTCTGGGCCATGGGCCTCGTCATCCATCTGACCCGCCCGCCGGGTTACTAATGAACCGCCAAGACCGGGCAGGTAGCCCATGAACCGCCAAGCTCCGGGCGGGTTACCAGTGAGTCATCCAGTCCGGCCGGTTTATACTTCCGGCCGGTTTACGCCACGGGGTATATCCCCGACATTAGCCCCCAGTTTAATTTGGATTTATCCATGTTAAACTGATCCTGTAAAACAAACACAAGAGCAAATTTGACAGATTATGCTCCGGGTTAAGAATTCTTGTAGACCGGCATCTGATGATCCTTAAGTCCTTGTCATTTCCTCCTTCTAGAAAATCCGGGTTAACAAGCCAGCTTCATACTCAATTTGTTGACATTGGTTTCTCACAGAGAAATATTGTGAAGAATAATCCACTTGAGTCGGCTTCCAAAGCGCCGGTTTAAGAAATATGGGTCTTGAAATACTTATCTGATATTCAGCCGGTTTGAAGACGTAAAACTTGCCGGTTTCATATTACCAAAATGGCCGGTTTATAAATATTGATGGCACCAGGTCATAATTGTTGTCGACACCGGGTCATGTAATTGATCTTCCTGATTTGCTCAAAACTGATAAAATGAAGATGTTCCTCTTTTATATGCATAATACCTGTAGCCCCCAAGTCTTAAGAGGAGAACATAGTGATAACTTAAGACTTGCTCCAATAAGTGTTTCAACCTTGAAGAAATCCGGTTTGTTCATCTCAATCATATAAACTGAATACTCCATATATGTAGCCCCCAAGTGCCGGGTTGTCATGCTTGCAGCAACCTGGGACTTGTAATTGCTTATAAAAACTTCAATCAGTGTAACGCCCAAGGGCCGGGTCATTATGCAATAATGAGAAGGAACTTTGTAGATATAATTATGTAGATTTTAGCAGTGTTGTGTAGCCCCCAAGGGCCGGCTTAGTAAGATAATACTGAACTGGGACTTGATATATACTTCAATGAAAATAACATCTTATAATGTAGCTTCCATCGTAGGGCTTGAACCCACGTCCACAAGGTTAAGAGCTTTGTGCTTTACCAACTGAGCAATGGATCCTTCAATATTATGGACGAAAACTTGTGTACCTTGAATTGTTGACAGGAACAATTGGTAGCCCCCAAGGGCCGGCTCATTACAATGTGATGAGTCGGGTCTTCAATAAAGTGAGCAAAAAATGACTTTGCATTAGCCCCCAAGTGTCATGGTGCATGCTTGCAGCGGCATGAGACTTGCATATTTGATATAATCTCAATTTAAATAATATAGCCCCCAAGTGTCGGGTCGTAAGCCTGCAGCGACTCGGGACTATTCCTTCAATTGTAGAATAAATCATATCCTTTGATAAAATAATAGCCATTGCGCTAAAGCGACTTTGAAAACCTCAATAATACCGGTTATTAATAACCATAATAAAATCCAGCCATGTTGGCTATTCAAGATAATATAATCCGGTGAAAACCTTATTCATTCAATATCATAATGAAAATTCAGCCAAGTTTGGCTATTTGAATAATATAACCCAATGATCTATAAGCGCATGATTCCAATGGCGCAATCCAAATATATATATATACTGGCGACTTATAGTCCAAATCCAGGCCGGTTTTAACAAACCTGTTTCTGCATACAACAAGTTTAAAGTGTCCTGATGATTTACCGCCGGACGGGTCATAATGCCCAACATATAACCCGGGTTTATAACCAAGGCTGCACTTAAGAACAATCAAATATGAAATAGATCATAACTGTGACATTGAATCACATCGTTGGTTTACCAACTTTTTTTAGTAAGGGTGATAACCCAAATCTTGAGTATGATAACTCCCTTCATATTGTGCCGGTTTATGATAAAACCGTACCGGGTTGTGATAAACACCGGTTTAACCATATATAATACTGGCGACTCGTAGTCAAACCAGACCGGGCTGATAGTCTCCGGATTATAATTTGATCGTGTACTGACAACTTGTAGTTGAAAGCCGAGCCGGGTTGATAAACACCGGTTTATTCCATAATAGGATGGTAACAGAAAAATCAAACCGGGCAGATAGTCTCCGGATTAAGATTTGACCGTGTTCCGCCAATTTGTAATTGACAGTCGAACCGGATTAACAATGTCGGTATAAAAATGCAACAGAGGTAAAAGTTCTTTAGCAAAAAAGAACAGAATTCAAGCAAAGGCAAAAATAAAACCATTGCAAATGAGGCTTTGAGCTGATCAAGAGGCATTACCATGGTCGGACACGACCAAGCCCCCAAAAAGGCATAGCTATGGTTCGAGTCAGCCAGGTCCCCAAATGATGCTTTGGCATTACAACGATCAAGAGGTGTAGCTATGGTTCGAGTTCGACCAAGCCCCCAAGTGATGCTGTGGCACTAGGCCGATCAAGAGGCGTGACTATGGTTCAGACGTGACCACAAGTCCCCAAGTGATGCTTTGGCATTACGCCGATCAAGAGGTGTAGCTATGGTTCGGGTTTGACCAAGCCCCAAGTGATGTTGTGGCACTAGGCCGATCAAGAGGCGTGACTATGGTTCAGACGTGACCACAAGTCCCCAAATGATATTGTGGCTTTTCGCCTACCAAATGGCGTTGCTATGGTTCGGACGCGACCAAGCCCCCAAGTGATATTGTGGCATTGCGCCGATCAAGAGGTGTAGCTATGGTTCGGATACGACCAAAGCCCCCAAGTGATCAATGATATGAGAAGCCAATAAGGCATGATACCCATGTTTGAACCGCGCATCATGGCAGCAGGTCCTCTTTGGCACCTTTAATTTTTCTGAGAACTCGAACTTGCGAGAGATTTAAATCTTTTTGAATCGGAACTTTAAACCGGATTTGAGAGCTTCAAGCTTTGTGGGAAACAGGTTTACCTTGAACCAGATTTTGAACCGGATTTGAGAGCTTAAAAGCTTTGTAAGAGACAAATTTACCTTGAGCCGGATGTTTGAACCGGATTTGAGAGCTTAAAAGCTTTGCGGGAGAGAGATGTCTCTTGAACCGGATTTTAAACCGGAATCCTTATTTTGAACCGACAATTTTCTGACGGCCTTTAAATTTTCATCAATATGGCGGTGTCATCCGGAACCGGGTTATCAATCCCTCCAATGACCCAGAGTTCCCGAGTCATGTCATTGTAGCCCCCGAGTCTTAAGACTACTCGAGGAGTTGGCTTAAGACTCTCCATATTTGACCGTGATATAAAGCGGTATGAGTCCTTGAACAGCGTAATGACATAATAATCTCGTCCTGCATTGGAGAACTTACAAGGCAGAATAATTGCTCTTTAAAAAAAACAATATAAAATATATGCTAGATGGATTTCACCTGATATGTTAGGCCGGAAACTATTCACCGCCGAGTTGATGATCACTTAAACCCATCATGGGTGAATCGGCCGCGGGAGCAGATAGATAAGCCGGTCATGGTGTTGTAAGCCGGTGTGGATGAGAGAGTCGGCCGCGACGCTGAAAACGGCACGGACGCGGGTGAGTCGGCCATGGGCATGAACCATAAGTCAATCACGTGTGTTGATGTAGCGAGGGCGGTGACTTGCGCACGTATCCATCCGGTAGCACGGCACAGACAAACGGGAGTGTAAGAATAATATTGACGCTCCCCTTGCAACACCTTTTATAATGAATAATGAATCTGCGGAAAAAAATACCACAGACAAGAGTGATTGTTTTCAGACGAATTAATATGCCCTAGAGAAAAGACATCACCTGGTGTCCTGTCGGGTGAACACTATATTCTAGCAATTGTAGGCTCGTTTCTTTGTCCGATCCATGATGTCATTTTCAGCAGGTTGCATGGTAGTACTTTTGTACTAGTTGATCATTAAGACGCGGTAGAGCAGATGCTGGCCACGGGTGAAGGCGACCCGTCAGGGGCGCGGTGCTGTCTGGCGCGGGGCTCAGCCGTGTTAAGCCACTGCGGTGGGTTGGCGTTGGTGGTGCGGATATGACGACGGCTGCGGCGGAGGTATCCACGAAGCGAGGTCGCAACAGAGTCTGCTTCCGAGTCGTAAGCCGGCTGAACAGACCGGGTCGTGGCCTATTTTTCCTTTTCTTTATTTTTAACAGTCAACTTTCCCTTGAGGACCGGAATACTAGTACTTGCACCTAGCACCCTGTTGGTTGCTCTGGACGTGATCTGTCTCACGCGTAGTTTCCTTTGTCCGCCTCGGCTTCCAACGGTGACACGGAGAAAATCGGTCTAGCTTAATGGATCGTCCAGTCGCAACAACACTGCAACCCCAATCTTCTCTTGACCGAAGCATCTTGTGTATTTTATTTTTTGACTGTTCGTCAGCGATGACATCTTCTGTGTCGGCTTCTGTTTCATCTAACATGGCTGGTTAAAAGGGCGGCGCGGCAGACGGCTCAAGGCCGGTCGGCGCGGCGGTTTGCAGCGGCGCAGCTCCGCGGGCGCCGGGTGGAGCGAAGGCGGACGGCAGTTCTACGCTGAGGCTGGCGGCGTAGGTGGTGCAAAGCGGAGACGAGTCGGGGTAGCAGCAGCGGCCGTCGGACAGCGGCGGCTGTTGGAGCGACGCGGAGGCGGAGCCGGCCAGAGCAAGGTTGGAAACGACTCAGAGTCGACATGCGCCCATGACCAAATCCTCCTCTGATTTGTTGTTGGTTTGACCTTTCGTCTCATGCTGATCCAGATCACTTTTTGCCTTCACATTTGGAATCGGTAGTACTAGTTGGTGGTTCGTTAGATCGATCTGGAGTTCTCACGTGACCACAAGCAGCTGTCTGGCTCACCGTTTTCTAAGATTGCACTGGTTTAAATTGGACTGGACGAGGATTGATTTGACGTATCTCCTTCCGTTGAGAGAACCTGCCAGCTTTAACAGACCACGTGAGCGCGGCGGTTTATCTTCGGCGAGACCGACTTCTTGCCTGACTCGGTGACTTGGGGCGTGGCACTACACAGACAGAACCCTAAACTTTCATGCTCAATCTTGTATATGCCACTGCTGAAAACTTCTTCAATCTTGACTGTTGACTTTGTAGTTGATGTAAATTCTTCCACGCCGGCTCTTCTTCATCCGATCAATCGCAAGTTTCTCGATCCCTAGGAAGATCCCTCCAAGAACTCAACACCACCGTGCGCAGGCCCCACGGTGAGCGCCAACTGTCGTGGAATTGTCACGGTAGATGTCTTTAGTGTCTGAACTTAGTCGCGAGGCCAACGCATCTATGTGGTAGCTTGAGAGGGGTTGAGCGGGATGAGAGACACGATGTTTTACCCAGGTTCGGCCCCTCACGGTGGAGGTAAAAGCCTACATCCTGCTTCATTGATATTGATGATGATGATCACGGTTACAAGTGTGCTCTATCTCAAGAGCTATTGTCTAAACCTAACTTGTCCAACTTGTGAAACTTGTCAATCTTGTCCCCCCCCGGGGAGCCCTGCCCCTCCTTATATATGTTGAAGGGGCGGGTTACATGACTAGTCCTAGTAGGATTAGGATTACTCTATTACAAGTGGAGTCCTAGTTTTGCTTCCTTTATAAGGGAATATTCCTTATGCCTTTTATCTTAAGCCGGCCCACCATTAAGCGTGAACCGGCCTTCTGGGCCATGGGCCTCGTCATCCATCTGACCCGCCCGCCGGGTTACTAATGAACCGCCAAGACCGGGCAGGTAGCCCGTGAACCGCCAAGCTCTAGGCGGGTTACCAGTGAGTCATCCAGTCCGGCCGGTTTATACTTCCGGCTGGTTTACGCCACGGGGTATATCCCCGACACTATGGTTAGGTTTACCTTAATACTTTTGTTGTAATTGCGGATGCTTGCAATAGAGGTTAATCATAAGTGGGATGCTTTTCCAAGTAAGGGCAGTACCCAAGCACCGGTCCACCCACATACCAAATTATCAAAGTACCGAACACGAATCATATGAGCGTGATGAAAACTAGCTTGACAATATTCCCATGTGTCCTCGGGAGCGCTTTTCTCTATATAAGAGTTTGTCCAGGCTTGTCCTTTGCTACAAAAAGGGTTGGGCCACCTTGCTGCACTTTATTTACTTTTGTTACTTGTTGCTCGTTACAAATTATCCTATCACAAAGCTATCTGTTACCACTTATTTCAGTACTTGCAGAGAATACCTTGCTGGAAACTGCTTATCATTTCCTTCTGCTCCTCGTTGGGTTCGACACTCTTACTTATCGAAAGGACTACGATAGATCCCCTATACTTGTGGGTCATCAATGGTGAATACAGAAGGGTTACTGTTAGGACTCCTAACCGAGAGAGGGAGAGGAGATCTTATAGGAGGGAGATAGAGATAAATCAACTAAATAACAAGTAATGCGCCATAATATTTCTTTAACACCCTCCCTTCATCTAAACTTCTCAAGTTAAGATTATGCTTGAATTCCTCAAACGGTCTTGTGGCCAAGGCTTTTGTGAAGCCGTCTGCAACCTGATCTTTTGAATGAACAAACTGAATATGCAACTTCTTGTTAGCAACTCTTTCCCTCGCAAAATGATAGTCAATCTCTATGTGCTTGGTTCTTGCATGAAATGTAACGCCCCGGACACACCCGCCGGTGGTCGTTACTCCTGGCGGGATCTAGACTGGCCCCATAGATCAATACTAGTCTTTTCTGCACACTTTGTCCTCACTCGTTACTATGTGTCGTTTCCTGATGATCAGTAGTGGAGCACAATTGGGACGATCGGGGATCTAGCATTTGGGGTTTATCTTCCTTTTCTTTTGGTTTTGACCGTAGTCGGTCTTTGAGTGTATTTGGATGATGTATGAATTATTTATGTACTGTGTGACGTGGCGAGTGTAAGCCAACTCTATTTATCCCTGTCTTATTCATTACATGGGATGTTTGTGAAGATGACCCTTCTTGCGACAAAACCAGTATGTGGTTATGTCTCTAAGTCGCGCCTCGACACATGGGAGCTATAGCCGCATCATGGGCGTTACATGAAAAATGGGATTAGCAGACATATACGCAGCACCAAGATTGTCACACCAAAGACATGGGGTTGGTGTGTGACATATGCCAAGTTCCTTAAGCATGGACTTGAACCATATAATCTCCGATGTTGCATTTGCCAATGCTTTGTATTCTGCCTCAGTACTAGACCTCAAAACTATGGCATATTTCTTTGCATACCATGATATTAAATTAGGTGAAATGAAATTGTAAATCCATCTGTTGACCTTTTGTCATCTATGCAACCTGCCTAGTCAGAATCAGAAAAAGCACTAACAAGTGTGGATGATGACTTGCTGAAGGTTAGGCCAACACTCAAAGTATTTCTCACATATCTCAGTATGCGTTTGGCAGCAGTCCAATGAGCTGTAGTAGGTGCATGAAGAAACTAACAAACCTTATTAACAACAAAGGAAATGTCAGGCCTGGTGAGAGTCAAATACTGAAGTGCACCCAGCAAACTCCTGTATTTAGTGCCATCCTGTTGAATCAAGAATTCTCCTTCAGCAAGAGAGAGTTTCTCTGAACTGGACAATGGTGTTAGTGATGGTTCACAACCCTGTAATCCAACTCTATTAAACAGATCAGTTGCATATTTTCATCGAGAAATATGATGACCACCTTCTCTATTTTTCTTAACTTCAATGCCAAGGAAGTAATGCAAGTCACCTAGATCCTTGAGAGCAAATTCTGAATTCAAATCCTTTAACAATGCAGTTACTGCCTCATTTGACAAGCTTGTGACAATGATATCATCAACATATATATGCACAAATATGGATATTTTGAACTTGTTGTAAATAAAAGGTGATGAGCCAGATTTAGAAGGAACAAAACCAAGTGTTTGCAATTTGAAACTTAGATGTGAGTACCATTCTCTGGGGGCCTACTGCAACCCATAGAGAGATTTATCAAGCCTGCCGACATGAAAAAGTTTGTTCTTATCTTCAAACCCAGGAGGTTGTTTCATATACACTTCCTCTTCCAGAACACCATGAAGAAACGCATTAAGCACAACTAGTTGTCCGAGACTCCATCCTCTAGATACGACAATACACAAAACAAGACAAACACTGGCAGCTTTCACAACAGGATTAGATGCATCCTCATAATATGTGCCACACCTCTGTTTGAATCCTTTAGCAACAAGCCTAGCCTTGTAACAATATATTGTACCATCTGACTTTTCTTAATCCTGAACACCCTCAATTAATTGTTTACCTTGGTGTGAAGGAACTAGATGTCATGTCTTGTTTTCCTGAAGTGCTTGGAACTCATCTTCCATAGCCTTCCTCCACTTGGGATCCACACTTGCTTCTAGAAAGGTGCTAGGTTCTCCTGTTGAACATGCCAAACCAAATTTAATTTTATAATTCACAGGCCGAATTAGCCCTACTCATAGTCTTTTACGTGGTGGTGTAGTGTGTTATTGAATTGTTGTTGACGATCCAGGCACATGCATAGAAGATCCAGATGTTGGGTTGTTTTGGTCATTTTCTTCACCATTTGATGCCATTTTTCTGCTGTTGCACCACTTGTTCCTGCATTATCACAAGTCTCATGTGCACGGTTAGAAGAATTAGTCATGTGGTCAGTACAATAGTTGTCCTCGTGATGAAAACCAGACAAATGAGGCGGTAGTAGAAGGATTTGTTGGTGAAGCAGGGCGCTAGTGTTAGGATGTAGATGGCCAAAAGGAAAAATAGTTTCACGACGACCACATCACGAGAAATATATACTCGTCTGGTAGGAAAATCATGGCGCTTGACACCCTTATGTTGTGCATTACAACCCAAGAAAACACATTGTTTTTAGTGAAACATGAGTTTGCGAGTATTGTAGGGACGAAGGTTAGGCCAACAAGCACATCCAGAAACAGAAAGAGAGTTATAGTTTGGTCGAGTATGAAGGAGTCGTTGCATGGGTGTTCATTGTTGATAACACAACTGGGTAGCATATTGATAAGACGAACTGCAGTAAGAAATGCCTCATCCCAAAATTTGAGAGGCATGGAGGCACCTGCCAGGAGAGTAAGTCCTACCTCAACTATATGCCTATGTTTACGTTCGGCGGATTCATTTTGTTGGTGGGCATGAGGGCCTGAAACATGATGCACAACACCCAACTTTTGGAAAAATGAGTTTAACTTCTCATATTCGCCACCCCAATCAGATTGGACAACAAGGATTTTAGTGTCAAATTGGCATTCAACAAGTGCATGGAAATTATTAAAAACTTCGAAAATGTCAGAACATTTTTTAAGAAGGTAGATCCAAGTGAATTTACTATATTCGTCTATGAAACTAACATGATAAGTATGTCTACCAACAGAGGACGGAGCTGGACCCCATACATAAAAAAACAAGTTGCAATGGCTTGGTAGAAATACTAGTGGACATAGGATATGGTAATTGATGAGCTTTCGCTCTTTGACAAGAATCACAAATAGTTTCAAGACCACGCTCACCAACACATGGGAGATGATTATTTCTAAGCACTTGTTGAACAATAACAGAAGAAGGATGTCCTAAGCATGCATGCCACCGTTCGGATGAAATTTTGATGAGACCACACACTTGTTTATTCAATCTTCTAAACCGAGGAATCAAAAGGTAGAGCCCATGCAAACTTCTACCATGGTAATGAATTTTCCTCGTGGCTTGATCATGAATCAAAAAGAAGTAGGGGTGAAACTCAAGAAAAACTTTGTTGTCTAAGGCAATGTGATGAGCAAAAAGAAGATTTTTCTCAATTTGTGGAACATGTAAGATATTTATAAGATGAATATTGCGATGAGGGGTATTGACAATTGCATGACCAACATGATCTATCTTCATACCTTCACCATTTGCGTTGTGGACTTGATCATGGACACGGTACTTCTCGTGCATGGCCACCTTTTCAAGCTCATTGGTGATGTGATTTGTGGCTCAAGAGTCAATGTACCAATTGGTATCAACTCCATAAGATGTATCTGCAGGTGCTGCAACTTTCTTGCATTGAGAATTGTTCTCGGCATGGCGCCAATCACAATTCTTTGCAATATGGTATTTTTTTTGCAAATTGGACATTTATTCTCATACTCACCATAACCTTGAAAAGGATGACCCCTATTGTTGTTGTAGAAGGGCGTCGGTTATTACCGGAGTAGTTGTAGTAGTAGTTGTTGTTGTTGCCGACCTAGTAGTAGTAGTTGTTGTTGTGGTAGTGGGCACCGCCGCCGCCGCCGCCGGTGTGGTAGTTTTTTCCACCATTGTTGTTAAAGTTGTTTCCGGCGCCGGCGTTGTAGTTGTTTGTAGGGAAACATTGCATGGAAAACAAAAAAAATCTACGCACACGCAAGATCTATCAAGGAGATGCATAGCAACGAGAGGGGAGAGTGTGTCTACGTACCCTCGTAGACCGTAAGCGGAAGCGTTTAACAACGTGGTTGATGTAGTCGAACTTCTTCACGCTCCAGCCGACCAAGTACCGTACGCACGACACCTCTGCGTTCTGCACACGTTCAGCTCGGTGACGTCCTCCGCCTTCTTGATCCAGCGAAACGGCGAGGTAGTAGATGAGTTCCGGTAGCACATTGGCGTGGTGACGGTGATTGTGAAGCTATCTCCACAGGGCTTCGCCTAAGCATTACGAAAAATGACCGGGGGTGTAAACGGTGGAGAGCGGCGCCGCACACGGCTAAGCAACTGTCTACTGTTTGCTAGGCACCCCCTCCCATATATATATAGGTGGAAGGGAGGGAGGAGCAGCCAATGGGGGCGCCCAAGTAGGAGGACTCCTACTTGGGGTCTCTCCCAAGCCACGCCCTCTCCCTGCCTTGTATAGGTGCGGGGGAAAGGCATGGGAGGGTGGCGCCCCCCTTTCCTTTCTCACTTGATGAGGGAAAGGAAGGAGGGGCCACCCCTCCCCTTGCCTTCCCCTAGGGCCTTCTGTCCAAGGAAGGGGGCTGTAACATCACAAATTTTCAATTTGGAATGTTATACATTAGAGCATCATTGCATATCATATTTTATTGCATTTTGGTGTGATCCTAGAAATTCTACGCAACTCAAGGACCCACGGAGAGAGTTGGGGATTTCGTTATTTTCATATTTGAGTTTTCTCAAATTTTGAAGAGAGGATCGTTTTATTTTAATTATTTTTCTCTTCAATATTTCTTTTATAAAAATAAAAAGAGAGTGGATAAAATGACTTCCTAAAACTAAAGAAATATTGGAGATTTAATATTAAAATCAAATAAGATTTTTATTCAGAGTTTTATCGCTATTTTATTTGAATTAGGAAAAATATGCGTTTTCCAAATTTGCATTTAGGCCCAAATAAATGTTCACCTTGTCCGGCCTATTTTTAGAGGACGGGGAAAATTTATTTCAGATTTTTGGAGTCAGTTTAGTATTTCTTTTGTTTCTTTTTCCGCACGTCAGGATATTTTAAAAAAAGAGGAACCGACTCCGGGCTGTACCCGAGCGGGACTCCGCCCGGGGGGGGGGGGATTTATAAGCCGCCGCCCGAGCCGCCCCAAGGCCCAGCTGCCGCTGAAGCCCACCAGCCCCGCCACCCAAACCCTAACACGCTGCCACGCGCCGCCGCCCTGCTGTCGCGCCGCCGTCGCCGTTGCCGACCGCCGCCACCCGTCGCCGCCCTGCTAGCCGCGCCGCCGCTCCGGTGCACCGCCGCCGCCGTCTTGCCGGATCCGCCGGAGGTAGCCGCCGCCGTCCTCAGTTTTCGCGAGAAAACCGATCGTTTTTTCGAAACCCTAAATCCGTTTTTTATAGTTTCGGTTCGGTTTTTTTCGGTTTAGTTATTTAGCGGAAGTTCGTCCATACGTTCGTTTTAACGAACGGTTTTCATCCATTAGCCGCATACAGCGAATGTTCGTTCGTTAGCCTGTTCGTTAGTTTTTCTTTTTCTCGGATTTTCCGCGATTATTTTCGATCGCGATTTCTGATCCGATTTTCGTTTTAGTATAACTTTTTGCTCGTTTATCGAAATAAGGCGATTCAAGCACCTAGAGTTTCGTCTCGAAGCCCTCTTTCTGTTTAACCAACTTAAACACGATTTTGCCACTATAAAATTTGACTCTAGTTCAGATTATTAAACAGATCTTGTTTCTTTCGCCGTTTGAGTTTTGTTGCTTCGTTTGATTTGATTCTTTTTGCAAACCAGAGTTCTTAAGTTGAACTTTCTGGTTAGATTTATTATTTGAGTTTTACCCGTGCCCTTGCTTGATTGCTTATTGTATGCTTGTTTGTTTGCGATAGAGTACCCGGAGTGTGAAGCGTGGTACGACGAGTCTTTAGGTTTCACAGATCATCAGCAAGGCAAGTAACACTTTGATCATACCTCTTTACTACCCAGTTTTATTACATTAGATCAATCCTCAAACAATTGCATGGTTAGGACCTGAATTAAATTGTGGGTTGGGAAGTAGTTGAGGTAGTACCTATTCACCTGTTTACTATCAAACCTTGGGAGTTACTTCTACGTTGCTTGTATTGCTATGCTATGCTCGTAGACGTGGATTGGGTTTGAGTGTATCCATGATAGATGTGAGATTGTTAATTAATGGTTCAACTTAAGGTGGCAACTTAAATAGACATCTGGGTGGATTGAGCCACCTGGGGAATTCCAGTGATTGCCTGTATTTTTTTGGAAATCCCGGGGTACCGTGTGATTCTCCTATGGACTGCCACCCAGGCTCAAAGGGATCATGAGATTATTCATGCTAGAAACTTCCGTGTGCAGCCACAAGCCATTATGGGCTCTGGCATAGTTGATTAAGTCGTCTGAACTGTTACAGTGGTAGACTAGCAGATGTAGGGGATGTAGGTGGTACTGTCTACCCATCGTAAGGTGTTAACGCTTCTGAAAGACTGTGTCTCGGTCATCCGTTTCTCAAACATCATGTAGTGCGAGAAATCCAACGGAGGAGATCGAGTCCTGTGGGGAAAAGTGCGCAAACCTCTGCAGAGTGTACAAACTAATCATGGTTAGCCGTGTCCCCGGTTAAGGACATCTTGAGTATCTAGTTCTTGGATTATCATGTTGGGTTATTAATTACTTTTAATTGGGATTGAGATGGGGTTTACCATTCTCAATGTTTTCAACCAACTTTGTAGTTAAATAAAACTCATTCCTTTGTTGAAGGGAAAAATTGGCTTGTCGCAAAACATATTAACCATACAGCCTCCACCAGCCATATATGCATGTAGTGATAGCATTATTCTGTTCATTACTCTCTTGTGTTACATTGCCATCATATTCCATGTGTTGACCCGTTTTCGGGATGCAACGTATTATGTTGTAGACTTTTCAGACAACGAGTAAGGAGCCTTAGGTCGTGGTCTTTCACTCAGCGATGCCGTTGGAGTTGATGGACTCACTTTATCCTCCAAGCCTTCCGCTGTTATCGTATTAGATGGCCTTAAGCCATATTTATTGTAATAAGTTCTCTTTTGAGACATTCGATGTAATAAGTGTGTGATTGCTACTCTATTATAAATCCTTCAAGTACTGTGCGTGTCAGCATTACCAATCCAGGGATGACACTTATGCACAGAGATCCGACCATTTGAGGTCTGGTCGCTACAAGATGGTATCAGAGCACACGCAGACTGTAGGACACGACCACTAAGCCAAAGCCTTAGATCACTACTCTCTTCTCATTTCTAACTCCTCTCCATTTTCTACTCTTTAGGATGGCGGATGCAAGGATCAAGTTCACGCAACCGGATGAAGACACCCCTTTTGGACGCCACTTGAAGGAAGTCACTAGGTACCTGAACATCATAATACCAAGCTTCACCGAGACTTATAATGCCACTTTACCAGAGGAGGAGCGCTGGATGATTCAAGTTCAAGTTCCAGGAAGGACATTCACGCCAGTCACTGATCCCATAGAGCTTTCCTTTGATGCACCCACCTGGAGTCTAGGAAAGAGTATGGCAGCCCACATCACCATGGGACACATTGGAGAAGTTTACCACAAGGATCTCAAGGATACTATCTACTAGATTTGTGGGCGCCGAGATGAGCAATGGGAGATGATCAGCACCAGGAAGGATAGATCGATTGCCGCTTTTATCCAGGAGTTAAATCAGCATATTCGCCGCCAGGAGAATCAGATGTGCGCAGGCATGATAGACCTGAAGAAGGCAATGGCAAGGATCATGGATCTGGAGGAAGAACTCAAGGCAACTCGCGAACATTATGAGGAGGAAATCGTCGTACTAGTGGAGAAGAATGACGACCTGACTAGGAAACTAGGAGTTTTCATGGGAGACCCCGCGCCAGGAGGAGAAGATGATGAACCCAAGGAGATTCGTTTTGAAGACTACATCATCATCGACGACACTGACTCGGACCCTGATGATAGCGATGATGACCATGTTGATGAAGCTGGAGCAGATATCATGGAGTCTTCGACCGATCAATATTTCTAGTAGACCACCATATCAGTAGTAGTATTCCACCATGTATATAGTATAGTCGGAGCACTTTTGTAACGATAGTTCTAGACCGATTGTATGCCCTTGCTTGTTTAATTGAGTGATACGATTGTGTTTGTCTCATGTGCATATGGGTAGTGTTTTCTCACTAGACCTCATTCTATTCTATTCTCTTCCCTCTAAACCCTCATATGCCTCCGAGACGTGACCCCAGATTTACCTTTCCACCGGAGCTCACTCAGTTGATCCAGCAGCAGAATACCCTGATGCAGTTGTTAGTTCAGAACCAAGGCAACAACAACAACAAGAACAACTGTTGGCGTTCTGGGAACGGGGGTCCCCAAACTTGCCTACCTGCGGCCTGCGGCGTGGCTCAAGCGGTGGCCCAGCACGGCCCATCTTCATTAGCTCAAGCTCAAGACCCTCGCGACGGGCCAAGCCTCGCGGGGCGGACGAGAGGAAGCTTCCTCAGAGGAAGCCTCATTAGGCAGGCTCGCGAGGAGGCGGAGAGATCAATGCAAGGGTACCTCACGAGGAACCCGTGATGCAAGCCATGATGATCAAGACCAGGCAGGCGCGGGCCTGCGTAGTGTCCTTGTTTCCCCTTTGGTGCAAAGGGGGCAAGCACAGGCCAAGGCATCAGGCAACGGTTACCATTCCGGTGCAACGAGACAAAGTCCAGCTAGATGGTAGGACGGAGGTCACCGTGGAGCCCAAGACGGCGTCATCGCCAGTGCTTTTGGCAACCGAAGACCACCTTTGGTCAGGATAACTTGTACTAGATGTTCTCCTTCAAAATGGCCAATTGTTGGCGCCCTTCCCGCTCATTATTTGGGGAGAGGCCCAGGGCCTCTATAAATAGAGCTAGCCACCACAGAAAGAGGGGACAGCTGGAAAATCTGGTAGAACCCCAGCAGAGAGAGAGAGGCGACTGAACTCACCCTAGCAGTTCATCGCACTAGCTCAAGAACACCTCTCGCGAGGCTGTTCTTCCCTTGTACTGTGCATCATCAGCCCCAGGGGCAATCCACCACACCACACACTGGAGTAGGGTATTACACCACAACGGTGGCCCGAACCAGTATAAACCTCGTGTCTCTTGTGTTGTTCATCATTTTCATCTTAGTTCGCACAAGAGGATCGGATGTATATCGGTAGGGGAGAGATCTCCGCGCGCACCCCAGTGTTCGTACCTCAAGGGTCTGCCGGAACCCGAAACCCGACATTTGGCGCGCCAGGTAGGGGTGCGCCGGAGTCCTCCCTCCTGACGACCCGCTCTCCCCCGACATCACATCCTGCCCTCATGGCGGACAACGCGCCGCCCGCTCCAGCAACGGATGCCGACACTGGGGCCAGGGGCTCCGGGCCTTGGCCCCCGCCTTGCGGCAAGTGTGGTGGCCGCGCAAGTTCAGGCCCGAGATGCCGCCGCGCTACGACGGCGCGACGGACCCGATGATTTTCCTGCTGGTGTACGAGGAGGCCATCCTTGGAGCCAGGGGCGACGATCGGGTGATGGCCAACTGGTTACCCATGGCCCTCACCGGCATCCCGCGCGCGTGGCTCCTCCACCTGCCGACGGCCTCTGTCACCTCCTGGGAGGAGCTACGCGACCTCTTCCTCGCCCGTTTCGGCGCACGAGCGCCGCCCGTCATCGCAGCACTCCTGGGTGGCTCCCAGGAACCACCCTCGAGTAATCACGTCAAGCCGTTCGCCCGCCGGATCAGCACCACCTCCAGGCGCCAAGAAGCCCCCCCGGCTGGGTGGCGCCCGAGGCCGATCTAACCTTCGACTCGGAGGACCACCCCTT
Organism: Triticum urartu; assembly: GCF_056163025.1. Taxonomy (NCBI): domain Eukaryota; kingdom Viridiplantae; phylum Streptophyta; class Magnoliopsida; order Poales; family Poaceae; genus Triticum; species Triticum urartu. The sequence goes on along the minus strand of NC_141873.1, from coordinate 459,200,119 downwards.
CAACCCCATTGGTTCGGGCGCGCTCCCGATGCTGTGCACCCCCACCATCTGCCAGGTAGCCGTCACCAGGACCCTCATCGACGGTGGTGCCGGCCTCAACATGCTCTCGGTGGAGGCCTTCAGCCTACTCCATGTGCCGCAGGAGTGGTTCCAACCCAGCAGGCCTTTCTCGGGCATCGGAGCCGGTTCCACCGCCTCCTTGGGACAGATCTGCCTCCCAGTGACCTTCGGCACCTGCGACAACTTCCGCACAGAGCTGATCGACTTCGACATCGCCCCTATCGGCCTCCCCTATAATGCCATCCTGGGCTATCCGGCCTTGGCTCGGTTCATGGCAGCAACTCACCCGGCGTACAACCTCATGAAGATGCCCGGGAGCAGCGGTGCCCTCACCATGTCAGGAGACACAAGGGATGCACTGCAGGTGCTCCGGCTTGTTTTTAGGGCAGCCGCGGTGGCGCAGCCCACTAGCACCGACGCCCTTGTGCCCAAGGGGGCTGCGCCGGCTAAAAAGAAGCAGCTGTTCACCCAAGACAAGGCGGAAACCAAGTAGGTACCCGTCGACGAGGACGGGTCCACTGGCGCCACCTTCACCATAGGGGCCAACCTCGAGCCCGAGCAGGAGAAGGCCCTAATCAGGTTCCTGCATGCGAACAAGAAGGTGTTTGCGTGGGAACCAGATCAGTTAGCGGGGGTCCCAAGGGAAGTGATTGAGCATCACCTCAACGTGTGCCCAATGTACGCCCCGTGAAGCAGAAGGCAAGGCTGCAGTCTATTGAGAAACAGGCTTTCATCATTCAAGAGACACGGAAGCTAGAGGCAGCAGGGGTTATCCGTGAGGTCCGCTACCCTGATTGGATGGCTAATCCTGTTGTCGTGCCAAAGAAGGGGGGGGAGAGCACATGTGCGTCGACTTCACCAACCTCAACAAGGCCTGCCCGCAGGATCCATTTCCGCTCCCCCGCATCGACCAGGTAGTCGACTCCACCGCAGAGTGCGACCTATTGTGCTTCCTGGATGCCTTCTCGGGCTATCACCAGATCAAGATGGCGGTAGAAGATGTGGAGAAGACGGCTTTCCTGACCCCGTGTGGAGTTTACTGCTATACGTGCATGCCGTTTGGGCTGTGCAACGCAGGCGCGACCTTTCAGCGGCTGATGCACATCGCCTTAGGCCGGCAGCTCGGGAGGAATGCTGAAGCTTACGTCGATGACATTGTGGTGAAGTCTCGTGAGGCAAGAACCCTGATACAGGACCTGGAAGAAACCTTTGCCAGCCTCAACGGAGTGGACCTACGGCTCAACCCGGAGAAGTGCGTATTTGGAGTCCCCTCGGGCAAGCTCCTGGGTTTCCTTGTATCCCATAGGGGCATCAAGGCCAACCCGGAGAAGGTCAAGGCAGTCAAAGATATGAGCCCGCCGAGAACCCTCAGAGAACTGTAGAAGCTCACCGGGCGTGTGACTGCGTTGGGGCGCTTCATCTCCAAGCTGGGGGAACGAGCCCTGCCCTTCTTCAAGCCGATGAAGAAAAAGGGCCCCTTCGAATGGACTGAAGAGGCCAACAAGGCATTCCAAGACCTCAAGAGGTACCTTACCAGTCCGCCAGTGATGGTAGCTCCGCGTCCTCGGGAGCCCCTGGTGCTCTACCTTGCGGCCACCCCCTACTCCGTCAGCGCAGCCCTGGTGGCGGTCAGGGAGGAGTGCTGTGCCATGCCCGCATCGACCGTCCGAACTGAAGCAAAGCAGAGCCAGGAGGGCCTCGCGAAGGCCGCAACCACAGCCGGAAAGGGACAACCGCAGCAGGAGAACGCACCCGGAGCAGGAGAGGCCTCTTCAGGTGACCAAGCCCCGGGGGCTCCATCGTCTCCAGAGACGCCTCGACCTCTGGAGGACGCAAGCAGCGCCAACACCCTCAACCTCGTCGAGCATCCCGTGTACTTCGTCAGCATGGTGCTACGGGACGCAAGGGCATGGTATCCCATGCCTCAAAAACTCCTCCTCGCGCTACTAGTGGCCTCGCGCAAGCTGCGCCACTACTTCCAAGGACATCCCATCAAGGCCGTCTTAGCATACCCCTTGGAAAGAGTGCTCAGGAGCCCCAACTCAGCTGGAAGGGTCGCCGAATGGAAGATTGAGCTACAGGCATTTCAGCTAGAATTCAGCACGACCAGAGTTATCAAGGGAGCCGCACTTGCAGATTTCGTGGCAGAATGGGCAGAAGCACCGGGTCTCGAGGCAGGCGAAGACCGATCACTTTCCCTGGGAAGTGAAGCACCGGACGGTTGGGTCGTGTACTTCGATGGGGCGTTCTCCCGACACGGTGCAGGAGCTAGCGCAGTGCTTGTGTCCCCTACCCAGGACAAACTCTATTACACCGTGCAACTCTGCTTCCAGCACAGAGAGAAGGTCTCCAACAACATAGCAGAATACAAAGGCCTGATAGCAGGCTTGAAAGCCACGATCGCCTTAGGGGTAAAGCGCCTCACCATCAAGGGCGATTCACAGCTGCTCGTCAACTTCTCCAACAAGATATACGAGCCGAAGGACGAGCACATGGAAGCTTACCTCGCTGAAGTCCGCAGGATGGAGAAACAGTTCTGGGGGCTGGAGCTGCAGCATGTGCCTCGTGGCACCAATCAGGAGGCTGACGACATTGCCAAGAGGGTGTCTAGGCGGCTTCCGCAGGAACCTGGCGTCTTCGAGGAGCGGCTCTTCAAGCCCTCGGCGGGGCCGTCGCTATCAGGCGCGGCGCAACCAAGGGAGGAGCCTCCTCAGCCGCCTGCCTCGGGAGCTCCGGTTTGCGGCCCGGCATCAGGGGCACGCCTGCTCCTGGCGTTGGAGCCTCAGGAGGGATGTTGGATCCCAGAGCTCAAGGACTACCTAATGCAAGGGATTCTGCCGGAGAACGAGGAGGAGGCGGGGTGTGTGGCACGACAGGCCACGGCTTATTGCATCCAGGATGGCGAGCTCTACAGGAAGCGGCCAAATGACGTGTCCCTACGTTGCATTTCCAGGGAGCAAGGAAAGGAACTGCTGGCGGACATACACAGCGGAGACTGCGGGCACCACTCATCGTCACGAGCCCTCGTCGGCAAGGCGTTCCGTAGCGGGTTCTACTGGCCCACAACACTCAGCAACGCCGTTGAGCTGGTGAAGGCTTGCGAGGCCTACCAGTTTCACGCTAAACAGATCCATCAGCCTGCGGGGGGTCTGCAGACCATACCCCTCTCCTGGCCGTTCGCTTTTTGGGGTTGGACATTCTGGCCCGTTCCCTCGGGCGCCAGGGGGCTATCACTACCTCTACGTCGCTGTGGACAAGTTGACCAAGTGGGCCGAGGTGGAAGCTGTGCGCACAATCCCGGCAGGCTCGGCAGTCAAGTTCATCAAGGGCCTCGTGAGCCGGTTTGGCGTGCCTAACCGCATCATCACTGACAACGGTTCGCAATTCACCAGTAATCTCTTCAAAACGTACTGTGCTAACCTTGGAACGCAGATATGCTACGCTTCGGTAGCACACCCCCGGATCAATGGCCAGGCTGAACGAGCCAACGCGGAGGTCCTGAGGGGCCTCAAGGCCAGGACCTTCCAGAAGAAGCTGGAGGCCTGTGGCAGGGGCTGGCACGACGAGCTCCAGTTTGTGCTATGGTCAATCCGCACGACAGCGACCAAGCCGACTGGTGAGACCCCGTTCTTCCTCGTCTACGGAGCGGAGGCTATTCTACCTCACGAGGTCAGACGTCGCTCCGCACGGGTCCTGGCATTCGACGAGGCTCAGCAGGACGCCATGCGGGGGACGGATCTCGTGCTGGGGGAGGAACGCCGTCGGGAAGCCGCACTGCGAGTGGCAAGGTATCAACAGGCGCTACGACGATACCATAGCCGCAACATCCGCCCCAGGACCCTTGAGGTAGGGGATCTCGTGCTCAGAAGGATTCTCTCCAGGGAGGGGCTGCACAAGCTCTCTCCCATGTGGGAGGGCCCGTTCAAGGTTGTTCATGTTTCTAGGCCTGGATCCGCGCGCTTGGAGACTCCGGAGGGAGTACCCATCCAGAACCCATGGAACATTCAACATCTCCGGAGGTTCTACCCCTGAGTGAAGCCGCTGCGTTTTGGAAAAGGCCCGGTGCCTGTGAAGAAGGCGAATGCCTGTGAAGCCGCTGCGTTTTGGAAAAGGCTCGGTGCCTGTGAAGAAGGCGAATGCCTGTGAAGCCGCTGCGTTTTGGAAAAGACCCGGTGCCTGTGAAGAAGGCGAATGCCTATGAAGCCGCTGCCTTTTGGAAAAGGCCCGATGCCTGCGAAGAAGGCGAACGCCTGTGAAGCTGCCGCATTTCAAGAAAGGCCCGGTGCCTGTGAAGAAGGCCAATGCCTGTGAAGCTCGCCGCCCGTGACACTCTCACATAATAATGAGTGGGGCTGTACACGCCTCAGAGTCTCCGGAGTGCCGCCCTCGGGCCTCGGGGGCTCCCGCCCACGCCTAGTGGCAGCACTTAGCTCCGCGCTGGTGAGAAGACGTCGAAGACTAGAATAGGCGCCGGACGCGGCTTTCCCATTTGCTTTCTGCAGTTGGCTTGTTTATTCCCGTTTGAAGTTTTCATTGGAGTTGCTGACGTTCCTGGCTTTGTGGCTCTTTGTCTTTCTCACTCGCTCACCTCGTTTTCTTTCGCGAAGTCTCGCGAGGGAGGGTCGCGGGCACCCTCGCAAGTGTTTTCTGCCCCGATCGTTTGGAGCTTTCCTATCCGAGTCCTCTGCGGGAGCACCCCTCCTAGTCCGTTCCCCACGGGCATCACGCCATGAGCGCAGGACCTGGGTCGATCGCCCCCACAGCTAAGACCATAAGTTACCCCTCCCACTGATCCTTGCAGGGCACGAAGCGCACGAGGAGGCCACAGCCTCGGGAGTCGAGGACCGCGCCAAGCCCCACCGAGCTAAAATAGTTCCCGCACATGGGATCGCGGCACGAAAACACGACGCAGAAATAGCGGAAACAGCGTGATGGTTAAACAACAACAGTTCTAATACGCCCCCGCGGGGCCCTACATTACTTACTACTTTTGTGCAGGATAAGAAAGAAAACAAAATGGACGCGATTCGTCCTGCGCCAACCCACAGCGAAGGCTCGTGCTGCTCCTGGGGCTCAGGCGGATCCCTCCTCTCGCTTCACCGGGGCGCGACGGCGGGCTGACCCGCTACCTTCACCCAAGCGGGCGCGACGGCGAGGAGGCTGGTCGCGGCCACCGCTGGAGGAGCTGCTGCCTGAGAGGGGGTTGCCGAAGCTCGAACCCCGAGCACCGCCGCCTGTACGCCAGTCGCCATCTTCATCCTGGTCAGAGCTAGGGCTAGGCAGGCGGCCGCGGTCGTCGTCTTCAGGGCAACACCCAGCACGGCGACCGTCTCCCCCGAACACCCTCACGTAGAGGGTGGCGTCGCCATCAAACTTGAAGTACAGGGTGCACCACCGGCTTAGGCCACGCGCGCGGGCAAACATTTGCCAGCCGCGTGTCAGAGCCCCGTTCCCAGAAACAGAGACCTCTAGCGACGCCCAGGAGGCCCTGCTGCAGCATCCGTCTGCCTGGAGCCAGAAGCCGAACCGGGCGCTGGCTGGCAGTTCATCTACGAAGAAACGGGGGAGCTGGAGCCTGGTGCAAGATGGGTCTGCCGATCACATGACAAACTCCGGCAGCACCTCTGCAGAGCGAAAGTGTGGCCTAGGGGGGCGCACACCCATGGCGTGCCCCCCGTCGGCAACCCGGCGCTCACCACCGCGCCGGGAACCGCCTCCATGGCCGCGGGAGGCCACCACGGGGACCGTGGCATACTTGCGAGGGCGGCCTCGGCCGCGCTTGGCCAGGGGGGAGTCAGGCCCAGCCTGGGGGGCCTTTCCTTTCTCCGCGGCCAAGAATCTCTTTGGAGCCATGGGAGCAACGAGTAATCGAGAAGAAGGAAAGGAGCAGCAAGGAGGGACGGGCCAAAGGGGGTCGCCCAACCACGTACTTATAGCCGGAGGAGGCCAACCGCCGTGCACCACAATCACAGGTAATCATGACCGGTTTCTCTGCATGCAGGGACTTATCAAGTCATGCGGTCGCCGAGGCATCGTGGGGAAGCGCAGTCGCCCACGTCCAATCAATCGCCACGCGGCGCCCAAGGCCGCAGGCTGATAGGGCCCGCGGCACTTTGCGCTTGCCCTTTCATTTTCCTACTAGGCCAAGCCCGGGCATGACTTGGGCCCGGGGGCTACTGTCGGCGTTCTGGGAATGGGGGTCCCCAGACTTGCCTGCCTGCGGCCTGCGGCGTGGCTCAAGCGGGGCCCCAGCGCGGCCCATCTTCATCAGCTCAAGCTCAAGACCCTCGTGAGGGACCAAGCCTCGCGGGGCAGACAACAGGAAGCTTCCTCAGAGGCAGCCTCATCAGGCAGGCTCGCGAGGAGGCGGAGAGATCAATGCAAGGGTACCTCACGAGGAACCCGTGACACAAGCCATGACGATCGAGACCAGGCGGGCGCCAGGCAGGCGCCGGCTTGTAGAGTGTCCTTGTTTCTCTTTTGGTGCAAAGGGGGCAAGCACAGGCCAAGGCATCAGGCAAAGGTTACCATTCTGGTGCAACGAGACCAAGACCAGCCGGACGGCAGGATGGAGGTCACCGTGGAGCCCAAGACGGCGTCATCGCCAGTGCTTTTGGCAGCCGAAGACCACCTTTGGTCAGGATAACTTGTACTAGATGTTCCCCTTCAAAATGGCCAATTGTTGGCGCCCTTCCTGCTCATTATTTGGGGAGAGGCCCAGGGCCTCTATAAATAGAGCTAGCCACCACAGAAGGAGGGGACGACTGGAAAATCTGGTAGAAACCCAGCAGAGAGAGAGAGAGGCGACTGAGCTCACCCTAGCAGTTCATCACACCAGCTCAAGAACACCTCTCGCGAGGCTATTCTTCCCTTGTACTGTCCATCATTAGCCCCAGAGGCAATCCACCACACCACACACTGGAGTAGGGTATTACACCACAACGGTGGCCCGAACCAGTATAAACCTCGTGTCTCTTGTGTTGTTCATCATTTTCATCTTAGTTCGCACGAGAGGATCGGACATAGATCGGTAGGGGAGAGATCTCCACGCGCATCCCAGTGTTCGAACCTCAAGGGTCTGCCGGAACACTAAACCCGACAACAACAACGATAACAACCCACCACCACCACCCCCAGTTGACAACCTAGCCCGTTTTCTGAGGTTGCAGCCGCCAGTGTTCTCCAGTAGCACCGAGCCGATTGTTGCAGATGATTGGCTCCGCAAGATTGGAAGGGAGTTAACCACTGCAGGATGCACAGATGCTGAGAAGGTGCATTTTGCCGCGCACCAATTGGATGAACCGGCAACCTCATGGTGGGAGAATTACACTGTCACCTATCCTATAGCCAATGTTACATGGGACCAGTTCCAGCAAGCTTTTCGCACTGCCCATGTATCAGCTGGAGCTATAGCCATGAAGAAGCATGAGTTTTGCAACTTATGCCAAGGAGGGTGCACTGTAGGCCAGTATGTGGATGACTTTAGTAAGCTAGCATGTTATGCCCCAGATGACGTCGCTACAGATGCAGCTAAGAAGGAGAAGTTTCTGGAAGGACTGAATGATGAGCTGAGCATGCAATTGATGGTGGAAAATTTCAATAACTACCAGGAGTTGGTGGATAGATCTCTCATGCTAGAAGGGAAGCAGCAGCAGATTGACAGCCGCAAGAGGAAGTATGGACAATGGAAGTATAGTTCTGGAGCTCAGCAAAGACCCCGTTTCACCCCGAACTCGGGAGGACTTGTGCATAACCATGGAGGCCGCACTCATAATGGAGGGAGTTCGCACAACCATAGTGGCCCCAAGAATGGGAATGGCAATGGAGGAAGTAGCGGACAGAACCGTTCCAACCCGGCAACACCCGCCAAGAGAGATCTAAGCCATGTTACTTGCTACAAGTGCCAGAAGACCGGACATTACGCCAAGGAATGTCCTGAAGCTAAGAATGGAAACGGTAATGGAAGCTCTGGGAAGAAGCCCAACCCTTTCAACAGGGGACAAGTGAACCACGTCAACGTGGAGGAGGTTGAAGCCCAGCCAGATGCAGTAATAGGTAAGTTTTTGGTTAAGTCATTTACTGCGGTCGTTCTTTTTGATACTGGTGCATCGCATTCATACATATCAAGGGGATTCGTGGATAAGTTTAAACTGCCAACCCAAGCCCTTAGGTCACCCATGTTAGTAAGCTCGCCAGGAGCAGAGTATATGGCTAGTCTATGGTGCGATCGGTTACCATTAAGGATTGGTAACTATCTGTTCCCCTCAGACCTAATAGTATTGGAGTCACAAGGATTGGATGTGATATTAGGCATTGATTGGTTATCGAAGTATGGAGGGAACATTGACTGCGCCAGTAAGTCGATTTTTCTCACCACCCTAGAAGGAAGAAGGATCAAGTATGTATCCCGGCATGTGCCGAATAGGACTCAAGTAAATTCCTTATCAGGAGTTGTACAGGAGGAAGTATCAGTGGTGAAGGATTTTCCAGATGTATTTTTAGAAGAGTTGACAGGCATGCCACCGGATAGAGACATTGAGTTTTTGATTGAGCTTTTGCCAGGCACAGGGCTCATATCTAAGAGACCGTACAGAATGCCCGCACAGGATTTGGAGGAAATTAAGAAGCAGATTAAGGAGTTACTGGATAAAGGTTATATCCGCCCAAGTTCGTCACCTTGGGGACCCCCAATACTTCTAGTGGAGAAGAAGGATGGATCGTTAAGGATGGTTGTTGATTATCGAGGATTGAATGAAGTGACAATCAAGAGCAAGTACCCACTGCCGATGATCAATGATTTATTTGGCCAGCTACAAGGAGCTAAGGTGTTTTCCAAGATCAATCTGCGATCAGGGTATCACCAGCTAAAAATTCGAGAGCAGGATATACCTAAGACAGCTTTTACCACGAGGTACAGGCTATATGAGTATACCGTTATGTCATTTGGCCTGCCTATTTTATGAACATGATGAACAAGGTATTTATGGAGTTTTTGGATAAGTTCGTTGTGGTGTTCATTGATGATATTTTGGTCTACTCGAAGAATGAAGAAGAGCCTAAAGAGCATTTGCGTTTAGTACTTGGGAAGCTTAGAGAACATCAGTTATACGCCAAGTTCAGCAAGTGTGAGTTTTGGTTGAAGGAAGTTGGATTTCATGGACATGTTATATCCGGAGAAGGAATAGCGGTAGACCCCACCAAGGTTGTCACTGTGACAAATTGGGAGTCACCCACGACAGTTGGAGAGATCTGGAGTTTTCTTGGACTCGCAGGATACTACCGGAGGTTCATTGAGAATTTCTCAAAGATTGCAAAGCCCATGACTGAGTTGTTGAAGAAGGACACCAAATTTAAATGGACTGAAGAATGTGAGGCCAGTTTTCAGGAGTTGAAGAGATGCCTGGTTACATCACCAGTGTTGATTCTGCCAGATCAACACAAGGATTATGAAGTGTATTGCGACGCTTCTCGTTGAGGACTTGGAGCCGTACTTATGCAGGAGGGAAGAGTTGTTTGATATGCCTCCCGGCAGCTTAAACCCCATGAGTTAAATTATGCTACGCAAGATTTAGAGTTAGCAGGCGTAGTATATGCCTTGAAGACATGGAGACATTTTCTCATCGGAAACCATTATGATGTATACATGGATCACAAGAGTTTGAAGTATATCTTCACACATAAGGAGTTGAATATCAGGCAGAGGAGATGGTTGGCGCTCATTAAGTATTATAATATGAGATTACATTATCATCCCGGAAAGGCTAACATAGTAGCCGATGCGTTGAGCCAAAAAAGTCATGTCAATACACTCATGACCGGAGAATTACCCAAGGAGTTGGCGGAAGACCTTCACGAGCTATGTTTGGAGATAGTTCCGAGAGGTTGCTTCCTCTTGAGCACTGCGTTGGTTTTCCCTTGAAGAGGAAAGGGTGATGCAGCAAAGTAGCGTAAGTATTTCCCTCAGTTTTTGAGAACCAAGGTATCAATCCAGTAGGAGGCTACGCGCGAGTCCCTCACACCTACACAAAACAAATAAATCCTCGCAACCAACGCGATAAGGGGTTGTCAATCCCTACACGGTCACTTACGAGAGTGAGATCTGATAGATATGATAAGATAATATTTTTGGTATTTTTATGATAAAGATGCAAAGTAAAATAAAAGGCAATGAAAATAACTAAGTGTTGGAATATTAATATGATGGAAGATAGACCCGGGGGGCATAGGTTTCACTAGTGGCTTCTCTCAAGAGCATAAGTATTTTACGGTGGGTGAACAAATTACTGTTGAGCAATTGACAGAATTGAGCATAGTTATGAGAATATCTAGGTATGATCATGTATATAGGCATCACATCCGAGATAAGTAGACCGACTCCTGCCTGCATCTACTACTATTACTCCACACATCGACCGCTATCCAGCATGCATCTAGAGTATTAAGTTCATAAGAACAGAGTAATGCTTTAAGCAAGATGACATGATGTAGAGGGATAAATTCATGCAATATGATAAAAACCCCATCTTGTTATCCTCGATGGCAACAATACAATACGTGCCTTGCTGCCCCTACTGTCACTGGGAAAGGACACCGCAAGATTGAACCCAAAGCTAAGCACTTCTCCCATTGCAAGAAAGATCAATCTAGTAGGACAAACCAAACTGATAATTCGAAGAGACTTGCAAAGATAACCAATCATACATAAAAGAAGTCAGAAGATCCAAGTATTGTTCATAGATAAACTTGATCATAAACCCACAATTCATCGGCTCAACAAACACACCGCAAAAGAAGATTACATCGAATAGATCTCCACGAGAGAGGGGGAGAACATTGTATTGAGATCCAAAAAGAGAGAAGAAGCCATCTAGCTAATAACTATGGACCCGAAGGTCTGAGGTAAACTACTCACACACATCGGAGAGAATATGGTGTTGATGTAGAAGCCCTCCGTGATCGATGCCCCCTCCGGCGGAGCTCCGGAACAGGCCCCAAGATGGGATCTCGTGGATACAGAAAGTTACGACGGTGGAATTATGGTTTTGGCTCCGTTTCTAATCGTTTGGGGGTACGTAGGTATATATAGGAGGAAGGAGTACGTCGATGGAGCAAGAGGGGTCCCACGAGGGTGGAGGGTGCGCCTGGGGGGAAGGCGTGCCCCCCTACCTCGTGGCTTCCCTGTTGGTTGCTTGACGTAGGGTCCAAGTCTCCTGAATCATGTTCGTTCCGAAAATCACGTTCCCGAAGGTTTCATTCCGTTTGGACTCTGTTTGATATTCTTTTTCTCCGAAACTCTGAAATAGTCAAAAAACAGCAATTTTGGGCCGGGCCTCAGGTTAATAGGTTAGTCCCAAAAATAATATAAAAGTGAATAATAAAGCCCAATAATGTCCAAAACAGAAGATAATATAGCATGGAGCAATCAAAAATTATAGATACGTTGGAGACGTATCAAGCATCCCCAAGCTTAATTCCTGCTCGTCCTCGAGTAGGTAAATGATAAAAATAGAATTTTTGATGTGGAATGCTACTAGGCATAATTTCAATGTAATTCTTTTAAATTGTGGCATGAATATTCAGATCCGAAAGATTCAAGATAAAAGTTTAATATTGACATAGAAATAATAATACTTCAAGCATACTAACTAAGCAATTATGTCTTCTCAAAATAACATGGCCAAAGAAAGTTCATCCCTACAAAATCATATAGTTTAGTCATGCTCCATTTTCTTCACACAAGAATGCTCTCATCATGCACAACCCCGATGACAAGCCAACAATTGTTTCATACTTTAGTAATCTCAAACTTTATAAACCTTCACGCAATACATGAGCTTGAGCCATGGATATAACACTATGGGTGGAATAGAGTATACTGATGGGGGTTATGTGGAGAAGACAAAAAAGGAGAAAGTCTCACATCAACGAGGCTAATCAATGAGCTATGGAGATGCCCATTGATTGATGTTAACGCAAGGAGTAGGGATTGCCATGCAACGGATGCACTAGAGCTATAAATGTATGAAAGCTCAACAAAAGAAACTAGTGGGTGTGCATCCAACTTGCTTGCTCACGAAGACCTAGGGCACTTGAGGGGCCCATTGTTGGAATATACAAGCCAAGTTCTATAATGAAAAATTCCCACTAGTATATGAAAGTGACAAAACAAGAGACTCTCTATCATGAAGATCATGGTGCTACTTTGAAGCACAAGTGTGAAAAAAGGATAGTAGCATTGTCCCTTTTCATTTCTTTTTTTGGGCCTGTTTTTTTATTTAGCCTTTCTCCTTTTTTGGTACAATGCTCTATTAAATGATGATCATCACACTTCTATTTATTTACAACTCAATGATTACAACTCGATACTAGAACAAGGTATGACTCTATATGAATGCCTCCGGCGGTGTACCGGGATACGCAATGAACCAAGAGTGACATGTATGAAAGAATTATGAACGGTGGCTTTGCCACAAATACTATGTCAACTACATGATCATGCTAAACAATATGACAATGATGAACGTGTCATGATAAACGGGGTGGTGGAAAGTTGCATGGCAATATATCTCGGAATGGCTATGGAAATGCCATAATAGGTAGGTATGGTGGCTGTTTTGAGGAATATATAAGGAAGTTTATGTGTGAAAGAGCGTATCATGTCACGGGGTTTGGATGCACCGGAGAAGTTTGCACCAACTGTCAATGTGAGAAAGGGCAATGCACGGTACCGAAGAGGCTAGCAATGATGGAAAGGTGAGAGTGTGTATAATCCATGGATTCAACATTAGTCATAAAGAACTCACATACTTATTGCAAAAATCTACAAGTCATCAAAAACCAAGCACTACGCGCATGCTCCTAGGGCGGTAGATTGGTACACTACAAGAAATATGCTAAATTATGACCTTCTCTAGTGACCGTGGAAGATATGGTCATAAATCTATGACCATTTTGAACTAATTGGTCGTAACCTGTTTAGGAGGGTCCAAAAACTAAACAATAACGACCATTTTAGTCAAAAAATTCATAATTATCTTACACGAATAGGTCATAAAGAAAACAACAGTGATCGATAGCCTTATTTCTAGCTGATTACGACAAATCTAGAAGGTCATAATGTTGTAACATGAATAAAATTATATGACTAGACGTCCACATCATCAATTTTGCCTATGTGTCGTGTCATTTTGACTTATGTGTCAATTGCATGGTTGGTTCGACTGCTCAAGTATTGACTAAACTGACTTGTGGGGTCTACCATTTACACACGGGACCAACTAACATGGTACCAATGACATGTGGGACATGTACCACAAACCTGTCTTGTGCCCTGTGCTAATAAGCGGGCCACGCCCTCAAATGGGCGAATAAATCAGCAAAAAGGGCATCATGAGAATCAAACTCGCGACCCTTCACCCTCCCATACGGAGCCAAAGCACCATGCCCGAACAATGCTACTGATACAACTACGCTCGACAAGTATTTAAGGGCAGTGCGGAGTGGGCTTAGGCCTCGGTGGGACGAGGGTACCTTTTTTTCATTTAACATTTTACGTGCGCCGAGTGGGCCAACTCCAGTGCCGCGACTCGGTTTTTGTCTGTTTTTTCATTGGTTCATTATTTTTTTACTTTTGTTTATACTTCCAAATATATTCTAAAAATATATATTACAAAAAACTTCACATAAAACATTTGAAAAAAATGTAACCAAGTATTTCAAAATGTTACATGTGTATAAAGAAAATGTTTATCATGTGTAAAAAAATATACAATGTGTGTGGAAAAAGTTGAGAATGTGTTTAAAATGTTAATCAAACATTTGAAAAAAGTTAAACAAGTATCTAAAAATGTTAATAAAGCACCTGAAAATGTTAATATGTGTAAATAAAAAATGTTAACCATGTATCAAAAATATTAATTTTGTATTTAAAAAATCAAGCATTTAAAAATGTTTAAAATGTGTATATAAAAATGTTGACTATGTGTTCAAAAAGTGTTAACGAAGCACTTGAAAATGCTCATTGTATATAAAGAAAATGTTTCTCATGTATAGGAAAAATATATACAGAAAATATATAATGTCTGTGAATAAAGTCAATCATGTATTTAGAAAATGTTAAAGCAAGCATTTGAAAAAATGTATACACAAAATATACAATGTCTGTGAATAAAGTCAATCATGTATTTAGAAAATGTTAAAACAAGCATTTGAAAATGGTTCTCATGTATACGAAAAATGTATACAAAAAATATACAATGTCCGTGAATAAAGTAAATCATGTATTTAGAAAACTTTAAAGCAAGCATTTGAAAATATTTTTGAAAAAATGGAGTGGTGCTATTTTGCAACAAATATTTGGTAGTTTCTTAAAAAAACAAATTTTCACACTCGGAAAATGAAAAATTATGTTTTTGTGCAAAGAAAATGAAAACACACTTTGGCAACATTTGTTCAGGAAATTGTGCTTGGTTTAGCAAAAAAAGGCATGAACAAGCTTGATTGTTCAGTGTGTTCTGAATTTAGTCAATGTTTTTTAATTTATGGTTGTCTTCTCTACTTAGAAGAAGGGATAAATATCTATAGTTTTAACCCTAGGATGCTATTCCAATAACTTATTTTCGTTCAATATATGACTTTCTTCAAACAATTTTATTCACTTTAATACTCTGATGTAACAATTTCCTCCTATATGATTTTAACAAATATGCATCCCCCCGTTCCATAATAAGTGTGGTATTTTCAGTTCATTGAGATCCTGACATGAACAACATCCATATGATGAGAAGGTTATGACTTATGTCTGTATGATGACATTTACTTTGGGGTGTGAGAAATTTTCACAAAAGTTTCACCAAAACCTCATATGTGAAAAAACAATCCAGGTTGTGAACTACTCCCTCCATTCCTAAATATTTGTATTTCTAGAGATTTCAACAAGTGACTACATATGGAGCAAAATGGGTGAATCTACACTCTAAAATATGTCTATATACATCCGTTTGTGCTAGTCCATTTGAAATCTCTAGAAAGACAAATATTTAGGAACGGAGGGAGTATTAATCATTGGTTATCAACAATAACAAACATAAATAATGTTATGTTATTAAGACAAGTATTTGATTAGTTAGTGGATGTAGCGAATAATTATATCCTAAGAGTCTGTTTGGTGCTGGCCAAAGATTTTCTCTCTTAATGCATAGTACGCTCCTTGTATGCACGTTGTTTTTATAGCTTATATCAATTTCAAGGTATGAGATTGCTAACTGTACATGTCGCCCGGTTCGTTGTTTTTATAGTTTCTCTTGCATAATGAGCTATATGCCTGTTGTCATTACCAAGGTTACCTCGCCTGCATGAGTATGAATGTATATGATTTTGATTAATAATGATTCAGGATACAATTGAAATTATGTTCATGTTGATTTATTATCGTGAACGGTTGTATCAACCATGGAATAGAACCCCCCCCCCCACGCGGTTTGTGTGAATTCCAAAGTATCTTTATATCAAACTATTGCAGTTCTTCACAAAAAATATGAATCTTTCTCTAAGCTGATGTAGGAAAAATTTATATTGACCTACACTTTTCATATTTTCAATGTTTTGTATGTAAATTAAATTGCTATCCCGTGCAGCAGTGATGACTAGTAAACTTAATTCTCATTGGTTACTCTTTTGTGACACGGATTGATGACGTGGCAAACATCCTACCATCCATGCCCGGCGATCCGACATCCATCCATCGTCCATCCATCTATTCTAAAGAAAATGAGAGATAAAGAAATCCATCCATCCGCCGCACCCAACACCTTGTCGCCTCCTCTGTCCCTCTCCCCAGAGAATCTCCTCGCCGTCGCCACCTCCAACGGCTGATCCCAGCCAAATCCGGCGGCCACTAGCAGGGTCCATCACACCCACGTGACCCCCTCTACCCGCTCCTCCATCTCCTCTGACTAGATTCGATGGGTGCGTCCTCCTGCGACCAGGCACGACCCTCTCGATCCACTAGGGTTTGGGCTACCGCGTAGCTGTTGTGGCTCCAGCATTGCTCCGGTGAGTCTGATCCTCTCTCTTCCCTCATCACATCCCTCCTTCCTTATCTTCTTTACCACGTCCCCTCTAACCCGCTGATCCGTCGTCGCTCGAGCACCGGGACGCCATGGACAGGATGGCAACTTCCTCACCTGCCCGGACACCATGGAGTGGCTAGATCTGGCCGTGGACGACGACGCCCGGTGACAAGAGACGGCCTGGCCTGCCATCCTGAAGCCATAGCAAGGCGGATGAACGAGGAGGAGACCAGCGTTAGAGGGGATCTAGGAGGGGTCTGAAGCGGTCGTCTCTTTCGAGCGCTAAGACGGGTCTGCGGTGGATGCTGGGATGCAGCTCAGGTTGATGGTGCGGCCATGGACACGACCTCCTCAACCTCGACAGCCAATGCGTCGGCAGGGGAGCAACTAATTCCTGAACCTTTGCTCCTCCTCTTTTAATTCGAAGTTCTTAATTTAGTTCCAGATTTATATGCATGCCACCTTGTTTTGATCATCAGTTTAGTTCCAGATTGAAAATTAGTTTTGGTACATTTGTAGTGGAGTAGAGTGTGGGGTGCCAAGAAGCAAACACGATTTATCTCTTTCAATTCAGTTAATTTGCTCACTGAAATTAGGTTGCTCCCTCGATACAGTATTCTACAGTGGCTCTGCCCCAACTCTGTTGTACTGAACCTTATAGATTCAGTGTTAGTTTTTAGCTGTCATCTATCTCTTTAAATTGAGTTAATTTGCTTGCTGAAATTAGGTTGATCCCTTGTGTTCTGTTTTTCTTGATATGTTTGATGTTCATCGATCATCCAGATTTACTATCCCACCTGATAGAATTTGGGACTGATGCCATTCAATAGATTTTCTAGACATTTTACTGGCCAACGGATTGCATTGGAAATATATTGTTCTTCACTGCCTAATGTTTTTGTCGCTAATAATAGGGCCTATAGATAGAAAGTTATTTTCCTAGTGGTTACTTATGTTTATTGTGTCTCATGCTGAAAAAGAAAATGCACAATGAGCTTGTTTGACTTTTTTGATGTTTAGAGTATACTTGATCAGGGGGCAGTGTTATTTCCTGTGATCTTTCAATCTCATTTGCTAGTGTGATGCTTCAACATGACAAAATTAGAAACCCAAACTATTATAAATAAGCATTCTGCATCTTGAGCATTTAAATGTGAGCTCT
The DNA here is from genome assembly GCF_056163025.1 of Triticum urartu. Lineage (NCBI taxonomy): Eukaryota > Viridiplantae > Streptophyta > Magnoliopsida > Poales > Poaceae > Triticum > Triticum urartu. The sequence continues at coordinate 459,182,827 of NC_141873.1, read as the reverse complement.
TAAGCATTGTATAGCTTTTGCATATTTTGTTTCGTATTTCTTTTATAAATGATGATAGTCTGCGCAAGATGTACACATGTTCATTTTTGTTGACTTGAATCTGTTATGCCCTTGATTTTTTTACTTAGGTTAACCCATAAAAACAAAATCCTTGATATTTACTGATCTCCACCTCGCTCTTGCACTCACAGACTTGAAGGGATCTATCGTCCCAGCTTTCAGAATGGAGAAACTCGTGACTTTCATATATGATCTGTTGGGGATATTACTACTGGAGGTAAACCGGCCTTATGTAGCCGGGTTAACTCCTTGAAGATTAGAAGCCCGTGAAGATGCAAGGATGATGGCGCTTCAAGAAGGCCCAAGGCCCAAAGGCGGGTTAAAGCCTGTAAATGTAAACCGACCTAGTCATGTAACTTGTATTGTAAGATAGGAAGGATAGAGACCGAACTAGACACGTTTATGATCCGGCTCAGGGACTCTGTAGCCCGGCGGGCATCAACCTATGTATATAAAGGGACGACCCGGCGGCAGTTTAGGGACAGACAACAACTCGAGAGCCAGACAAAGCGGATTCGCTCCCTGGCCTTCGAAACCCTAGCAATACCAATCACAACTAGACGCAGGCTTTTACCTTCCTTGAAGGGGCCGAACTAGTATAAAATCCCCGTGTCCCCTTGTCCGGTTTAACCCCTTTAAGCTAACCCGTAGCGATGGCTCCACGACTAAGTCCTTTCACAAGGACATCTGCCGTGACAAACCCACGACAGTTGGTGCCCACCGTGGGGCTATCGCACGATGGTTTTGAGTTCTTAAAGGGCAGCTTTGATGGACTTAAGGGATACGCTGTGGGCCAGATGACGAAGAGTCGTCGCGGCAAGCTCTACATCGACAATGCAGGATGGGGTCCCGAGGCCAATTCAATCGAGTATGGGTACCGGGTTGAATTGGAAGCACAAGCCTATCGGATTAGGCTGGATCAGAATGCTTCCGAGGAAGTGATGAGAAGAAGGTACCGATCGCGTCTCCCGTCGGCTTATGAGCCACAAAATCTCTTCAACACACCAGGAGCAGGAGCTGGTAACCAACCCATATTAAACCAGGCGGAGGCACCGGGAACAGGAGCGCCGGTTCAACCGCGCACGATGGATCCGCCTCGCCAGAACAACGTGGTGCCACAGTATGTACCAACACCTCCCGGGCATTATGCCAACCCGTTGGACAATATTGTGGCCGCCGCTTCACGCCTGGCGGCCCTCCCAACCGACGGCGAGTCACCAGTTGCGGTGGAAGCATGTCGGGCCAGGGATCTCCTTCAAACAGCGCTAAATCAACAACAGGCATATTCACACAGTCATGAGAGGATTCATTCCACTCCCCGTCCAAGCCGGAGCTATAGCAGACACGTGGAGGATGAACCGGCTGTGTCCAGCAGTGCACGTCGCCGAAATTCACCATGAGGAAACAACCCGGCAGGGGGAGGTGCTAATGCGCAGGATGTTGTGGACCATGGCCGCACGCGTCGGGTGGCCGAGTTAGCAGCTCGACACGGAGCACGACAACATACTCCGGTTCACCCTACCGCTTCAGTAGAGCCAGGTGTGGTGTTCAGTTCCTTAGGGGTGCCGTGTCTCACCCCCGCTTTGCGTAATGTGAGACCGCCCAAGGACTTCAAGGGACCTCGTAAGGTACCAAATTACACCACCGATTTGCAACCAGAGGCGTGGGTGGAGAGCTATGAGATGGCAATGGAGATGTTAGATGTGGATGAGGCAGTGTGTGCTAAATATTTCACCATGATGTTGGAAGTAACAACTCGTACTTGGTTGAAGAGCTTGCCAACTAACTCTGTCGGATCATGGGCCGAATTGAAGCACCGGTTTATCTAGAACTTCAAAGATACTTGTAAGCAGCCAATGTCAATTGTGGATCTGGCCGCTTGTGTCCAAGAGGAAGGGGAGTCCATGACCCATTGGGTCAAACGGGTCTCAGCGATTTTGCACTCATCAGATTGTATCAATGCAGACACCGCAGTGTTAACATTATAGGGCAATTGCCATTTCAAGCCGCTCAAACAGAAATTAGGAAGGCTCAAACGTCACTGCAATGATATGTCAACGCTCATGGACACTTTGGTTAAATACGCCGATTCAGATAATACCAAGGACCCGGATTCAGAGGAGGACAAACCGGGGAAAGGCAAAAAGAACGCCAAGGGTCAGCAGCCTAATCCGGCAGGCCATGGGAACAACGGTAAGCGCAAGGCCGACAGCAGCTTGGACTTTGTTGCTAACACCAATGCTCGGGAGAATGGCCAGCGCCGTAAGGGAAAGCAGCCCCAGAGGGGTGGAGGTTCAGGCCCCAATTTGGAGTGCCTATTAAATCAGCCCTGTCCAAAGCATGGATCAAAGGAGAAGCCAGCATCGCATCTTTGGAAGGACTATTATATCATGCGGGATTTCAAGAATTCCAATATGTTCCAGTATGATAATGGCCCGCCCGGCGGTTCAGGATGTGGTTTCCATGGGCCGGGTTACGGAGGTGGTGGTTCTGGTTCAGGGTTTCAAGGCAATCAAACTGGACACATCAATCAAGGGCACCAAGGCAACCAGGGAGGTTACAACCATCAGGGGAATCAGCAGCAACAGCAGCAGTCAGGTTACTAGAGCAATCCCAAGCAGCTAAATAGCGGGCAATATCATGTTTTCACTACTAGTTTGTGTAAGAGTGATCAGAAGCTTCAAAAAAGGGCGGTAAACTCTATTGAACCGACGGTGCCTTAGTATTTACGCTGGTCTGAGCAACCCATTTTATGGAGTAGAGAGGATCACCCACCCCGGGTTGATAATCTGGGTCACTTGGCCCTGGTGGTAGCCCCGCAAGTTGGGGGTTACAAGTTTACTAAAGTGCTCATGGATGGGGGAAGCAGTATCAACATTCTATATTATGACACATTCCGCCGTATGGGGTTGACAGATAAGAATCTTAAACCATCAAATACGGTCTTTCATGGGGTGGTGCCTGGTAAGTCTACATATCCTATTGGCAAGATAGCCTTAGAGGTAGCTTTTGGAGATGATTATGATTCAAGGCCAGAAACATTGATGTTTGAGGTGGTAAAGGTCAAAAGTCCGTACCACGCCTTGTTTTGACGGCCGGCTTATGCTAAATTCATTGCAAGGCCATGCTATGTTTATCTACAGCTTAAAATGCTAGGTCATAAGGAAACTATCATAGTACATGGAAGCAGAAAGATCACTTTGGAATGTGAGGAAGGTGATGCGGCTTATGCTGAGTCGGTTTGTGCCACGGAAGAATTGAAATTTTATAAGGAGCAAGTTGATCTGGCAGATATGACCTCTTTGAAAAAGCCGACTACAGAACATGATCCGACGTTGAAGTTCAAATCGGCTACATATACTAAGATGGTTGACTTTGTTCCTGGTGATTCATCCAAATAGTTTAGCATCAGCGCTAACCTGGATCCCAAATAGGAAAGCGCGCTCATCGAGTTCATCCGTGAGAATCGGGACATCTTTGCATGGAAACCCTCTGACATGCCAGGTGTACCGAGGGAACTCGCTGAGCACACACTCAACATTGATCCTAAGTTTAAACCAGTCCGACAGTTTCTCCGCCACTTCAATGAAGAAAGGCGTAAGGCTATCGGTGAAGAGGTAGCTCGTTTGTTGGCCGCAGGGTTTATTGTAGAGGTCTTTCATCCAGAGTGGTTGGCTAATCCGGTGCTGGTTCTTAAGAAAAAATGGCACTTGGCGTATGTGTGTGGATTACATAGATTTAAACAAAGCTTGCCCTGCAGACCCCTTTTCTCTCCCTCGCATTGATCAAATAATTGATGCAACAGCAGGTTGTGACCGTTTGTGTTTCCTGGATGCGTATTCTGGTTATCATCAGATCAAGATGGCAGTTAAAGACCAGGAGAAGATAGCTTTCATAACTCCCTTTGGAGCCTTCTGCTATGTTTCCATGCCTTTTGGACTCAAGAGTGCCCAGGCAACTTACCAGCGATGTGTTTAGAATTGCCTTCATAAGAAAATTGGGCGCAATGTTCATGCATATGTGGATGATATTGTGGTAAAGTCCAGAAAAGAGGAGACATTGATAGATGATTTAAGAGAAACCTTTGACAATCTCCAGGTTTACAAGATGATGCTCAATCCAGAGAAGTGTGTCTTTGGTGTCCCGGCAGGCAAGCTCTTGGGTTTTCTGGTGTCAAATAGAGGCATTGAGGCTAATCCAGAAAATTGCAGCAATTACATCCTTGGCTAAACCAGCGTGTATCAACGATGTTCAACGTCTGGCTGGCCGGATTACAGCCTTGAGCCGGTTTATCAGTCGCCTTGGAGAGAAGGCCATCCCTTTATATCAGATGCTCAAGAAAATAGATAACTTTGTCTGGAGCGAGGCAGCTGATAAAGCGTTCGAGGATCTGAAGAGGCAGCTAGCTAAACCGGCCGTGCTTGCAGCACCGATCGATAAAGAGCCGTTTTTACTATATGTGGCTGCTAATGCCTGGGCTGTTAGCGTAGCCATTGTGGTAGAGCGCAAGGAGCTGGGTAAGGAATATCCGGTTCAACGGCCGGTTTATTATATCAGCGAGGTGCTCATTGAGTCAAAGCAGAGGTATCCGCATTGGCAGAAGCTGGTGTATGGAGTGTTTATGACAAGCCGGAAGCTTAAACATTATTTTCAGGGCCATCCCATCATAGTGGTCAGTTCAACTCCTCTGGGCGATATCATTCAAAACAGAGAAGCAACTGGCCGGATTGCCAAGTGGGCTATTGAGCTTGGACCTCATGGGCTCAAATATATACCACGCACAGCGATCAAATCCCAGGCACTCGTGGACTTCATCAATGATTGGACAGAGTTACAGGCACCTAAAGAGAAACTAGATAATACATATTGGACCATTCATTTTGATGGGTCCAGACAGTTGGAGGGCTCGGGGGCTGGACTCATACTAACTTCCCCACGAGGTGACAAGTTTTGTTATGTCCTCCGTTTATTGTTCCCTTGTACTAACAATGCAGCTGAATATGAGGCTTTGCTCCATGGTCTTCGGATGGCTAAGGAGATGAATTTGAGCCCGGTGAAGTGCTTTGGCGATTCAGATCTAGTGGCTCAGCAGGTGTCTGGCACTTGGGATTCTAAGGACCCACTCATGGCTGCATATCGGCGAGAGGTGGACACAGTGGCTGGTCACTTTAAGGGTTATCAGGTAGACCATATAGACCGGCGGAAGAATGAAGCGGCAGACGCTTTAAGTCATTTGGGTTCCCAGCGTAAACTGGTCCCGCCCAATGTCTTTCTTGATGTGTTGCATAATCCGTCAGTCAAGGTGCCAACCGAAGAAGATTTGGCTATTCCTGATCCGGAGGCTCAGTTGGTGCGGCAGCTCTACATGCCATACCGGATTGGACAATCCCATATCTGGCTTACATGAACCGGGGCGAGTTACCAGACGATGAAACATTGGCCCGACAGATAATCCGGCGTTCCAAGTCCATGACCATACTCAACGGGGAGTTACATCGCTACAGTGTTTCAGGAGCAATCCAGCATTGTGTTTCTCCTCAAGAAGGTTGTGAGATTTTGCGAGAAATCCATGAAGGGGACTGCGGTCACCACGCCGGTTCAAAGTCTTTATTGGCTAAAGCTTTTTGCCACGGTTTTTACTGGTTGACGGCGCATGCTGATGCGGAAGATTTAGTCAAGAGATGTGACGGGTGTCAAAAATTCACCCGCCGTGCGCACGTTCCGGCTCAAGAGTTGCGGATGGTTCCAATTACATGGCCATTTGCAACTTGGGGGCTTGATATGGTTGGACCCTTCAAGCGATCCAAGGACAAAAAGACCCACCTATTAGTAGCAGTTGATAAATTCACCAAATGGGTGGAGGCAGAGCTAGTCAGCAAGTGTGATGCAGCCACGGCGGTTCAATTCATCAAAAAGGTGATATTCTGGTTTGGTTTTCCACACAACATTATAACAGATAATGGTACTAACCTGTCAAAGGGGGAGATGGAAGAATTTTGTCAACGTGAGCACATCCGGCTCGATCTAGCGTCGGTGGCTCACCCCCAGTCTAATGGTCAAATAGAAAGGGCGAATCAAGAAATTCTACGGGGTATCAAACCCATGCTTATGGTTCCCTTAAAGCGGACACCGGGTTGTTGGGTTGAGGAGCTACCTTCTGTGTTGTGGAGCATCAACACCACACCCAATAGATCTACGGGTTACACACCTTTCTTCATGGTCTATGGAGCGGAGGCGGTTCTTCCTAGTGACATCCGTCACGACTCACCCCGTGTGACAGCTTATGTGGAAGCTGATAATGAGAAGGCACGTCAAGATTCTCTAGACCTATTGGATGAAGAGCGTGATCTGGCAGCAGCATGATCGGCAATTTATCAACAAGATCTCTGACGTTATCACAGCCGCCGGGTTAAAACCAGAACCTTTCAAGAAGGCGATTTGGTGCTCCGGCTCATCCAGGATCATACTGATATGCACAAGTTATCCCCACCTTGGGAAGGACCTTTTGTGGTTAGCAAAAATCCGCACAACGGATCTTACTACCTCATTGATGTTCGAGAGCATAAAGACTCGCGTCAATCGGAGGAGGAGACCAAGCGGCCATGGAACATAGCTCTCCTTCGGCCTTACTATACTTGAAGCCATAGGCTCTTCATCTGTACATATTTATGACAGTGTGTATATTATATAATAAACCGGAGACTCCGATTAAACGGGGTATTTGTTCTTTTTACATCCTATGTATGCTATATGAGTTTACTGACAAAGCGGAGTTTTTAATCCGGTCTTAGCAGTTGCACGGGTATAAAACAAATCACTAGGGGGCTTGGTCATATTTGAACTACAGCTACACCTCTTGATCGGTTTTGAAACCACGAAGGGATATCACTAGGGGGCTTGGTTGTTATCACACCATAGCTACACCTCTTGATAGGCATTTAAGCCACAAAAGAAAAATATGTGGAGCCAAAGAGAGTGTTGCACAAAGCACAGACTCAAACATGGGCACACATTGAGCACAGCTCACAAAGTTACTTGGGGGCTCTTTTTGCAAAGCAACTAAGAGTTTGAAAGGACCCTTGTAATTGGCTATCAAGCCACGGCTTGGAAGCCTGGTGTATTCACCTGAAAACCCGGGTTAACCTGCCTTCATCAAGTAAGCCACTCCCGTCCAGGTAATCCTGGTATGACCCATCGAACGTTTGACATGTCAATATTTTATAGACCCTGAACTTGTCAAAGTTAAAATGATGATTGGTTAATTGGAGGCCCATCTTAAAAGGCTTTGTTAAATGGTTTAACTCAGAGGCCTGGCAGCCCATGAAAAGCCTCGATTTGGAGCCTGGCAGCTCGTAAAAAGCCTTGCATATTTTCCTATTTTGATTTTTATTTGTTGAAGTTCATAAGTATTTTTTGATAAACCGGCGTCTTCGACCCAGCTTGCTTTTCAACTACAAGTTGTCGGCACATCATCAATTATAAACCGGTGTTTATTGACCCGGTCTGGTTTGACTAAATCACCAGTGTTATAAAGAAAACCCGGTAGTTATCCCGGTCCAGTTTAATATATAGACCGGTATTTCAAAAGATGGGGTTATCAACGTTCCGGATTGGTACTAACACCTTTGCCGTATACACCGTTGGTCAACCAATGAGATATGTTATGTACAAACACTTCAATTATTTCATCTATGTATACTTCCTGGACAGTATGACCCGTCTAGCAGTAAACCGCTAGATACTTTTAAATTGTTGTACCCACGAACACAATTCATCATGGGTTATGCATAAATATATTTCAAAAGGTGGTACCAGTTTTCATGAGGCATTACAACACATGCTCGATGTCATGGCAAATAACGGAGTTTTGGCTATCTTATTACAAGAAGCTTTCAAAGCGGATTCAACGGCGTAATTTTTTTTCACAAGATCGGCACACAGTGGCAAGTAAACCTGCGACCAGTTTAAGACGCTTCGTATGGACGGTTTGATGGTTGAGGGTCAGTTGGTGTGGGCACTTCTTCATCCCTCCCCAGACGCTAGAAATCAATCGTCGACCAATCGATTCCAGTTAAAGCTTGAAATACTGCTTCCTCATGGATAAGATTGGAGGTGTTAATATCAGGAGCATAAGTGTGCTTACGAGAGGCACAAGTTCTTCAACTTCATGGATGTCGGCCGGCTGTCTTTTCCCTTCAGCATCGTAAACCGGTTGGAAATGGGACAAATCTGTATCATCGGCCAGTTTACTGGCTATTGGCCGCATCTGTTTGGTTAGCCGCCGGAGGTCATCATTGTCAAAGTTTGAGCAGTCTTCCTTCACACCTGGATATCCTTTAATGATATCATCCGCTTCAAAGTCTGGAATCCAGGCTTTGGCTCGAATCAGTGCGGTTAAAGCTCCTGACCTAGCAGCTGCCTTCTTCAATTCGGCAATACGGGCTGGTAACATGGCCAACTTCTCAAGTGTTTCTTTAATCAAAGTTGGGGCCGGTTTGTTGTAAGATGCTGTGCAAATAGCCCGCTGAGACCCAGAGTACAGCTGCTCAACCAATGTATATGCCGCTTTGAGCTTCATCCGCATGTCTATCCCAAGATGAGCGATCCGAGTACCTGCCAAAGATTTTTATCAATGTGCTCGTCAGTGATATGGTTCATTGACTTACGCAAAACATATAAGCAGACACTTACCAAAGATAGCAGAAGTCATAGCATTGATTTGCCGTTTCAAACCAGCTAGTTCATCTGCAACTGGTTTCAGGGCTACCTCGGCGTCTTCAGCTCTTTTGGTTAAGCCGGATTTTTCGGTTTCCCAGTTAGCCCAATCATTGTTGAAAGATTCCTTCAGTCTCTCCATTACGGCCAGGGCTTGAGTCAGCTCCTCTTTGGCTTTTGCAGCCTCTGCTTGTTGTGACTTTACATTCTCTTGCAAGTCAGAGTTTCGGGCATCTTTGCTTCTCAGTTCAGCCTGCAACATTGAAGGTCTATTAAGCAACAGGTTATATATATTCTAAGTACAAAGCGTATAATAAGTTATGCACTTCATACTTGGGGGCTAATGCCTATTTGCTCTAAAGTGCTACATTTTATAGAAGTCTCCAGAACAATGCAAGCATTATCCTTGACACTTGGGGGCCAATGTGCGTCTGTTCTAAAACGGATGTATGGATTAAAATCCGGATTAACTTGCCAAGTTAAACCGGCCTTTGGGGGCTATGCTGCAGAAAGTTATTTAATTGTTAAAAGATGAGTCTTGTCTCTTCTTAGAGACCTGCCATTGTGAGGATCAATGATAAGAAACTTAAACTGTTACAAAGACCCTGTTTATGATTAACATCATAAAACGGCCCTCGGGGGCTACTTGGGATAGTGTTTCGGTTATAAATCAATAAACAAAGGGAGAGGAATTTACCTCATATCGCTCTTTCATCAAGTTCACCAAGCCGGCCTCATAGTCCCGGTTTGAGTGCAGACGGTTCAAGAAGCCAGAGTGAAGCTCTTCAGCGTTAAGATGAGCATAACTTGATAAATCGCTGCTCCATTTGCCTTTTTCCCTAGCAGCTTGCTCTTCTTAGGCACTATGTTGAGCCAAGATAACGGGATGGCCAGGAGAGCTATGGCCCATTCCAGTAATGATAACATCGTCTCCTTGACCTTCAGTATGTTTGGCTGGTGACAATGGAGTATCAGCATTTCTCACCGGACTAGCTCGGTTTTGCTCTGCCGGTTCAACGTCAGGTGCTGCAGGTTCAGTGTCAGCTGGTTCATTGGTATTTTTTCCTTGAAGGGGCAGTTCGCCTGAGGCGGCTTCAGGATGAAGGCCCTCCGGTTCACAAGTTTGTTTCGGTTCACCTCTAAGTTCTTCTTCAAAAGTGGCCGGGTCTTCAGGCGGATTGGTGACCCGGGCTTTCTTGCTGGGTCTGGCTTTGGCCCTGCAAACAAAAATACAAAAGGATTGATATCTTATTCAAGTTCTATGATGCATTGAAGGAAAAGGTGTTACAACTTACCCGGCCACAGTTTTCAGAGGAGGAAGTTGAGTTGCTGTCGACTCGCCAGATGATGAGGGAGGAGTCAGCTGATAATTTGAATCGGACGGATTAAGAGGTTGTCTGAAATAACCTGCCTTGGGGTAAGAATGGTCAGAAGTAGGAGAGACCTCAGACCGGCGCTTCCGAATCGGGGTATCAGGTAAACCGGCTTAAGTGACCTGTTGGCCACTGTGCCGGGTTGTTCGGCGAGCTTCATGCTGCCGAGTCTTCAAAATAAATGTTGGATCCAAGTGAGCAAGAGGATGAGAAAAGCTTACTTTCCGGACTGCTTGGCGGGTTTTTTGTGTTGGCATAGAGTCTGAACCGGAGGAAAGGGTAATTACCTCTACATCATCAGCTTGACTAGCTTCTGCGTCCTCCTGAGGAAGATCATTGTTAATGAGATGCATGAAAAGAGAGCCAAGTGAGTCAAGTTCTACCTCAACTTCTGGATCATCAGTGTCATCATCAAGCTCCATGTTGATCCAGTCAACCGTTTTCCGTTTTGACGTTCGTTTCACGGCTTTGGTTTTTGGGCGAGATGGTTTGACCGCTTTGTCCCCAGTTGGTTTTACCGCTTTTTCTATGGTTTTCCGTTTCCAGAAGGGGTCATCACCCTATACATACATACACAGAAGAAGGATTACAGGTTGCATAAGATAAAAATAGTAAAGGTGAAAAAGAAGTATAATGCTTACAGCAGGCGGTTTGTTCTTGGCATAGAAGGGACTCAAACCGGTTTGACTACAGGCCAGTTCCGATTCGTTCAGAATTTTCTTTACACCTTCAGTGACTTCTTCATCAGATAATTGAAGGTTGCAATGGCGTTGAGGGTCGTCAACCTCACCGGTATAGTCACACTTTAAACTGGGACGCCGGCTTAGAGGCAAGATGCTCCAAGATATCCAACAGCGCACGAAATCCACACCTGTTAAACCGTTGGCCATAAAGGCTCGAAGTTTGGCGAGTTGAGGGGCATATTTCGCCCTTTCGGCGGAGCTCAAGCGTTGCAGCATCGGATGAGTATTGGAAAGCCGGTGATCACGAAAGCCTGGAAGGGGATTTTCGTCTTCAGGCGAAGTGTCTCTGCAATAAAACCAAGTTTGGTTCCATTCCTTTGGGTGGTTGTGATGTTTGGCATGAGGGAACTCAACTTCTTTCCACTTTTGAATCGAGACACCACCAAGTTCTGTGTTCGGGCCATTTACAAACTCTGTGCGCCGGTTTAAGTGAAAGAAATCTCGGAACAATTCTGCAGTTGGTTCTTCCTGTAAGTATGCTTCATAGAAGACCTGGAAGTTGCATAGGTTGGATACTGAATTTGGCCCAATATCTTGGGGATGGAGTTGGAAATTGGCAAGCACATCCCGGTAAAACTTTGATCCTGGAGGTTTGAAGCCACAGCTTATGTGGTCGACAAAGACCACCACCTCACCCTACCTTGGGGTCGGAGGATTTTCTATTCCTGGAACTCGCCATTTAATTTCAGTTTTCTTAGGCAGGGAGCAGATGCTAACCGTCTCATTCAGCTGAGTTTCAGTAACCCAGGAACAAGCCCAGTTGCAAGCAGTGAACTGTTTAGCCATTGTGAAACAAACAAGCTGAAAATGAAAGGCCAGTTTATAAGTCACGCATGATGATATGCAAGATGCAATGGAGTAAGAGACATACTGATATGTGAAATGGCATAAACCGGAGACTAATGCAATAAGAAAAAAGGTAATACCAGGACAGGGGTACTCAGACACTATTAAACCAGAGTATAACTATAAAGGTAAAGGGCTCCTCCGGTTTATCAGAGGGCTAATGGTATAGATTGATTATGCAAAGTTAAACCGCCTAGGTTGGCGTGAGGAGAAACAGATTTCACAGAGACACATGAAAATCTCAGATCTAAGGTAAGACAGAAAAGGAAAAAAATATTGACCTAAAAAGGGGGTAAGACCCGAAACAGTTTATGAAGGACTACATCAGCTTTTTCTCATAAGGATCTATGGTGGTAACAGAAGATTAGCCACGGCAAGGGATATGATAGGTGAGAAACATTCATCTACAGGCTAAGGAAGAACAACACCAAAAGCTCCGATGAACTTCAAGAACCGCGAAGAACAGGGAAACCCTAATGGATCTAGAAAGGAAGGGGGAAGGACTTACTGCGGCCGCGGAAGCAGCGGAGGGGTGCTACAGAACTTTGGTGCAAACAGGTCGATGCAGCGGCCGACGATGAAGCAGAGGCGAGGCTTGGCGATGACGGCAGCGCTCAGGTGCGAAGACGTCGCGAGGAAGAAGAAGGGAGGAAAGGATAGCGGAAAGAAAATAAAGGGGTCCTCTGCCCCTATTTATAAGATGAAGTGATGAAACGACAAGTGCGGGAATCGAGGAGCCCAAAAATGGATAAGTTAATAAGGGTGTCGCCTCGGTGACCGAGGACACATTAAATGAAGGTAATCTTCGACATCAATGGATGGATGATGTCAGGGCGGTTTATCATAATCTTGAAGTATGACGTCACGGCGGTTTACAAGATCAAGGTGAAGATATGAGGGAGGAATTTTTCTAAGTGTAGAAGATTGACATGAACAAGTTCAAACCAATATGGGGCCTAATGTTGGGGATATTACTACTGGAGGTAAACCGGCCTTATGTAGCTGGGTTAACTCCTTGAAGATTAGAAGCCCATGAAGATGCAAGGATGATGGCGCTTCACGAAGGCCCAAGGCCCAAAGGCGGGTTAAAGCCTGTAAATGTAAACTGACCTAGTCATGTAACTTGTATTGTAAGATAGGAAGGATAGAGACCGAGCCGGACACGTTTATGATCCGGCTCAGGGACTCTGTAGTCCGACGGGCGTCAACCTATGTATATAAAGGGATGACCCGACAGCGGTTTAGGGACAGACAACAACTCGAGAGCCAGACAAAGCGGATTCGCTCCCTGGCCTTCGAAACCCTAGCAATACCAATCACAACTAGACGTAGGCTTTTACCTTCCTTGAAGGGGGCGAACTAGTATAAAATCCCCGTGTCCCCTTGTCCGGTTTAACCCCTTTAAGCTAACCCATAGCGATGGCTCCACGACTAAGTCCTTTCACAAGGACATCTGCCGTGACAAACCCACGACATGATCTGAATGAAATGTTTAGGACTTGCGGCAGTGGATTTAACTTGCCTGCTACAAAGTTTTGAAATAACTACTACTAATTTGCAAGATACAGTCGTTATTTTGTATATAGCTACATATCAAATATATGGTATTATGTTACGATTGTTAATATGATCATGCAATTGAACATATTTCTTGCCAGAACAATGGCTAGCATGTCAATTATTATATGATATGCTCCAAGCTTTTAGTTTTTGATTGTATCTCAAGCATTGTCTCCTGTATTTGTTTCCGTCGACAACTGCTTGTGTAATATACAAACAACTAGAAAACTAGAGATGCCATGTTATAATCAATAATCATTTACTAAAATTTAGCTTCTGCTTGCTACCGGTGAGATCTATTTCCTATTTTTGTCTACTAATCATCAGTTACTAGAATTTACCTTCTGCCTGCTACTGCTTGTTTCTTGACGCCACTAGGTTGTACTGAAACGTGGAGACTTTACACCTTGCAAGATCATTTGGTGGTAGTGACCCATATGATGGTAGACTCGTCTGCCTCCCCTAGCCGCATCCTTGGTGATGAAGCTCAGCCTAGGCTACAACCCCCTCCTATGAGCTCCTCACATATTCTTCTACCCCTCCTACTTGCTTGTTGGTTCTATGCTCTGCCTTTGTGAGGTGTAATTGTTCAATTTTGTTCATAGTCGAGCATTGGATGATATTGTATTTGTCATTATGTACATGGCTCGTGAACTATGCCAGCCTGCAGCTTTGTTGTACTAGTGATAGTAGGATAATGCAAGTTTTGACAATCCATACATATTTCCGCATGTTCAGTGTCTCTCCAGTTTCTGATCTGTCTGTCTTCTAACCAAGTGAAACCAAGAACATACACTTTGATCAATGCACGATTCAACCTGTTCTCTGTTTAAGGGTGTCGGTGTCAAAACCGGCGGATCTCGGGTAGGGGGTCCCGAACTGTGCATCTAGGCCGGATGGTAATAGGAGGCAGGGGACACGATGTTTTACCCAGGTTCGGGCCCTCTTGATGGAGGTAAAACCCTACGTCCTGCTTGATTAATATTGATGATATGGGCAGTACAAGAGTAGATCTAGCACGAGATCAGAGAGGCTAAACCCTAGGAGCTAGCCTATGGTATGATTGTATGTTGTCCTATGGACTAAAACCCTTCGGTTTATATAGACACCGGAGAGGGTTAGGATTACATAAGGTCAGTTACAAAGGAGGAGATATCCATATCCGTGTTGCCTAGCTTGCCTTCCACGCCAAGTAGAGTCCCATCCGGACACGAGATGAAGTCTTCAATCTTCTATCTTCATAGTCTAACAGTCCGGCCAATGGAGATAGTCCGGCTGTCCGGAGACCCCCTAATCCAGGACTCCCTCAGTAGCCCCTGAACCAGGCTTCAATGACGATGAGTCCGGCGCGTAGTATTGTCTTCGGCATTGCAAGGCGGGTTCCTTCTCCGAATACATCACAGAAGAATTTGAATACGAGGATAGTGTCCGACCCTGCAAAATAAGTTCCACATACCGCCGTAGAGAGAATAATATTTTCGCAAATCCAATTTGCTGACTTGTTTTAGCAGCATGACGTTATGTCATGGCCCGATGATTGTTCGAACCGTTTTTCTTCAACCAGCTCCACACATAACGCGAGGCGGTTTCTTGAAATGTCTTGTCAAAGTAGAGATCGTGTTCCCCCAATTACGGGATTCTCATTAATGCGGTAGTGGGTAACCCAACCGTGTCTAGGACTCCTAGATCATAGGCAAGTCCTAAACGACTACGGAGAGGATGCTTGATATTCACCCTCTTTATAAAGGGACAAGGTTTTTGCTTTTTCCCTCTCGTGTTCAATCGAACCCTTCCCTCGCCTCGAGTTCCAACACCCAAATCCCAGGTTAGGTGCTCCGGATCTTCAATCATGTCCGGATCTAGCCTTCAAGGCCGATGGATGCCCTCCTCCGTGACGGAAGAGGACATCAAGAAGTTGAGGGAGGCCAGATACCTGACCGCCGAGGTTTCGCATCGGCTTCCTGCTCGAGGGCAGGTCGTCCCTACTCCCGAACCCAACGAGAATGTCGTGTTCGTTTCCCACTTCCTCCGAGGCCTAGGCCTCACTCTGGATCCCTTCGTCAGGGGTTTGATGATCTATTACGGGATAGATTTCCACGATCTAGCTCCGGACTCCTTTCTCCACATCTCGAAATTTATTGTCGTGTGTGAGGCCTTCCTCCGCATTACCCCTCACTTCGGCCTGTGGCTCAAGACCTTTGAAGTGAACCCGAAGATGATCGAGTGGCAACATGCAGCGTGCGGAGGTGCATCAATAGGCAAGTTGGCGGGAGCTCCATGGCCAAAAGGTTCCTTTCCAGAGGTGTCCGAATTATGGCAACGGGAGTGGTTTTACGTCACAGCTCCCCGAAGTGCCAAGTGGGCAGCTGCCCCCGCTTTCTGCTCGGGCCCCCCACCACGACTAATGTCATGGATTAGCAGGGGTCTGAGCTGGGGTCCAGCCAAGGACGTGCCTATACTGCAAAGCCACATTCGAGATCTCTTCGAGGGAGATTTTAATTTGGTCGTGGTAATACAAGTTATGCTGGTTCGTCAAGTCCAGCCTTGCAAACGCCGGCCCCTTCGCTTGTGGGAGTTCAACCTAGAAGGACCGCGTGCCACTCAAAGTTTCCTCGGCCTGACGCACGAGGAGATGTACAAGTCATTCTTCGGACCTCAAATAGAGTGTCCAGACACTACTGAGGACGTGGGCCTGAGCAGTAACCGTGCCGCCGAACAAGTAAGAAATCCTCTAGCCGAACACACTGCCCTTTATTCATCATGAAGTTATTTCTGAGAGTTTGCTCTTTGACCAGGACTGGCTAACAAAGGAGAAGATGATTCGGTGTTCAGCCCCCCTCCCTGAGGA
This sequence comes from Triticum urartu, assembly GCF_056163025.1. NCBI lineage: Eukaryota > Viridiplantae > Streptophyta > Magnoliopsida > Poales > Poaceae > Triticum > Triticum urartu. Next base: position 459,166,682 of record NC_141873.1, on the reverse strand, counting down.
TTTGGAAAATCCGGTATTGAAAAAGATGCTCGAGCTCGCACCTTGCCCGGAGCCCTTGAAGGAGGATATAGGGGGGGAATAATATGGGCGGAAATGGGCCCCCATCGCTGCCAGTTCCAACCAAGGGAATGAGCACCTCCTTAAAGGAGGATAACCGGGGGAGGAAGAGGACTGCTTCCGAGGATCCGGAAGCCGAGGCCTCCAAACGAGAGAAGAAGTCTCCAACAGAGGGTCCTGCCTCAGGGGGTGCTCTTGCCGCACAAAGTCTGCGGGGGGATCAGCCCTCCAACGAGTCGTAAGTGATCCAAAAAATGTTTTAATAGTGAAGGTATACTATCTTTCTTCTGAGAAAATAACCGCCGCATATATCTTGCAGTTCGGGTCTTAGCCCTTCTCAGCTGAGCTCGTCTTCGGGGGATCTTCTTCCGGAGATGATGGAGAGCGAAAAGCCTCCCCCGGACTCCTCCGCTCAAGAAGCGGGCGACCCCGAAGTGTCGTCACGGAGGGCCTCTCCGGATCCGGTGAGGCCAAAAGATAATCCCATAGACCCCCGAAGTCCCCAGCGCCCGGCTCCCGAAGAGAGCAAACAAAAGAGTCCGGCACCATCTGGTATGTGGTCGGACGTTCTGAGGGAGCTGTTGGGGCGAGCGGCCATCTCGGAAGAACACCGTACGCTGATGGGTACGGTGATGGAAAGAATTTCGTCCGCCGAAAGCAGATTACATGAAGCCTTTATGAGTCTACTGACAGGCTTTGAGGTACGTGAAATAATATGTGATAGTACCGCACATGTTAGGTGTGCCCTGTGTAGATAGTAGCCCCTGAGACTCTGGTTGTCGTCGAGAACGGCGGCGAACAGAGGATCATAGTCCCAGGCAATAACCAGACTGCCTTTATATGCAGGTGGCTAGCCGGACTAGTGAGTTTGCCGAATTAAAATGGCAACTGGATGTGGTAGACACCGACATCGAGCTTGTTACCAAGCGGCTTGACAAATCACAAGGTAAGTAATGTTTTCTGGTGAATGTCACACAATAAGAGCAGCATGATGCCAGTATCTTTAATATGTTGTGACTGCAGACGGAGCTACCACTGTGGAGACCCTTCGGGCGGAACTCGCCCGAGACAAGGAACAAGCGAGGGTTAGTAATGCAGCTGCTTTGAATGCGGCTGAAGAGTTAAGAGCCGAGAAGGCCGCCCATTGCGAAAGCAAAGAAAAGATGGCCAAGATGGCCGTAGAATTAAAAGGCACTGCCGACCGTTGCCAGTTCTTTGAAGAAGAGAACCGAGTGAAGGCAGCGGACCTTGAGAAGGCCACTATGGCAACCAAAGACAGTCGCTCTTCTATGAGGGCGAAGAAGGAGGAGCTGCGCGAAGCTGGGGATATTGTGGCTGGGAAGCCCTTTCTGCTGTGGAGGCAGTTCGGAGATCAGCGGTATGCCCCTCTGGATCAGCTGTGGAGTTCGGCAGACGCATATATGGACATGGTGGCGAGCGCTGTCGATGCGGTTGAATACTTCCAAGATCAATCAGATCGTGAAGTGGACAAGCTATTCTGGTCGCAATTCAACGTTCTAGAGCGTCCGCTTTCCTTGACTGATCAGCTAGCCGAATGGTCCGAACTTAATAGGTTGTCCGGACTCGCCATGAGGTCTGTTGTAGATCATTTGTGGCCGGAGAAGCCGAAGCTGAACAACTATTTCAGCTTAGTGCAGCAGTTCCTTGGTGCGGTGCCGCGCATCAATGCGATGAAGAGGTCGGCGTGCATAGAAGGCTCGCGGATGGCCTTTGCCCGTGTCAAGGCATACTGGGCGGAGATGGATGCTACCACTGTTGCGGCGCAAGGTTCGGCCATAGGCCGAGTAGCTGCCGAGCACTAATTTGAAGAGGTTCTTGAGGGTGCTCGTTTGATAGAGTCCCAGTGCTCAAAGAATATTATGTTTGAATGACATGTATTCCCATTGTAAACACAATGTTTTTATGAAATATAGTAAGGTTGTATTTATACTTTTGCCGGAAAGTAATGTGATGCCTCCTGTGCGGCCGTTTGTGTATATATGTATATAACCTGAAAGATTGCAGCCGTCAGCTTCAACCCCCACACATATAATGCGGAGGTGCTCGCAAAAACGCGTGTTCACACTTAACCCAACGTCTTGGTCCTATTAAGGAGGTGATAGCGCAGCGAACGAGGCAACCGGACTATAATGCTTTAACACTTTCACTTAGCCATAGGAGTTTGACAGTGGGGCTACTAGATAGCCCCTGGTGGCTCCGCACTCTCCCGATCTCGGGGTGCGTACATGCCTGGTCGAAAAATGGCCCTTCGTTAAGGCAGAGGAATTCTAACATTCCGATAGGTCATCGAGTGGTTGACCAGTCTCACGCTATATCATGACAGTCAGTTTTCGGCTTTCTCTACTGAGGTGCTCGCCCGCGTGAACCAGGGCACAATCGCAGTAGTTCTCCTGGTGCTGCCTTAGCCGATAAAGCGGAACGTAAGGCACCAAAACACAGGAGCCGGGCAAACCCAACATTTGACCAAAGACAATGATTCGGAGCTGATGCATATAAGGCCAAACTCGCGACGCCGAACACTCCCTAAGGTATTCGGTCTTTATGGTATAAAGCGGGCCTAAATAGTGCCGTTTGTAAGAAGCCCCTTGTGTCCAGGTACGTGCATTATTCTGACATGGACACATGCCAAGACGTCAGCATCCTTCTCAATTGTACTGAGAATTCGAGGGATGTGTATCAACAAGAGACAGTAAAAAAGGTTTATGCAGGGTCTTAATCTAAAAAGAATCCTTGGAGCGGGTCCCTGCTGCACATATGCGCCTGTGTCTCCGTTGTTCCGTATCCTGGACGGGTGTAGCACGATGATCATCTGTAAAAGAGAGGAACTTAGGTGAAAAAGTTGTCGTGCAAAAAGATAGTTTTTAAAGAAACCATGTATAACTAAAAATGAGTAGAAATTGCCACTTGTCTACGCACGTTGAGCCCCTTGTATTTGTAATAGGGGTGTGGCCATCAATCCGGTACAAATTACATATAGCAGCGCCAGACCCGTCTAACCGCGTCCGTGGTCTTGACGACCTATCAAATGCTTTAGTTGGTGAGGCCGTTTTTAGTGTGCGGCTGCCAAGGCAGTCGCATTCTCTTTGGCGCGCGGAGATTGCTTAATACTTCCGTTCACTGTAATGATGCCGCGTGGACCGAGCATCTTGAGCGTCAGGGAAGCGTAATGTGGTATTGCATTAAAGCGAGCAAAAGCTTCGCGTCCAAGTAGTGCTTGATAGCCACTTTGGAACGGAGCGATGTGGAAGGTTAAATGTTCGCTACGGAAGTTATCGGGGAAGCCGAATATAACCTTTAGTAGCAGGCAGCACGTGCAATGAGCCCCTGGGCCTGGAGTTACTCCTTTAAAGGTAGTATTGCTATGGCAAATTTTCGTTGGGTCTATCCCCATTCCGCGGATTGTATCCCGGTATATCAGATTGAGACTGCTGCCACCGTCCATCAGGACTCGTGTGAAGTGGTATCCGTCAATTATTGGTCTAATACCGGGGCAGCCCATCCTGCACGCCGGATACTTGCTGAGTAATCATGATGGTCGAAAGTGATCGGTTGAGACGACCAGTGGCAGGACTCCGCGGTGATGTGCCTTTGGGCATATTTTTCTGGGAGTGCCGTTTTGTTTCTCCCCTTGATCACGTGTAACACGATTACTGTTTTGACTTCTGGTGGAAATTTCTTTTGTTCCCCAGTGTCTTGCTTGAGAGGCTCATCCTCGTCTTCGCTTGGTGTATCCTCCCCCTTGTGTACGGCGTTGAGCTTGCCGGACTGCTTGAAGACCCAACATTCTCTGTGGGTATGATTAGCGGGTTTACCAGGGGTGCTATGGATCTGACATATTTGGTCCAGAATTTTGTTTAGGCTGGACAGTTCATCTCTGGTGCCTTTAGAGGGCAGCTTTTGCTGTCCTGGCCGAGAGCTTTTGAATCTGGCGTTTACTGTCGTGCTCTTCGTGCTATCTTCTTTATTCCGGCGTTTGTTATTGCTGTTGCGCCGTGATTTCCCATTTGCATCTCTAACTTCAGATGTACTAGGGTCGATGGTGCTGCATCTGGCTAGCCTGCTGTCCTCACCCGCGCAAAAGCGGGTCATGAGGCTTGTTAATGCTGCCATTGTTCTCGGCTTTTCTTGGCCGAGGTGTCTGGCAAGCCATTCGTCACAGACGCTATGCTTAAAAGCTGCCAAGGCTTCGGCGTCCGGACAGTCAACAATTTGGTTCTTTTTAGTAAGAAACCTGTTCCAAAGCTTTCGGACTGACTCTCCGGGCTGTTGAGTTATATGACTCAAATCATCCGCGTCCGGAGGTCGGACATAAGTCCCTTGAAAATTTGCCCAAAAAGCGTCTTCGAGCTCTTCCCAGCTTCCAATGGAGTTTTCGGGGAGGCTTTTAAGCCAGTGACGAGCTGGCCCTTTGAGCTTGAGGGGTAAGTACTTGATGGCGTGGATATCATCTCCTCGAGCCATATGGATATGGAGGATATAGTCCTCAATCCAGACCCCAGGGTCTGTTGTTCCGTCGTATGCCTCTATGTTTACGGGTTTGAATCCCTCTGGAAATTCATGGTCCAGCACCTCATCGGTGAAACATAGGGGGTGTGCGGCACCCCTGTATCTGGGTGTACCGCGTTGTTCGGATGTTTGTTGTGTTACATCGTATGCTGGGGCGCGCTTGCGTGGTCCATAGATGGATCTGGTTGCGCCGTCCTTTTGATGCGAGCCCTCGCGTAGACCGCGTATTGGCTTATGTGCGGCGTTGCTTGCCGTTTTATGTTGGCCGTGAGGTTGTCTATCCGGCCAGATGGCTGTTTTAATTTTTGGTTGTGGGGGGTCTGAGGCCTCCTCATCGAATTCAGGTAGTAACTTCCGCTTTGGGTAGCTCTTGGTAGGGCGATTGCCGCCGTACCTCGCTGCTGTGTTGAGTACTTTACTCCATCTGATTTGGAGTGTGTCCTACGCAGCCTTGAGCCTTTGCTTCTGCTTTTTCAGACTCCTCGCGGTGGAAACAAGCCTTTGATGGTCATTCTGCTGCTCCGGGTGCCTGTCCGGCGTTATGTCGTCCGGACTATTATCTTTGACAGAATTAGTTTGTTCGGTTTGATTCTCCGTATTGCCGTGGTCCGGCGGTGGTTCACCCTGCTCCAACGCTGGGTCTGTACGATCGTTATTTCTGCTGAGGCGGGATTTGGGGCGGCGCTTGTGCCGCCACTTTGACTGCTTCTCGAGGGAACAAGCCTTCGGCGCGTCCTTCCGTTCCTCGTCGTCGTCTTCTTTTGGTGTGTCCACCATGTATATGTCATATGATGAGGTGGACGTCCAGCGCCCTTTGGGCGGTGGTTCCTCTTCACCTCCTGCATCGTCGTCCATATCATCGATGTCTTCGGAGTCGAAGTCGAGCATGTCAGTTGAGTCATCGATAGTGGCTATTAAGTGGGTGGTGGGTGGGCGTCGAATTTCTTCGTCGTCCGCATCCCAATCTTGTTGGCCATAATCCGGCCAGGGCTCTCCTGACAAAGAGGGAGACCTTAGTGAATTCAGAATGTCGCCGAAGGGCGAGTGCTGAAAGATATCAGCGGCGGTGAATTCCATGATCAGCACCCAATTGGATTCGATTGGCAGGGGCGCGGGCGGTTCGGAGTCAGAAAAAGAGTCCGGCACCTTGGAGTCACGGGCTGCGTAGAGGATTATGCTGGTGTTTGGCTCGACCGCAGCTGAGACTGCAGCACCTGAGGCGGTGTCTAACCACCCGTCCTCGATTGGCGCAGTTGGCTCCGAGCTAAGGGTCGGAGCTGATGCGGGCGCGGCCTCTGGGGTACTGTTCGGCGGCAGAGCTAGGCCATACCCATCGCGACAGTGCGGCGCGCCCGGCTGTGGCTCGAATCTGTCGAAGATCAAGTCTCCGCGGATGTCGGCCATGTAGTTCAAACTTCCAAATCTGACCTGACGGCCAAGCGAATTAGCCCGCAGTGCAAAGCCGCTGAATACGAAGATTTGTCCGGGGAGAAAAGTCTCACCCTGGACCGCATCACTATCGATGATAGTAGGAGCCATCAAGCCTAATGGCGATGACACAGAGGAACTCTCAATGAAAGCACCAATGTCGGTGTCAAAACCGACGGATCTCGGGTAGGGGGTCCCGAACTGTGCGTCTAGGCCGGATGGTAACAGGAGGCAGGGGACACGATGTTTTACCCAGGTTCGGGACCTCTTGATGGAGGTAAAACCCTACGTCCTGCTTGATTAATATTGATGATATGGGTAGTACAAGAGTAGATCTAGTACGAGATCAGAGAGGCTAAACCCTAGAAGCTAGCCTATGGTATGATTGTATGTTGTCCTACGGACTAAAACCCTTCGGTTTATATAGACACCGGAGAGGGTTAGGGTTACATAAGGTCGGTTACAAAGGAGGAGATATCCATATCCGTGTTGCCTAGCTTGCCTTCCACGCCAAGTAGAGTCACATCCGGACATGAGACGAAGTCTTCAATCTTGTATCTTCATAGTCTAACAGTTCGGCCAATGGAGATAGTCCGGCTGTCCGGAGACCCCCTAATCCAGGACTCCCTCAAAGGGCCTTCTTATTATTGTTACCGAATGTTATGGATTGCCGTTGTGATTGAATTTGTTTCACTCATGGAGATTAGCTCCTTTACTTGCTCTGGTTTAGTTAAGATTGATGATACCATGGATAAGAGCATGCACATTACTACTGAATTTGTTTCATGTATGTGTCTACTAATCATCAATTACTACTAGTTGGCTTTTGCATGCTGACCACTGTGATAATTAGATACTAGGTATGTGATGCGCTAATTGTACACCTGCATTTCCAAGTTAATTCAGTGTTGGTGTTGATTTGATGCCCATGTTCAGAAACAAATTACAATAGGCTAAATAGGTTAATCTTCTTGGTTTGTTCTCGTGCAGGTGATTGACGAGCTGATCTTCTTCCACCAGTGGTAGGGGAGTGATGCTGGAGCAGTACATCGATCGACAGATCACCCTGCCATTTGGGCAAGGAGAAGATGGGATGGCCCTAATGCAGTAACATCACCATGTGGCAAATCCAGGAGATGGACACACCATTGGTGCCTGGGTGATGGGATAAAGTAATTGTACCAGTGACACGATATTTGTGCTTCCCATTGATGCTATGTGTGAACAGCTAAAATGTGTGCTTCTCGTCCAATCTATGTTGATGTGCACTCGTGCACTTGTTGGGTTTTTTGCTGTTTACTTGCACTTGTAGAACTATTTTTTGTGGACTTGTTGGGCCATGAACCCTGCTGTGTAGAGGAGACGATTGCTGATTTATTGTATTTCATGTGATGTGTTACTGAAATGAAATATAATGAAATATAGTATTATATTGTATTTATTTTCTAATGGGCCTATCCAGAAATGTGCATGCTTTTGACAAAATAATGTGGCAGCCCAAATAAATCAAACCAATTCAATTAAGAAAATAGGTATTGGGCTGGGCCTATGTCTACTAGATTGGTAGATTGGGCTGTGAAATTCATGATAATCGGGCCAGGCCCATGTAGGCTATTGGACTGGGCTATGAAATATATGATGATTCCATTTGTTCACTAACAATGCCACGTAAGCTCAGCCATGTCAGATCCTATGTGGCTCAGGCAAATGGGTAATGACCTTTCTAAAATTTTGATCATTAGTCTATCTATGACAAAAATTCCAAAAAGGTCATGTTTGTTCGTTCTTGACGGCCAACTGTTGACCTTCTGAATTTGGTCAAAAAAAGGTCAATAAATGATAACAATGACGAATCAATGACCAAAATGGGGAGTCATAATTGACCGTATTTCTTGTAGTGGTAGGAAAAGACCATCGCTCATCCCCGAACGCCACTCATAAGGAGGACAATCAAAGAACACCTCGTGTTTCAAATTTGTTACATAACGTTTACCATACATGCATGCTACGGGACTTGCAAACTTCAACACAAGTATTTCTCAAATTCACAACTACTCAACTAGCACAACTTTAATATCACTACCTCCATATCTCAAAACAATCATCAAGCATCAAACTTCTCTTAGTATTCAAAACACTCATAAGAAAGTTTTTACTAATCTTGAATACCTAGCATATTAGGATTATTTAAGAAAATTACCATGCTATTTAAGACTCTCAAAATAATCTAAGTGAAGCATGAGATATCAATAGTTTCTATAAAACAAATCCACCACCATGCTCTAAAATATATACGTGAAGTACTAGAGCAAAACTATATAACTCAAAAGATATAAGTGAAGCACATAGAGTATTCTAATAATTTCCGAATCATGTGTGTGTCTCTCAAAAGGTGTGTACAGAAAATATGATTGTGGTAAACTAAAAATCAAAGACTCAAATCATACAAGACGCTCCAAGCAAAACACATATCATGTGGTGAATAAAAATATAGCTCCAAGTAAAGTTACCGATGGAAGTAGACGAAAGAGGGGATGCCTTCTGGAGCATCCCCAAGCTTTGGCCTTTTGGTGTCCTTAGATCATCTTGGGGGTGCCATGGGCATCCCCAAGCTTAGGCTCTTGCCACTCCTTGTTCCATAATCCATCAAATCCTTACCCAAAACTTGAAAACTTCACAACACAAAACTTAAAGTAGAAAATCTCGTGAGCTCCGTTAGCGAAAGAAAACAAAAGACCACTTCAAGGTACTGTAATGAACCCATTATTTATTTATATTGGTGTTAAACCTACTGTATTCCAACTTCTCTATGGTTTATAAACTATTTTGCTAGCCATAGATTCATCAAAATAAGCAAACAACACACGAAAAACAGAATCTGTCAAAAACAGAACAGTCTGTAGTAATCTGTACCTAGCGCAAGATCTGGAACCCCAAAAATTCTAAAATAAATTTCTGGACGTGGGGAATTTATCTATTAATCATATGCAAAAATAATTAACTAAATATCACTTTCCAAATAAAAATGGAAGCAGTTCTCGTGAGCGCTAAAGTTTCTGTTTTTTTACAGCAAGATTAACAAGACTTTCCCCAAGTCTTCCCAATGGTTCTACTTGGCACAAACACTAATTAAACACAAAAAACACAACCAAAACAGAGGCTAGATAAATTATTTATTACTAAACAGGAGCAAAAAGCAAGGAATAAAAATAAAATTAGGTTGCCTCCCAACAAGCGCTATCGTTTAACGCCCCTAGCTAGGCATAAAAAGCAAGGATAGATCAAGGTATTGCCATCTTTGGTAGGCAATCCATAAGTGGCTCTCATAATAGATTCATAAGGTAATTTAATTTTCTTTCTAGGAAAGTGTTCCATGCCTTTCCTTAACGGAAATTGGAATCTAATATTTCCTTCCTTCATATCAATAATTGCACCAATCGTTCTAAGGAAAGGTCTACCAAGAATAATAGGACATGAAGGATTGCAATCTATGTCAAGAACAATAAAATCTATGGGCACATAGTTCCTATTTGCAACAATAAGAACATCATTAATGTTTCCCATAGGTTTCTTAATAGTGGAGTCCACAAGGTGTAAGTTTAAAGAGCAATCATCAAAATCAGGGAAACCTAACAAAACACACAAAGTCTTTGGAATCGTGGAAACACTAGCACCCAAATCACACAAAGCATAGAATTCATGATCTTTAATTTTAATTTTAATAGTTGGTTCCCACTCATCATAAAGTTTTATAGGGATAGAAACTTCCAACTCAAGTTTTTCTTCATAAGATTGCATCAAAGCATCAACGATATGTTTGGTAAAAGCTTTATTTTGACTATAAGCATGGGGAGAATTTAGCACGGATTGCAACAAGGAAATATAATCTATCAAAGAGCAGCTATCATAATTAAATTCCTTGAAATCCAAAATAGTAGGTTCATTAACATCTAGAGTTTTGATCTCTTCAATCCCACTTTTATCAAATTTAGCATCAAGATCTAAAAACTTCAAATTTTTGGAATGCCTTCTAGGTAAAGGTGAATCATATTCAGTCCCATCATTATCAAGATTCATATTGCAAAACAAAGATTTAATATGGGACACATCAATAACTTTTAGATCTTCATCTTTATTTTCATAGTTTTCCGGCTTAGCGGCCATCTTATTAACTAAGGTAGCCTGCTTATCCGAAATTTCAGCTATTAACTTCTCAAGACAAGCAATTTCGGATCTCAAACCATCATATTCTTTAGACATATCATCGAGATATTTATTCATATAACTCATAAAGCTTTTTTGTTCCTTAAGCTCATTTCTAAAGAAATTATTATGCTCAAATTGTAAGACCATAAAACTCCTAACGTTGCTTTTGATTTCTTCTAACCTTTTAAGGTGAAGATCACCAAATCGGGGAAGAGCCATCGTAACAAACAAGCAATCCAACACACGAGCAAACAAGAAGCAAGCGAAAAAGAGGCGAACAGAAAAGAGAGGGAGGATAGAGAGAGAGGGCGAATAAAATAGCAAGGGTGAAGTGGGGGAGAGGAAAACGAGAGGCCAATGGAAAATAATGTAATGCGGGAGATAAGGGTTTGTGATGGGCACTTGGTATCTTGACTTTTGCGTAGACCTCCCGGCAACGGCACCAGAAATCCTTCTTGCTACCTCTTGAGCACTGCGTTGGTTTTCCCTTGAAGAGGAAAGGGTGATGCAGCAAAGTAGCGTAAGTATTTCCCTCAGTTTTTGAGAACCAAGGTATCAATCCAGTAGGAGGCTACGCATGAGTCCCTCGCACCTACACAAATCAAATAAATCCTCACAAACAACGCGATAAGGGGTTGTCAATCCCTACACGGTCACTTATGAGAGTGAGATCTGATAGATATGATAAGATAATATTTTTGGTATTTTTATGATAAAGATGCAAAGTAAAATAAAAGGCAATGAAAATAACTAAGTGTTGGAATATTAATATGATGGAAGATAGACCCGGGGGCCATAGGTTTGACTAGTGGCTTCTCTCAAGAGCATAAGTATTTTATGGTGGGTGAACAAATTACTGTTGAGCAATTGACAGAATTGAGCATAGTTATGAGAATATCTAGGTATGATCATGTATATAGGCATCACGTCCGAGACAAGTAGACCGACTCCTGCCTGCATCTACTACTATTACTCCACACATCGACCGCTATCCAGCATGCATCTAGAGTATTAAGTTCATAAGAACAGAGTAACGCTTTAAACAAGATGACATGATGTAGAGGGATAAGTTCATGCAATATGATAAAAAACCCATCTTGTTATCCTCTATGGCAACAATACAATACGTGCCTTGCTGCCCCTACTGTCACTGGGAAAGGACACCGCAGGATTAAACCCAAAGCTAAGCACTTCTCCCATTGCAAGAAAGATCAATCTAGTAGGCCAAACCAAACTGATAATTCGAAGAGACTTGCAAAGATAACCAATCATATATAAAAGAATTCATAAGATCCAAATATTGTTCATAGATAAACTTGATCATAAACCCACAATTCATCGGTCTCAACAAACACACCACAAAAGAAGATTACATCGAATAGATCTCCACGAGAGAGGGGGAGAACATTGTATTGAGATCCAAAAAGAGAGAAGAAGCCATCTAGCTAATAACTATGGACCCAAAGATCTAAGGTAAACTACTCACACATCATCGGAGAGGCTATGGTGTTGATGTAGAAGCCCTCCGTGATCGATGCCCCCTTCGGCGGAGCTCCGGAGCAGGCCCCAAGATGGGATCTCGTGGATACTGAAAGTTATGTTGGTGGAATTAGGTTTTGGCTCCGTTTCTGATTGTTTGGGGGTATGCAGGTATATATAGGAGGAAGGAGTACGTCGGTGGAGCAACAGGGGGGCCACGAGGGTGGAGGGCGCGCCTTGGGCGGTAGGCGCGCCCCCTACCTCATGGCTTCCCTGTTGGTTGGTTGACATAGGGTCCAAGTCTCCTGGATCATGTTCGTTCCGAAAATCACATTCCCGAAGGTTTCATTCCGTTTGGACTCCGTTTGATATTCTTTTTCTGCGAAACTTTGAAATAGGCAAAAAACAGCAATTCTGGGCCGGGCCTCCGGTTAATAGGTTAGTCCCAAAAATAATATAAAAGTGAATAAGAAAGCCCAATAATGTCCAAAACAGAAGATAATATAGCATGGAGCAATCAAAAATTATAGATATGTTGGAGACGTATCAGAGGTTATGTAGCAGCTTTGGAGATTCAGTCTACTTTGATGGATAAGATCAGAGAAGCTCAGAAGACGGACAAGGAGATTGCCGAGATAAAGGAAAGAATGAGCAAAGGAAAAGCTAAAGGATTTCAGGAGGATGAACACGATACCTTATGGTTTGAGGACCGTGTATATGTGCCAAATGATCAGGAGATCAGGAAGTTGATTCTGCAAGAGGCCCATGATTCACCATATTCGATTCACCCAGGAAATACCAAGATGTATCTGGATTTGAAGGATAGTTTCTGGTGGACCGGAATGAAGAAGGATATTGCAAAGTATGTAGCAGTTTGTGATGTATGTCAGAGAGTGAAGGCAGAGCATTGGAAGCCATCAGGATTGCTACAACCATTGCTGATACCCGAATGGAAGTGGGATAAACTAGGCATGGAATTTATCACGGGATTACCCAGGACTCGTTCAGGTTATGACTCGATATGGGTTGTAGTCGATCATTTGACGAAAGTAGCTCATTTCATCCCAGTGAAGACCACTTACACCAGTGCTAAGTTGGCAAAGATATACATGACCAGGATCGTATGTCTGCATGGAGTTCCGAGGACCATTGTATCAGATAGAGGAACCCAGTTTACTTCAAAGTTTTGGAATCGGTTGCATGAAACTTTGGGAACTAGACTAGAGTTCAGTACAGCTTTTCACCCGTAGACAGATGGATAGACCGAGAGAGTAAATCAGATTTCGGAGGACATGTTGAGAGCTTGTGCACTAGATTATGGATCTAGTTGGGACGATAATTTGCCGTATGCGAAGTTCTCTTATAACAACAGTTATCAAGCCAGTTTGAAGATGGCCCCTTTCGAAGCACTGTACGGAAGGAGGTGCAGAACACCATTGTTGTGGGACGAAGTTGGAGACCGACAGTTGTTTGGACCAGATTTGATTAAAGAGTCTGAAGAGAAGGTTAAGCTGATTCGTGATAGACTCAAGGTAGCCCAGTCCAGGCAGAAGAGTTATGCGGATTCAAAACACAAGGAGACAGTTTACGAAGTTGGAGACAAAGTGTATCTTCGTGTATCCCCACTTCGAGGAGTGAAGCGCTTTGGAGTTAAGGGAAAGTTTGCACCACGTTTTGTGGGACCATACAAAGTTTTGGAACGTATGGGAGAAGTTGCTTACAAATTGGAATTACCCGAAGGATTGTCCGGAGTTCACGATGTGTTCCACGTTTCTCAGTTGAAGAAGTGCCATGCAGAGATGGCTGATATTCCTCTGAGAGATACAGTACCGCTGGAAGCGATACAGTTGGATAGCAATTTGACCTACGAGGAGAAGCCAGTCAGAATTCTCGAGTTTGCCAGCCGAGTTACACACAGCAAGGTTATCAAATTTTGCAAAGTTCAGTGGAGCCACCATACTGAGGATGAAGCCACCTGGGAACGAGAGGAAGACCTACGGAAGGATCACCCTCACCTATTTTCTAGCCAACCAGAATCTCGAGGGCGAGATTCATCTTAAGGGGGGTAGGTTTGTAACATCCCAAATATTCAATTTGGAATGTTATACATTAGAGCATCATTGCATATCATATTTTATTGCATTTTGGTTTGATCCTAGAAATTCTACGTAACTCAAGGACCCACGGAGAGAGTTGGGGATTTCGTTATTTTCATATTTGAGTTTTCTCAAATTATGAAGAGAGGATTGTTTGATTTTAATTATTTTTCTCTTGAATATTTCTTTTATAAAAATAAAAAGAGAGAGGATAAAATGACTTCCCCAAAATAAAGAAATATTGGAGATTTAATATTAAAATCAAATAAGATTTTTATTCGGAGTTTTATCACTATTTTATTTGAATTATTAAAAATATGCGTTTTTCAAAATTGCATTTTAGGCCCAAATAAATGTTCACCTTGTCTGGCCTATTTTTAGAGGATGGGGAAATTTTATTTCGGGATTTTCGGAGTCCGTTTAGTATTTCTTTTTCCGCACGTCAGGATATTTTAAAAAAAGAGGAACCGACTCCGGGCCGTACCTGAGCGGGACTCCGCCGGGGGGGGGGGGCTTTATAAGCCGCCGCCCCAAGGCCCAGCCGCCGCCGAAGCCCACTAGCCTCGCCGCCCAAACCATAACCCGCCGCCGTCGCCGTTGCGCGCCACCGCCGCCGTCGTTGCTCGCCGCCGCCGCTGTTGCCGTCCGCCGCCACCCGCCACCGCCCCGCTAGCCGCGCCACCGCACCGGAACACCGCCGCCACCGTCTCGCCGGATCCTCCGGAGGTAGCCGCCACCGTCCTCGGTTTTCGCGAGAAAACCGATCGGTTTTTTTTCTGAAACCCTAGATCTGTTTTTTTAGTTTCGGTTCGTTTTTTTGGTTTAGTTATTTAGCAGACGTTCGTCCGTATGTTCGTTTTAACGAATGGTTTTCATCCGTTAGCCGCATACAGTGAACGATCATTCGTTAGCCTGTTTGTCAGTTTTTCTTTTTCTTGGATTTTCCACGATTATTTTCGATCGCGATTTCTGATCCGATTTTCGTTTTAGTGTAACTTTTCGCTCGTTTATCGGAATTAGGCGATTGAAGCCCCTAGAGTTTCGTCTCGAAGCCCTCTTTCTGTTTAACCAACTTAAACAAGATTTTGCTACTGTAAAATTTGAATCTAGTTCAGATTATTAAACGGATCTTGTTTCTTTCGCCGTTTGAGTTTTGTTGCTTCCTTTGATTTGATTCTTTTTGCAAACCGGAGTTCTTAAGTTGAACTTTCTGGTTAGATTTATTATTTGAGTTTTACCCGTGCCCTTGCTTGATTGCTTATTGTATGCTTGTTTGTTTGCGATAGAGTACCCGAAGTGTTAAGCGTGCTACTACGAGTCTCTAGGTTTCACGGATCATCAGCAAGGCAAGTAACACTTTGATCATACCTCTTTACTACCCAGTTTTATTGCATTAGATCAATCCTCATACAATTGCATGGTTAGGACCTGAATTAAATTGTGGGTTGGGAAGTAGTTGAGGTAGTACCTATTCACCTGTTTACTATCAAACCTTGGGAGTTACTTCTATGTTGCTTATACTGCTATGCTATGCTCGTAGACATGGATTGGGTTTGAGTGTATCCATGACAGATGTGAGATTGTTAATTAATGGTTCAACTTAAGGTAGCAACTTAAATACACATCTGGGTGGATTGAGGCACCTAGGGAATTCCAGTGATTGCCTATATTTTTTTGGAAATCCTGGGGTACCGTGTGATTCTCCTATGGACTGCCACCCAGACTCAAAGGGATCATGAGATTATTCATGCTAGAAACTTCCGTGTGCAGCCACAAGCCATTATGGGCTCTGGCATAGTTGATTAAGTCGTGTGAACTTTTACAGTGGTAGACTAGCAGATGTAGGGGATGTAGGTGGTACTGTCTACCCATCCTAAGGTGCTAACGCTTCTGAAAGATTGTGTCTCGGTCATCCATTTCTCAAACATCATGTAGTGCGAGAAATCCAACGGAGGAGATCGAGTCTTGGTGGGAAAAGTGCGCAAACCTCTGCAGAGTGTACAAACTAATCATGGTTAGTCGTGTCCCGGGTTAAGGACATCTTGAGTATCTGGTTCTTGGATTATCATGTTGATCTCATCACTCTATATACTTAATTTTGTTGGGTTATTAATTACTTTTAATTGGGATTGAGATGGGGTTTACCATTCTCAATGTTTTCAACCAACTTTGTAGTTAAATAAAACTTATTCCTTTGTTGTAGGGAAAAAATTGGCTTTTGGCAAAACATATTAACCATATAGCCTCCACCAGCCATATATGCATGTAGTGATAGCATTATTCTGTTCATTACTCTCTTGTGTTACATTGCCAGCATATTCCATGTGCTGACCCGTTTTCGGGATGCAACGTATTATGTTGCAGACTTTTCAGACGACAAGTAAGGAGCCTTAGGTCATGGTCTTTCACTCAGTGATGCCGTTGGAGTTGATGGACTCACTTTATCTTCCAAGCCTTCTGTTGTTATCGTATTAGATGGCCTTAAGCCATATTTATTGTAATAAGTTCTCTTTTGAGACATTCGATGTAATAAGTGTGTGATTGCTACTCTGTTATAAATCCTTTAAGTACTGTGTGTGTCAGCATTACCGATCCAGGGATGACACTTATGCACAGAGATCCGACCGTTTGAGGTCTGGTCGCTACAGGGGCGCACCAGGGGCTGGTCTGTCCCCCTTTGGCCTATTAGGCCCATACACTCACCGGGGGTGTCCGGAACCCCTTCCAGTGACCCGATGACTACCCGGTGCACTACAAAACTCTTCCGGTGTTCGAATACCATCGTCCTATATATCAATATTTACCTCTCAACAATTTTGAGACTCCTCATCATGTCCATGATCTCATCCGGGACTCCGAACAACACTCGATCACCAAATCATATAACTCATATAACACTATATTGTCAATGAATGTTAACCGTGCGGACGCTACGGGTTCAAGAACTATGTAGACATGACCGAGACACCTCTCCGGTCAATAACCAATAGAGGAACCTGGATGCCCATATTGGCTCCTACATATTCTATGAAGATCTTTATCGATCGGACCGTTATGACAACATACGTAATTCCCTTTGTCCATTGGTATGTTAGTTGCCCGAGATTCGATCGTCGGTATCCTCATACCTAGTTCAATCTCGTTACCGGCAAGTCTCTTTACTCGTTCCATAATACATCACCTCATGACTAAACTCCTTAGTAATTTGCTTGCAAGCTTATGACGTGCATTACTGAGAGGGCCCAGAGATACCTCTTCGATACTCGGAGTGACAAATCCTAATCTCGATCTATGCCAACTCAACAAAAACCTTCGGAGATACCTGTAGAGCATATTTATGATCACCCAGTTACGTTGTGATGTTTGATAGCACACAAGGTACTCCCTCGGTATCCGGGAGTCGCATAATCTCATAGTCGAAGGAATATGTATTTGACATGAAGAAAGCAATAGCAATAAACTGAACGATCAATATGCTAATCTAGCAGATGGGTATTGTCCATCACATCATTATCCTAATGATGTGATCCCGTTATGAAATGACAACACATGTCTATGGTTAGGAAACCTTAACCATCTTTGATCAACGAGCTAGTCTAGTAGAGGCTTACTAGGGACACGATATTTGTTTATGTATTCACACATGTATTTAAGTTTCTGATCAATACAATTCTAGCATGAATAATAAAACTTCATCATGATTAAGGAAATATAATAATAACCATTTTATTATTGCCTCTAGGGCATATTTCCATCATTGTTGTCACTGTTGTTCCCGCCATAGTCGCCGCTGCAGCGACCACCACTCTTGTGGTAGCCCTTGGGAGACCCACCATGGTCTCTCGCAGTGAAGTTGGCCGAAGATTTGAAGGCACCTACCGCCGTTCCTTGGAAAATCTCGACACGCTGGTCAAAATTCGAGACCATGCCGAAGATATCATCCACAGTCAGAGGCTCCACGCGGACATCCAGCGCAGAGATGAGGGGTTGATAATCCATATCGAGCCCCCCAATGATGAAGGAGAGAAGCTCCTCGTCCTTGATGGGTTTTCCATCTGCAGCGAGCTCATCAGAGAGGGCTCGCATGTGACCAAAGTAAGTAGTCCCACTCTGCGAGCCTTTTTGGGCATTTGAGGGGGCGATGCAGCAATTGTTGGTGCGGGAGCGGTTTTGGGCAGTGAACATGTTCGCGAGTGCTAACCATATCACGTGAGACTTTTCTAGGGATGCGACTTGAATGAGAACTTCCTTGGAAAGGTTTCGGGGGAGATAGGCACCGATATGCTAGCCTTGGACAAGCCAGGGTTTGTAGGCGAGGTTGGGAATGGTCTGTTCTTTCCCATCAGAATTGTTGGTTATGATGGTCTAGGTGGGTTCGGGTGTGGATTGATCGATATACCCATATAGCCCTGCCCCCATGATTTGGGAGCAAGCTTGGGCTTTCTAGAGGACATAGTTGGTTCAGTTCCGAGGTTCGGGTGTGGTGTAGTTGAGGCTAGGGGAAGATACTTGGGTGGAGGAGGACATGACGGCTCAAGGTGGAAGGTGAAGGCTGGTGTAACGCCCTGGATACAACTTTCCATATTTTTACTCCGACTCTTGCCTTTTCCGGAGATGCGATACGATATTTCTTCGTGGTTGGGTTTTGTTTTTGTTTTCCTTTTTGTTCGTGCCATGCATTTCATATCATGTCATCATGTGCATCGCATTTGCATTCGTGCTTGTCTCATGCATCAGAGCATTTTCCCCGTTGTCCATTTCTCAATCCGACACTACTACGTCCTCCGGCGTCCCCCTTTTGTCTCTTTTCGTGACCGGATGTTAAACATTCTCGGAATGGACCGAGATTTTCCAAGCGGCCTTGGTACACTACCGGTAGACCGCCTGTCAAGTTTCGTGCCATTTGGAGTCTGTTTGATACTCCAACGGTTAACTGGGGAACTGCAAAGGCCTCGTGTGTGTTGCATCCCAACACCCCTCCAAAACGACCCAATAACCCATCCAAACCTCTCCCATGTCCTCCGCCGTCGGATCACGATCGCGTGGGCGAAAACTACACTCCATTTGGACACTCCTACCTTCTCCTACCTATAAATATGTGTCTCCCTTCAAAATTCGCGGTGCAAACCCTAGATCCACTCCTCCCCGCGCCACCGGACATGTCCGTCTGCTGTCGGACGCGTCCACCGCCGCCGCCACATCGCTCCAACCAATCACGTCGTGCCACATCACCTCCGCCGCCTCCCGCGCCCACTCAGGGGCCACCACCTGTCCCCGCCGTGACCACTTCACCGCCGGGCCCGCCGGAGCCCATTGCGGGCCCGCCCGACATATCCGGTCGCCGCCCCGCGCCCGCGTGTCTCCGCTGCCTCGCCGATCTGCCCGAGCGCCTCCGCCCGCCGCCCACGCTCACCTGCCCCGCCGCCCGGCTTTACTCCGGCACCGCGCCGCCACGCTCCTTGCCGCCGCCCTCATGCCAAGCGCCGCCGCCGGAGCAGACCAGGACCTCGCCGTGCCCTCACCGGACTTCCTCGTTACCGCCTGGCCCCACCGTCACCGAATCCGGGGGCGCCACGCCCGGATCTGCCCGGTCCCGTACTCCCCGACGCCCTCCATCGCCGGCGCCGCACCGGCCTCCTGCTGCGTCTGTCGGGAGGGACGACGACGAGCGCTCGTCCCGCTCGTCCTCGTCATGTGGGCCCCACCCTGCTTACGGCCCAGTAGTCCATATCCAGCCCAGCGTCACCAGCCCGCCTGCCTCCTCTCCAGTTCTGCCCCAAGGCACAGGGTGAGCGAGCCTCCTCTATCCATCGCTCAGTGCGCACATTAGCTATCTCGTGCGCCTGAAATTCCTCTTTTATTTCTGCAACATATTATGCTCCTTTTCATTGCATCATAACTCTGTGACCGTAGCTCCGTTTCATGCGCATGTTATGTCAAAATGTTCATTGGGAGATGCGCTTCATTTCATTCCATTGTGACATGCTTGTTTGAGTCCATCTTGATGCCCAAATCACTGATGCAAGAGTGTTATAAATTGTTAGGTGTTGTTACTTAGCAGATTATGAGCATTTGTCAGTTTTGCTACATTTGTTGTGTGCTGCATATGGGCATGAGCTCTACATGTATTTTGATATATGCCATGTCATCTTCACAGGGTGTATGCCATGTATTTTTTTGATCTATGTGGTGACTAGCACAAGCATGCAAAGTAGCCTTCGTGATATTGCTAATTTCAGGGACTTAGGATTTTGCTAAGTCATTTTCCTGCTGTTATTTTTATGCCATGTATACATGATGCTACAGTGAGATCCATGCTTGTTTTGAGTTGCTTCAGTAAGGATGTTCTGGACATATGGTTATGCTCTATCCATCCATGCCCCTGTTTGCAATTATGGAGTGCCCTAGCATATCTTAATCTTCCTCTACTTTTGCTATAAATGTTTCTGGAAGATTGTTTACATGTTAATCAATTTTTTCAAGGTTGTTATAGTTGATCCATGCATGCTATGAGCTTGTTCTTCCCATGGTTAGCTTCATGAACATGTCTTCTTGCTGATGTTATGATTGTCTTGTCATGCAATACCTTGTGATGAGCGAATCGAGCTCGCAAGGATGCCTTCATAATTCTGTTTATGTCATACTCAGTTTTCTGCTAAGTCTGAATCTGTTAACGAAACTTGCTATGTTTACATGGGTGCCATCATATCTTCTATGCCTTTTTGGCTCATGGTCAGTAAGGGACTTTTGTTCTATGCTCTGAGTAGATTCATGCCATGCCTTTGTTTGCTATGTTCTATTCCTGTACCATGTTGTTTGCTTGCTCTAAACATTGCTTCCTGATGTTAATTCCTGACATGTTAGTGTTTTCACTAAGTCTGTGATGCTGATATCTTTTGCACTTTTGCCATGCTTGTTTGAACCTGCTCTTGTGTGATTTAGCTGTAGCTCAGTGTTCATCTTTTGTAAAGCATCTTGAGTAGATCACTGGCATGTGCTTTGTTGTTATGTTGGAGTGCAGTAGCTTAGTTTCTTGTTGCATTCTAGATGGCATCGTGATGTTAATCGTAGAATTGTGCCATTCTTGTTTTGCTTGCCATTTGCAAACCGTGCATCCGATTCCGGTGATCTTTATATCGATTTCGACTGAAATCATCTCATCTTTCCAGTGGCACACTTGGTTTACCAATTTGATGCCTTGATCAATCTTTTCCTTCCGAAGCATGCATATGCATTGCATATCACATCCCGCATGTCATGTCATGTTTTGCATCATGTTGATTGTGCATTGCACCATGATTGATTGTTGGTCCTTTGCTTGTGTTCTTGCTTTGGGTAGAGCCGGGAGACGATTACGTGTTGAGGAACCCATTGAGTACGCTTACGAGGATCAAGCTTTCGTCAACTCGGAGAACTTTGCAGGCAAGATGACCATACCCTCGAAATCACTTCTATCTTTGCTTGCTAGTTGCTCGCTCTATTGCTATGTCGCAATACCTACCACTTGCTTTATGATGCCTCCCATATTGCCATGTCAAGCTTCTAACCCACCTTTCCTAGCAAACCATTGTTTGGCTATGTTACCGCTTTTCTCAGCCCCTCTTATAGCGTTGCTAGTTGCAGGTAAAGTTGAAGTTTGTTCCATGTTGGAACATGGATATTGTTGGGATATCATTGCTATATCTTATTTACTTTAATGCACCTATATACTTGGTAAAGGGTGGAAGGCTCGGCCTTATGCCTGGTGTTTTGTTCCACTCTTGCCGCCCTAGTTTCCGTCATAGTGGTGTTATGTTCCTTGATTTTGCGTCCCTTATGCGGTTGGGTGTTATGGGAACCCCTTGACAGTTCGCTTTGAATAAAACTCCTCCAGCAAGGCCCAACCTTGGTTTTACATTTGCCTAACAACCTATCACCTTCCCTTGGGTTCTGCAGACTCAAGGGTCATCTTTATTTAAACCCCCCGGGCCAGTGCTTGTCTAAGTGTTGGTCCGAACTAGTGCCCCTTGCAGCGCCACCTCGGGGAAACTTGAGGGCTAGTTTTATTTGTACGGATTGCTCATCCGGTGTTGCCCTGAGAACAAGATATGTGCAGCTCCTATCGGGATGTCGGCGCATCGGGCGGTCTTGCTGGTCTTGTTTTACCATTGTAGAAATGTCTTGTAACCGGGATTCCGAGACTGATCGGGTCTTCCCGGGAGAGGGAATATCCTTCGCTGACCGTGAGAGCTTGTGATGGGATAAGTTGGGACACCCCTATAGGGTATAAACTTTCGAAAGCCGTGCCCGCGGTTATGGGCAGATGGGAATTTGTTAATATCCGGTTGTAGAGAACTTGTCACTTAACTTAATTAAAATGAATCAACTGCGTGTGTAGCCGTGATGGTCTCTTTCCGGCGGAGTCCGGGAAGTGAACACGGTTCTTGTGTTATGCTTGAACGTAAGTAGTTTCAGGATCACTTCTTGATCACTTCTAGCTCACGACCGTTGCGTTGCTTCTCTTCTCGCTCTGATTTGCATAAGTTAGCCACCATATATGCTTAGTGCTTGCTGCAACTCCACCTCACTACCCTTTCCTACCCATAAGCTTAAATAGTCTTGATCTCGCGGGTGTGAGATTGCCGAGTCCCCATGGCTCACATATACTTCCAAACAGTTGCAGGTGCCGATGATGTCAGTGCAGGTGACGCAACCGAGCTCAAGTGGGAGCTCGATGAAGATCGTGTTCATTGTGTTGTTTCGTTTCCTGTTGATCAGTAGTGGAGCCCAGTTGGTACGATCGGGGATCTAGCATTTGGGGTTGTCTTTATTTATGTTGGTTCCGTAGTAGGACCTTGATTGTATTCTGGATGATGTATGTTATATTTATGTATTGTGTGAAGTGGCAATTGTAAGCCAACTCTTTATCCCTTTCTTATTCAGTACATGGGACGTGTAAAGATTACCCCTCTTGCGACATGCCTACCATGCTGTTATGCCTCTAAGTCGTGCCCCGACACGTGGGAGATATAGCCGCATTGTGGGTGTTACAGCTGGTGATGGTTGTGAAGCAAATATGCCCTAGGGGCAATAATAAAGTTATTATTTATATTTCCTTATATCATGATAAATGCTTATTTTTCATGCTCGAATTGTATTATCCGGAAACTTAGTACATGTGTGAATACATAGACAAACAGAAAGTCACTAGTATGCCTCTACTTGACTAGCTCGTTAAATCAATGATGGTTATGTTTCCTAACCATAGACATGAGTTGTCATTTGATTAACAGGATCACATCATTAGAGAATAATGTGATTGACTTGACCCATCCGTTAGCTTAGCACGATGATCATTTAGTTTGTTGCTATTGCTTTCTCCATAACTTATACATGTTCCTATGACTATGAGATCAGGCAACTCCCGAATACCGGAGGAACACTTAGTGTGCTATCAAACGTCACAACATAACTGGGTGACTATCAAGATGCTCTACAGGTGTCTCCGATGGTGTTTGTTGAGTTGGCATAGATCGAGATTAGGATTTGTCACTCCAAGTATCGGAGAGGTATCTCTGGGCCCTCTCGGTAATGCACATCACTATAAGCCTTGCAAGCAATGTGACTAATGAGTTAGTTACGGGATGATGCATTACGGAATGAGTAAAGAGACTTGCCGGTAACGAGATTGAACTAGGTATTAAGATACCGACGATCGAATCTTGGGCAAGTAACATACCGATGACAAAGGGAACAACGTATGTTGTTGTGCGGTTTAACCGATGAAGATCTTCGTAGAATATGTAGGAACCAATATGAGCATCCAGGTTCCGCTATTGGTTGTTGACCGGAGATGAGTCTCGGTCATGTCTATATAGTTCTCGGTGACGATCGGTATTATGAGTTTATGTGTTTTGATGTACCGAAGGTAGGTCGGAGTCCCGGATATGATCACTGACATGACAAGGAGTCTTGAAATATTCGAGACATAAAGATTGATATATTGGACGGCTATATTCGGATACCGGAAGTGTTCCGGGTGATTTCGGAGAAAACCGGAGTGCCGGAGGGTTATCGGACCCCCCGGGGGGGAACTAATGAGCCACATGGGCCTTAGTGGAGAGAGAGAGGGCTGGCCAAGGTATGGCCGTGCGCCCCTCCCCCTCTAGTCCAAATTGGACTAGGGAAGGGGGGCGTCGCCCCCCTTTCCTTCTCCCTTTCCCCCTCCTAGTAGGACTAGGAAAGGGGAGTCCTACTCCTACTAGGATGAGGACTCCTCATCTTCAGGCGCGTGATACGTCTCCAACGTATCTATAATTTTTGATTGCTCCATGCTATATTATCTACTGTTTTGGACATTACTAGTCTTTATTATCCACTTTTATATTATTTTTGGGACTAACCTATTAACCAAAGGCCCATCCCAGAATTGCTGTTTTTGCCTATTTTAGGGTTTTGAAGAAAAGGAATATCAAACGTAGTCCAAACAGAATGAAACCTTTGGGAACATGATTTTTCTCGCCGAACAAGATCCAGGAGACTTGGACCCTACGTCAAGCAACCAACAGGGAGGCCACGAGGTAGGGGGGCGCGCCTACCCCCCCCCCCCATGCGCGCCCTCCACCCTCGTGGGCCCCCTGTTGCTCCACCAACGTACGTCTTCCTCCTATATATACCTACGTACCCCCAAACAATCATATACGGAGCCAAAACCCTAATTGCACCGCCGCAACTTTCTGCATCCACGAGATCCCATCTTGGGGCCTATTCCAGAGCTCCGCCGGAGGGGGCATCCATCACGGAGGGCTTCTACATCAACACCATAGCCTCTCCGATGAAGTGTGAGTAGTTTACCTCAGACCTTCGGGTCCATAGTTATTAGCTAGATGGCTTCTTCTCTCTTTTTGGATCTCAATACAAAGTTCTCCCCCTCTCATGTGGAGATCTATTCGATGTAATCTTCTTTTGCGGTGTGTTTGTTGAGACTGATGAATTGTGGGTTTATGATCAAGTTTATCTATGAACAATATTTGAATGTTCTCTAAATTCTTTTATGTATGATTGGTTATCTTTGCAAGTCTCTTCGAATTATCAGTTTGGTTTGGCCTACTAGATTGATCTTTCTTGCAATGGAAGAAGTGCTTAGCTTTGGGTTCAATCTTGCGGTGTCCTTTCCCAGTGACAGTAGGGGCAGCAAGGCACGTATTGTATTGTTGCCATCGAGGATAACAAGATGGGGTTTTTATCATATTGCATGAATTTATCCCTCTACATCATGTCATCTTGCTTAAAGCGTTACTCTGTTCTCTTGAACTTAATACTCTAGATGGATGCTGGATAGTAGTCGATGTTTGGAGTAATAGTAGTAGATCCAGGCAGGAGTCGTTCTACTTGTCTTGGACGTGATGCCTATATACATGATCATACCTAGATATTCTCGTAACTATGCTCAATTCTATCAATTGCTCAACAGTAATTCATTCACCCACTGTAAAATACTTATGCTCTTGAGAGAAGCCACTAGTGAAACCTATGGCCCCTGGGTCTATCTTCATCATATTAATCTTCCAATACTTAGTTACTTTCATTGCCTTTTATTTTACTTTGCATCTTTATCATAAAAATACCAAAAATATTATCTTATCATATCTATCAAATCTCACTCTTGTAAGTGACCGTGTAGGGATTGACAACCCCATATCGCGTTGGTTGCGAGGATTTATTTGTTTGTGTAGGTGCGAGGGACTCGCGCGTAGCCTCCTACTGGATTGATACCTTGGTTCTCAAAAACTGAGGGAAATACTTACGCTACTTTGCTGCACCACCCTTTCCTCTTCAAGGGAAAACCAACGCAAGTGCTCATGAGGTAGCAACGCACCACAAGGGCCGGCTGGCCTCCCCCCTTGCTCCTTTATATACGGGGGCACCCTAGGACGCACAAGTTGATCATTGATCCCTTAGCCATGTGCGGTGCCCCCCTCCACCATAATCCACCTCGGTTATATCGTCGTAGTGCTTAGGAAAAGCCTTGTGTCTGTAGCTTCATCATCACCGTCATCACGCCGTCGTGCTGACGAAGCTCTCCATCGACACTCAGATGGATCAAGAATTCATGGGACGTCATTGAGCCGAACGTGTGCAGATCACGGAGGTGTCGTACTTTTGGTACTAGGATCAGTCGGATCATGAAGACGTACGACTACATCAACCGCGTTGTCATAACGCTTCCGCTTATGGTCTACGAGGGTACGTGGACAACACTCTTCCCCTCTCGTTGCTATGCATCACCATGATAGATCTTGCGTGTGCGTAGGATTTTTTTGAAATTACTGCATTCCCCAACAGTGGCATCAGAGCCAGGTCTATGCGTAGATGTTATATGCATGAGTAGAACACAAAGGAGTTGAGGGCGTGGGTATATACATATTGCTTGCCGTCACTAGTTGATTCTTGATTCAGCGGTATTCTTGGATGAAGCGGCCCAGACCGACATTACCCGTAAGCTTACGCGAGACTGGTTCTACCGACGTGCTTCGCACACAGGTGACTGGTGGGTGTCAGTTTCTCCAACTTTAGTTGAATCAGATTCAATGAACATGGTTCTTTCTGAAGATCAAAAAGCAATCACTATACCGCATTGTGGTTTTTGATTCGTAGGTAAGAACGGTTCTTGCTCAGCCCGTAGCAGCCACGTAAAACTTGCAACAACAAAGTAGAGGACGTCTAACTTGTTTTTGCAGGGCATGTTGTGATGTGATATGGTCAAGACATGATGCTAAATTTTATTGTATGAGATGATCATGTTTTGTAACACAGTTATCGACAACTGGCAGGGGCCATATGGTTATCACTTTATTATATGAAATGCAATCGCCATGTAATTGCTTTACTTTATCACTAAGCGGTAGCGATAGTCATAGAAGCAATAGTTCGCGAGACGACAATGATGCTTTGATGGAGATCAAGGTGTCAAGCCGGTGATGATGGTGATCATGACGGTGCTTTGGAGATGGAGATCAAAGTCACAAGATGATGATGGCCATATAATATCACTTATATTGATTGCATGTGATGTTTATCCTTTATGCATCTTATTTTGCTTAATTTGGTGGTAGCATTATAATATGATCTCTCAAAAAATATCAAGGTATAAGTGTTCTACCTGAGTATGCACTGTTGCTAAAGTTCGTCGTGCTGAGACACCATGTGATGATCGGGTGTGATAAGCTCTACGTTCACATACAATGGGTGCAAGCCAGTTTTGCACACGTGGAATACTCAGGTTAAACTTGATGAGCCTAGCATATGCAGATATGGCCTCGGAACACTAAGACCGAGAGGTCGAGCGTGAATCATATAGTAGATATGATCAACATAGTGATGTTCACCATTGAAAACTACTCCATCTCACGTGATGATCGGACATAGTTTAGTTGATATGGATCACGTGATCACTTAGATGATTAGAGGGGTGTCTATCTAAGTGGCAGTTCTTAAGTTATTTCATTAATTGAACTTTAATTTATCATGAGCTTAGTACCTAATAGTATTTTGCATGTCTATGTTGTTGTAGATAGATGGCCAGTGCTGTTGTTTCGTTGAATTTTAATGTGTTCCTAGAGAAAGCTAAGTTGAAAGATGGTGGTAGCAACTACACGGACTAGGTCCATAACTTGAGGATTATCCTCATTGCTACACAGAAGAATTACGACCTGGAAGCACCGCTAGGTGACAAACCCATTCTAGGAGCAACGCCAGATCTTGTGACCACTCGATAGTTCGGTGTGCCATGCTTTACGGCTTAGAACCGGGACTTCAACGACCTTTTGAACGTCATGGAGCATATGAGATGTTCCAGGAGTTGAATTTAATATTTCAAGCAAATGCCCGGATTGAGAGATATGAAGTCTCCAATAAGTTCTACAGCTGCAAAATGGAGGAGAATAGTTCTATTAGTGAACATATACTCAGAATGTCTGGGTATCACAACCACTTGACTCAGCTGGGAGTTAATCTTCCTGATGATAGTGTCATTGATAGAGTTCTTCAATCACTGCCACCAAGCTACAAGAGCTTCGTGATGAACTATAATATGCAAGGGATGGATAAGACGATTCCCGAGCTCTTCGCAATGTTAAAGGCTGCGGAGGTAGAAATCAAGAAGGAGCATCAAGTGTTGATGGTCAACAAGACCACCAGTTTCAAGAAAAAGTGTAAAGGGAAGAAGGGGAACTCCAAGAAGAACAGCAAGCCAGTTTCTGCTCAAGTGAAGAAGCCCAAGTCTGGACCTAAGCCTGAGACTGAGTGCTTCTACTGCAAAGGGACTGGTCATTGGAAGTGGGACTACCCCAAGTATTTGGAGGAAAAGAAGGATGGCAAAGTGAAAGGTATATTTTATAGACATGTTACTGATGTGTACCTTACTAATGCTCACAGTAGCGACTGGGTATCTGATACTGGTTCTGTTGCTAATATTTGCAACTCGAAATAGGGGCTACAGGTTAAGCGAAGATTGGCTAAGGACGAGGTGACGATTCGCGTGGGAAATGGTTCCAAAGTCGATGTGATCGCCATTGGCACGCTACCTCTAATCTACCTTCGGGATTAGTTTTAGAACTAAATAATTGTTATTTGGTGCCAGTGTTGAGCATGAACATTATATCTGGATCTTGTTTGATGCGAGACAGTTATTCATTTAAATCGGAGAATAATGGTTGTTCTATTTATATGAGTAATATCTTTTATGGTCATGCACCCTTGATGAGTGGTATATTTTTACTAAATCTTGATAGTAGTGATACACATGTTCATAGTATTCAAGCCAAAAGATGCAGAGTTGATAATGATAGTGCAGCTTATTTGTGGCACTGTCGTTTGGGTCATATTGGTGTAAAGCACATGAAGAAACTCTATTCCGATGGACTTCTGGAATCACTTGATTATGAATCACTTGGTACTTGCAAACCATGCCTCATGGGCAAGATGACTAAAACTCCGTTCTTCGGAACAATGGAGCAAGCAACAGAGTTATTGGAAATCATACATACTGATGTATGTGGTTCAATAAACATTGAGGCTCGCGGCGGATATCGTTATTTTCTCACCTTCACAGATGATTTGAGCAGGTATGGGTATATCTACTTAATGAAACATAAGTTTGAAACATTTGAAAAGTTTAAAGAATTTTAGAGTGAAGTGGAAAATCATCGTAACAAGAAAATAAAGTTTCTATGACCTGATCGTGGAGGAGAATATTTGAGTTACGAGTTTGGTCTTCATTTGAAACAATGCGGAATAGTTTCGCAACTCACGCAACTCGGAACACCACAGCTTAATGGTGTGTCCGAATGTCATAATCGTACTTTACTAGATATGGTGCGATCTATGATGTCTCTTACTGATTTACCGCTATCGTTTTGGGGTTATGCTTTAGAGACGACTGCATTCACGTTAAATAGGGGACCATCTAAATCCGTTGAGATGACACCTTATGAACTGTGGTTTGGCAAGAAACCCAAGTTGTCATTTCTTAAAATTTGGGGATACGATGCTTATGTGAAAAAGCTTCAACCTGATAAGCTCGAACCCAAATCGGAGAAATGTGTCTTCATAGGATACCCAAAGGAGACTGTTGGGTACACCTTCTATCACAGATCCGAAGGCAAGATATTTGTTGCTAAGAATGGATCCTTTCTAGAGAAGGAGTTTCTCTCGAAAGAAGTGAGTGGGAGGAAAGTAGAACTTGATGAGGTAATTGTACCTGTTCCCTTATCGGAAAGTAGTTCATCACTGAAATTAGTTCCAGTGATTCCTACACCAGTAGTGAGGAAGCTAATGATGATGATCATGAAACTTCTGATCAAGTTACTACCAAACCTGGTAGGTCAACTAGAGTAAGATCCGCACCAGAGTGGTACGGTAATCCTGTTCTGGAGGTCATGTTACTTGACCATGACGAACCTACGAGGAAGCGATGATGAGCCCAGATTCCGTAAAATGGCTTGAGGCCATGAAATCTGAGATGGGATCCATGTATGAGAACAAAGTGTGGACTTTGGTTGACTTGCCCGATGATCGGCAGGCCACAGAGAATAAATGGATCTTCAAGAAGAAGACTGACGCTGACGGTAATATTACTGTCTACAAAGCTCAGCTTGTTGCAAAAGGTTTTCTACAAGTTCAAGGAGTTGATTACGATGAGACCTTCTCACCCGTAGCGATGCTTAAGTCTGTCCGAATCATGTTAGCAATTGCCGCATTTTATGATTATGAAATTTGGCAAATGGATGTCAAAACTGCATTCCTTAATGGATATCTTAAAGAAGAGTTATATATGATGCAACCAGAAGGTTTTGTCGATCCAAAAGGTGCTAACAAAGTGTGCAAGATCTAGCGATCCATTTATGGACTGGTGCAAGCCTCTCGGAGTTGGAATATACGCTTTGATAGTGTGATCAAAGCATATGGTTTTATACAGACTTTTGGAGAAGCCTGTATTTACAAGAAAGTGAGTGGGAGCTCTGTAGCATTTCTTATATTATATGTAGATGACATATTGTTGATCGGAAATGATACTGAATAAGAATTTTTCAATGAAATACCTCGGTGAAGCTGCTTATATATTGGGCATCAAGATCTATAGAGATAGATCAAGACACTTAATTGGACTTTCACAAAGCACATACGTTGATAAAGTTTTGAAGAAGTTCAAAATGGATCAAGCAAAGAAAGGGTTCTTTCCTGTGTTACAAGGTGTGAAGTTGAGTCATACTTAATTCCCAACCACTGCATAAGATAGAGAGAAAATCAAAGTCATTCCCTATGCTTCAGCCATAGGTTCTATCATGTATGCAATGCTGTGTACCAAACCTGATGTGTGCCTTGCTATTAGTTTAGCAGGGAGGTACCAAAGTAATCCGGGAGTGGATCACTGGACAGCAGCCAAGAACATCCTAAAATACCTGAAAAGGACTAAGGATATGTTTCTCGTATATGGAGGTGACAAAGAGCTCGTCGTAAACGGTTACGTCAATGCAAGCTTTGACACTGGTCCGGATGACTCTAAGTCACAAACCGGATATGTGTTTTTATTAAATGGTGGAGCTGTCAGTTGGTGCAGTTCCAAGCAGAGCGTCGTGGCAGGATCTACGTGTGAAGAGGAGTATATAGATGCTTCAGAAGCAGCAAATGAAGGCGTCTGGATGAAGGAGTTCATATCTGATCTAGGTGTCATACCTAGTGCATTAGGTCCAATGAAAATCTTTTGTGACAACACTGGTGCAATTGCCTTGGCAAAGGAATCCAGATTTCACAAGAGAACTAAGCTGAAAGCACAAGTGCTCCCTATGTTGTTTTGATAATTGATGACAACATATCTCTTGTTGGACTAACATTTCTATCTAGCATGTTTCAGATAAGTTCAACAATGGAGTGGCATGGACTAAAGGTTGTGGGAACTCCTTCAAGATGCTAAGGACAAAGGATTGGCTAAAGCCTCAAGCTCAAGACTCTTCATTTTACATTTTAGTGATCCAAGATCACATTGAGTCCATAGGAAAAGCCAATACTATCAAGGAGGGATGAGGTGTTGCTTAATGAGCCTCTTGCTTCATGTGCTTAATGATATGCTCCAAAATCCTCAGCTACTTTCCCACTTCCACATATGACCTAAACCCTAAGCCAAACTCGGTTCTACCGATTCTTTCTATCCGGCGCCACAGAGTTTCACTTGTCATAAGCCACTGCCAAACCCTAGCAATTCGGTTCTACCGATAGGGATCTAGTCTCACCGAGATGGGATTGCAAACTCTCTGTTTCCCTTTCGTAATTTTTTGGTCTCACCGAAAGAGCGGATTGGTCCCACCGAGATTGCAATGTAAATTCAGTGTTTCCTTTTTGTAACTTTTCGGTCTCACCGAAAGAGCAAATCGGTCCCACCGAGTTTGCCTGACCAACTCTCTGGTTAGCTAATTACCAAAATCGGTCTCACCGAGTTTGTGTAATCGGTCTCACCGAGATTGGAAAACTATGTGTAACGGTTGGATTTTGTGTGGAGGCTATATATACCCCTCCACCTCCTCTTCATTCGTGGAGAGAGCCATCAGAACACATACACAATTCCGACTCATATGTTCTGAGAGAGAACCACCTACTCATGTGTTGAGACCAAGATATTCCATTCCTACCATATGAATCTTGATCTCTAGCCTTCCCCAAGTTGCTTTCCACTCAAATCTTCTTTCCACAAAATCCAAATCCTATGAGAGAGAGTTGAGTGTTGGGGAGACTATCATTTGAAGCACAAGAGCAAGGAGTTCATTACCTACACACCATTTGTTACTTCTTGGAGAGTGGTGTCTCCTAGATTGGCTAGGTGTCACTTGGGAGCCTCCGACAAGATTGTGGAGTTGAACCAAGGAGTTTGTAAGGGCAAGGAGATCGCCTACTTCGTGAAGATCTACCGCTAGTGAGGCAAGTCCTTCGTGGGCGATGGCCATGGTGGGATAGACAAGGTTGCTTCTTCGTGGACCCTTTGTGGGTGGTTGCTTCTTCGTGGACCCTTCATGGGTGGAGCCCTTCGTGGACTCGCCCAACCGTTACCCTTTGTGGGTGGAGCCCTCCGTGGACTCGCGCAACCGTTACCCTGCGTGGGTTGAAGTCTCCATCAACGTGGATGTAGGATAGCACCACCTATCCGAACCACGAGAAAAACATCCGTGTCTCCAATTGCGTTTGAATTCTCCAAACCCTTCCCCTTACATTCTTGCAAGTTACATGCTTTACATTCCGCTGCTCATATACTCTTTGCATGCTTGCTTGATATGTATTGTGAATGTTGAAATTATGCCTAAACTCCACTTAAACCGAAAAATCCTAAAAATTGCAACTTTAGCACTAAGTGTCTAATCACCCCCCCCCCTCTAGACACATCTACTTCTAGATCCTACAAGTGGTATCAGAGCTTTGGTCTCCATTGCCTTGGTTTAATCACCATTGGAGGAAGATGGATGTGTCTACTTTAGGGAGTCTTAGACATAGAGTGCCTATTCTTGATGGAGAGTATTTTCATGAGTGGAAAAATGAGATGCTTGTAATCTTCAATCAATATCATTTGAACAAGTATATTGCTAGTCCTTGTTGATCCTTTGCATCCTACCCTAGATGAAGATATTGACATGATTCGCAATCTTAGAACTGTTGAGCTCATCATTAGAGGATTGCCCAAAAATTTGATTGCTAGTTTGCCTACTCTTAATTGTGCCTATACTATATGGAAATTTCTTGAGGAACGATTTCCCGATCATTCCTTGAAAACTTTGGATCAAATTCTCCATAAATCTATTGCTTTGAGTAAGATGAACTCTAGTGATCCTAGTTTTGGTAATTGTCTATTTGAACTTACCAATCTTAAGCATGCTAAAGGAGATGTTGGAATCATTAGTGATATCATATTCGAAGCTATAAGAATTCATAAAAGTGACCACTTTGATGATCATTTATCTAATGAATTACCCTCTCTAGGAAATGATGAGTCACAAGATCATGATGAACATGGATACTATGATGATGATGATAGTGACTTCGATCTTGATGATGCAATGAGACATTTTGGTCTTATGGAAATCTTCGGGGATATGAATCAGGAGGAAAGGAATGGGTTCTTGATAGTGGATGTACTGATCATATGACCGGAGATGAAGAGATGTTTCGTGAGCTTGCTGAAAATGACGGCCCTCGAAAATATGTCACCTTTGGTGATAATTCAAAGGGTAAAGTGGTTGGCCTTGGTAAGGTGTCCATCTCGCATGATAGTTCCATTCAAAATGTCATGCTCGTTGAATCTCTCGGCTACAACTTACTTTCAGTATCTAGACTTGCTGATTTCGGTTTGAATGTCTTATTTACTGAGGTAGATTGCCAAGTATTTCGTCGAGACAATCATAAAATGGTCTTTACCGGTATGCGTAGAGGTGATCTTTACATTGTCGATTTCTCTAAAAAGGCACAACCTAAAACTTGCTTTGTTGCTAAATCCTCAAAAGGTTGGTTGTGGCATAGACGACTAGGTCACGTTGGCATGAGAAACCTTGACAAGCTTATTAAAGGAAATCATATCCTTGGAGTTAACGATGTCATATTTGATAAGGATAGACTTTGCAGTGCTTGTTAAGCAGGTAAACAGGTTGGAGGAAGGCATCCCATGAAGAACATCATGACCACAATAAGGCCACTCGAGCTACTTCATATGGATCTTTTTGGTCCCAACGCCTACAAGAGTCTCGGTGGAAATTCTTTTGGTCTAGTTATAGTTGATGATTTTTCAAGATTTACGTGGGTGTTCTTTCTTAATGACAAGTCGCAGGTCCAGAAGATCTTCAGAAACTTCGCTAGGAAGGCCCAAAATCAGTTTGACGTGAAGATCAAGAAGGTTCGGAGTGACAACGGAATGGAGTTCAAGAACGCAAATGTGGACACCTTTCTTGACGAAGAAGGGATTTCACACGAGTTCTCGGCTACGTACACACCTCAACAAAATGGAGTTGTTGAGAGGAAGAACCGGACGCTCATCGAAATGGCAAGAACGATGCTTGATGAATACAAGACGCCGAAGCACTTTTGGGCAGAAGCGGTTGAGACAGCTTGTCACGCAACAAATCGCTTATATCTTCACAAGCTACTCGGCAAGACGGCATACGAGCTTCTCACCGGTAACAAACCCCAAGTTGGATACTTTCGAGTATTCGGCTCAAAGTGCTACATTCTTGATAAGCATCGTTGTTCAAAGTTTGCTCCTAAATCTCATGAAGGTTTTCTACTTGGTTATGGCTCAAACTCTCACACTTACCGTGTCTACAACAATTTCACCCGAAAGGTTGAAGAGACGGTAGATGTGAAGTTTGATGAATCTAATGGCTCGCAAGTAGAGCAATTGCCAATTGATGTAGGAGACAAAGACCCTTCAGAAGCAATCCAAGACTTGTCCATTGGCAAAATTCGTCCAACGGAGGTGAAGGAGAGTACTTCATCCGTCCAAGTGGAAGCTTCTACTTCACGACAAAGTGAACCAAGAATTGACATGGAAGCATCCATAAGTGGGACACACCAAGATGAAGAAAATGAGGAAATACATCAAGACGAACATCAACAACCTCCTTCTCCACCACGACAAGAGAACGACAACGTCAACAATGAAGAAGACCAAGAAGAAGAACAAGATGAAGAAGATGTTCAACAAAGACCCAAGCAAAAACTCTCACGAGTTCGAGCAAGAATTGCCAAAGATCATCCCGTCGAGCAAATCCTCAATGATATACAAACCGGGAGAATCACTCGCTCAAAAACTCGTTTAGCTAACTTTTGTGAAAACTATTCATTCATCTCTATCATTGAACCTATGAAGGTTGAAGAAGCATTGGAAGGTCCAGATTGGATAAACGCTATGCATGAAGAGCTACACAATTTTGAGAGAAACCAAGTTTGGACATTGGTTGAGAAGCCCGACAACAACCACAACATCATTGGTACCAAATGGGTGTTTCGCAACAAGCAAGATGAAGATGGACAAGTGGTTCGCAACAAAGCACGTCTCGTCACCCAAGGGTACACACAAGTCGAAGGTATGGACTATGGTGAGACATATGCTCCCGTTGCTAGACTTGAGTCCATTCGCATCTTACTTGCCTATGCTAATCACCATAATATCACCTTGTACCAAAT